>NC_134568.1:85761004-86077433 GCF_050947875.1 Dermacentor variabilis
AGCTAGTCGAGAGAGATGAGTTCCAGCAAACAGCAACATGGTCATCGTCCCCGTAATATAGCAAAGCGTCGCATTTACATATACCTAAATATATACGGCAATTTTCACTGACGGGGCGCTCGGCACCGGACGCCGACACCGGGTTTACTGCAACAGGGGGTCCTTAACGCTATCGCGTTGGAACTCCCGATACAGCTTTCTGTTGCTCAATACGTGATAGACAAATTATTTTACCGAGCGCGAAAGAAGTCCGCGAATACAGGCAAAATTGCCACGCGGCTGGCTGCTTGAGACACATAGCGTGTTGTAACGGGGCACTTTTCACAGCTCGGAAAAACCCTTTTACGTAGCACGTACTGAGCTAGAGCAAGCTGTATCGGGAATTTCTGCTGTTGCTCTCCAGTTTTCTCACTGATACTTTTAATCTAGTTACAATAATTGAGAAGCTGCTTAATTAATTCGGACTAATTATCTAATTATGCGGAATGCAAAAGAATAATAATCTGGATATCTCCAAGCTACGGCAAACAACATTATCTTGGTTTTTTCCAGCTGCGTAGCATTTGCATATTTTTGCTGTTTGGCTCAAGTTAAATGAAACACCCTGCTAAGCGCGCTCACTCTTTGCGCCGGTGAAAATGCGCGCCGCGCCGTACCACTGCCAGTAATCGCAGAAATATACTGGCAGCTTAATCTGAGATGTTTTTGTTAGGGAACATTCGAAGTTATTATTAGCAAACAGTTTGGAGGAAAGTGAGAAGCTTAAAGGTTAACCGACGCTGTGGTTCTTTGCCTAGGGCGTGCTGCTGCTGAGCACAAAGTCGCATATTCGATTCTCGGTCGTGGTGGTTGCATTTTAGGCGAGTGCAATGCGAAGAACGCTCACGTGACAAGTTTTGGGTACAAGTTTAGTTAAATTAAGCCGACGCTTCAAGAGGCTCTACAATTTATATTACAGGCCGCGTGCTGGGGTGCTATAACGTAAAACTATTCCAAACTTTTCTATTCCAATTCTGCTACCAGCCCTCCGCGATTGGTCAAAAACTTTTTTCGACCACCCCCCACTTCACCTGTCTGTCACGCGACGTCACGAAAACCGCAATACCTCCCCATCTGATATGATGTGTACACACTGATTATGCATGATTTGACAGAAAAAAGAAAAACAGTTATTTCTGATTCGACCCCATTTCGCCATTAGCCTTCCGCTATTGGTAAAAAGTTTTCGGGCTGCACCCACTTCACCTGCCTGTCACGCGACGTCACAAAACCGCAGGAACTCACCCCGTCAAAGTGACTTGTACGCGATAAAGATGCATTAATATGCCGAACAAAACTGAATTTCTTTCGGAATAGACGCAGGCTGCCCCGTTCCGTAAGGAATAAAAGATGGCTGCCGCCGATCGCTGAGACGCTGGCTACTCGCACCTGCCGGAGAGCATGGGTGTATTTGCGTATAATAAAACTTCTTGCGTGATCGTGTAACGTTTTCAAGCACTTTTGGCACGTTTACTACCTCATTCTGCCAACTCTTCTTTGTTGAGGGTCAGTTTTAGCGTCATTCTTAAGCTTCCGTTTCATGCCGCCGCGATTTTAGACCAGCCACCACAAGCTAAGTAAGGGAAAGCCGACCAATCGCAGACGCCGGCACCACCCTCTTCATTCGGTTATCGATTTTCAGTGCACTGGCTCTGCCCCAGTGAATCCCTCTCCACTTGAGTGTTCTCCTCGCCTCTTGTCAGTCAATTAGATACGACAAGCCGCTAAGTGTAGGCAATGTTATTCGTTTTTCAAGTAAACAAAAGTGACCTCCTATGAATGAGGAGAGCGTTTGATTGGTCTGTTCAGACAACCGTGTGGGTGACCGCCCGGTGCTTGCGTCGGTGGTTACGCAAATTTGACGTCAGGAAGTTGGAATAGAAACATATTGGAATAGTTTTACGTTATAGGGCCGCTGCTTTGGACAGGGAAACACTTCCAATAAGTCAGTCAAGTTAGGTAACGCTGTAGTATGTATTCAGGCTCAAAAATACTGAATTAAATCGAGCGTTTCTTCTACGGGAGTTTGCGGATTCCTCCAATTGCAGCGACAGTCCAAAGAAGTGAACATGGGCTGGATTCGTAAAGCTACCCGCCGTGGTTGCTCAGTGGCTATGGTGTTAGGCTGCTGAGCACGAGGTCGCGGGATCGAATCCCGGCCACGGCGGCCGCATTTCGATGGGGCGAAATGCGAAAACACCCGTGTACTTAGATTTAGGTGCACGTTAAAGAACCCCAGGTGGTCAAAATTTCCGGAGTCCCCCACTACGGCGTCCCTCATAATCAGAAAGTGGTTTTGGCACGTAAAACCCCGTAATTTAAATTAATTCGTAAAGCTATGCTTTCCCAAGAAGTGTTTGTGGTTGATTGGCCACCTTCGCTTATGTATGGCTGTTACGAATGGCCAGCGCCTATGCTGCTAATAAACAGTTCCTGCATGTACCGACTGCTTTGTGAATACGGGCCCAGAGCGCAGAAAATCTGAAGATAAGCACATCAGATGCTACAGCAGAACCTATTTTGACAGCATAAACTCTGAGCTGCCAGCTTTCTTCTATTAATTTCCCGAATAGCTACCAGTCGTGCATTATTGCAGACTGTTGTATCTGTGCGACGTTTATGAAGCACGTTGTCTCTTGTCACTGTGCGCCGCGTATCTGATGCACGGGTCACTGTTCACATGTGCTATTGTATCGCTAGCCAATGGCATGCCTCGGTTGCACCCATGCTCCCTTTATAAGGCGAAGCCACTGATTTTATTTATTTATTTATACACGTTATTATTTATACGCGGGTTGCTCGACCGAACTGGCTCTCGTTGTTCTAACCGATCAACTAAAACTCGCTATCGATGTAGGGAATTATGCAGCTTAAGTATTTGTAGATTTAAGCAATGCGTTTGAGAAAATAAATCACCGCATCTTATTTCGTAAGCTTGAATCATTGGGAATTACCGGCCCAGCACTTTTGTTACTGCAAAATTACTTAACAGACAGAATGCAGGTAGTAACCATTTCAGCCGTTGATTCTAAAACCATGTTCGCTAATATTGGCGTGCCCCAGGGTTCCATATTGGGTCCGCTTTTATTTTTATTATACGTCAATGATCTGCCTAACTGCCTGTCCTCTTCGAAATGTATACTTTATGCAGACGATACTACTATTATTAATTCCAATAAATGTATTACAACCTTAGTATCTAACCTTAATGACGATTTACACAGCCTGCTGGAGTGGTGCCATACTAACCAGCTACAGATAAACCCGCCGAAAACAAAATTTGTTGTATTCACTTCCCACCAACGAACACTTCACTCCATTCCTCCTATCTTTTTGGGCGGAAGTCCTATCCCTGCAAGTTTTTCATGCAATTATCTAGGCATAGAAGTGGAAAAACATCTTAAATTTACTGAACGCTTAACCAAACTAAAACAGAAGATTACCTACGGGATTAGGGTACTTCTAAAAGCACGAAACATATTTGACGATCAAATATTACTATCATTACACTTTTCATTTATTCATTCTCACATTAACTAATGCGTTACTTGCTGGGGAAACACTTACGTAACCCATTTAAACTCATTGCAAATTCTACAGAATCAGGCTATTAGGATAATTACATTTAGCCCATGTAACAACAATGCCTCATATCTTTTACGAACTAATCACGTTCTTATAGTCACACAACTCGTTAAATATAATCTAGGTACCTTTTTGTTCCGTCAAATGAATTACACACGAGGCGATAGCTTGTTACCGCAATCTTCTCTATTAAATACTAATATTACCAGGTTTGCAATAAATAGGAACTTCATTTTACTTAAAATACTTAATAATTATGGCAAACAGAGCGTCCATTTTTCATCTATCGCATTCTGGAACACACTACCATTATACATAAAAACACTTAAAGTTCACGAATTCAAGAAACAACTAAAAGATTACATTCTGTCGAATACTGATGCCTAGTCCATACTCACAACCATTATTTCAGGGTGCCTTCATTTCATTTTCATTACCATACCGTTAGCTTTCTGTTTCTGCCTCACATATACATTCGAGTTAACAAATTATACTGTGTTCGTCACGTCATCTACGCAGTTGCTTTATCAGTTGTCAACAAGATTGTGTTACAGTGCTTTTTTTTCATGACATTTATGCATATGTAATTCTTCAATCATGCTACGCATACTAAAACCTGTAATTTTTCTATGTTAACAATCTTTTGAAACTGCTGCACTTTTGTTTTATTACGTTTACTTTGTAAAGGAGGTCCCATTGCAGTCTTTGACTTCGGGACCTCCTCCTGAATATTAACAACTTGTAATCATTCTAATGATCTCAATAGAAACCGATTCTGATTCTGATTCTGAAAGGCCCTCCAGGAGGGGGTATTACATGGGGGGGGGGGCGATACAGCTTTTAATAAACGCGATACATTTCAGTAATAAGTGCAATAAAACATAAGGCATAACACAAAAAGGAAAAATGAACACAAACAAAAACAGCAAATTTTACACATTTCCGTCACAGCGAAGAAACGCTTGGAATTTTATGATGTCAGTTTCTGTGGCGAAGGCTGATTGCGGTTTGTTATGTTCGTGTTGCTGTCCGAATAAATGCTTGTTTTCACGGCATCTCTGGCCAACACAGACAACAGGACATAGTTTAAGAACACTCTCGCTAACTTAATCGACCGTTTCGTCGAGTTAATGAAAATACCTTGCACTCCCACGGCTCCATGCTTTGACATAAAGGTTCGGCGCCTTAACAACAATAATAATAATAAAATTCAGATTCCTGGCACCGTTATAAGATCTGTGGTAAAGAACACGAATCATTGTTAAAATCATCTAAACGTCACTTCTTTGCTCATGACTCATTTTCTATGCTCACTAAAAGTCCTCAACGCTTTTGGCGGGTAATAAATCGTCGTGGTTATCCAGACATAACACTCATTAATGAGCATAGTGAAATAGTTCACGAGCCAGTATGTGTTGAACTGTTGAATAATGCATTTTAATTCATATTTGCACATGAAGACGCCACATCACCGCCGTCTCTGGATTATCTGATGAGCCCATCGATGGCAGAAATACTTGTTAGGGAGGCAGGAATTTCTTCAGTAATAAATAAGCCTGAAACTTCCTCAACACCTAATCCTACGGAAGTTGATAATAAAGTGTTTAAAAATAATTTCCCAAGATTATCACCTATATTGTGTGTCCTCTTCTCGCAGTCTCTATCAACTAACTCTATTCCCCACGACTGGAAGGTGGCAAAGGTCCCATTTTAAGTCCGGAGACCGCACATAAATGTTAAACTATCGCGCCATCTCCCTAGGTAATGTTATTTGCGAACTAGTTGAACAAATGTTGTATACAGAAAAACGTTATTTCTTAATGCCAGCATGGCTTTCATTCGGGCTATTCATGCGAAACACATTTAGCCGGTTTTTTAGAAGACTTACACTCATTTAGAGGCCATAAATTACAACTCTGGATTTTTCGCGTTGCTCATCACCGATTAATACTGAAATTCGCGAGCCTTCCCAGACACCCAACTGCAATTGGGCGGATCAAGGAGAATAGAGCACACCTGTGCTAACGACATTAGTTCTACCCAAGCAACAACCGGTGTTCCGCAGGGCAGCGTTCTTGGCCTACCATATTTCATAATCTACAATAATGATTTACCTAATTGTGTGCCTTCCCGCATCAGAATTTCTGCCCACGACTGTGTAATATGTCGCATTATTTCATCTGACAACGACAAGGGTATCCTCCAACTACGATGAAGTCTCCCCACCTCACTAGAAATAAATGTTCTCTCTTTCTCCAAGCTGATTTTAACGCAATCAATAACTGGTGTTCAACATGCCTCATGACGCTTAATGTCTCTAAAACAAAATTATTATAATCTTCTCGACGTAATGACAGAATTCCAACGTTTTACATCTCATTAAATAACAAAATCATTGAAGTTACAGCTTTATATAAGTACCTTAGTGTTCAATTACACTCCAATCTAACATGGCATCATTACATCCGTCTTATGCTAGCATCAGCTAACCGTTCACTAGGCCTCCTCAAGCGCAAACTTCAACATGATCCAGCTAACTTACGTAGACTAGCATACATCACACTAATACGTGCCAAATCGAGTACGCCTCATCAATTTGGGATCCTTCCCAAAGTTATCTCATCGCAAGATCGCATTATCACATTATCTCATCATAATAATTGTCCCATCACATCCAAGTTATCTCATCACAACATCGCGCAGTCCACTTCATTTATTCAGCCTATTCACCATACGCTAGCATTTCTGCGCTAAAAGGTCGCGCTCAGCTTGACGACTTATCACATCGCCGCAGAATCGCTCGCTTTTCGCTGCTCCGTGAGCTTTATCATCATACGTACCTTAACGGGAAGTTCAAACCACCCACAGCCTTCTTTCCTCCCACAGATAATGATTTTAGGGTAAAACGTGTAACCTGTCGTTCATAACTTCATGCTCATTCATTCATCCCGCGAACAATAATTGAATGATATAACCTTCCATCACGCATTGCTACTCAAAACGATTTCCCATCTTTGCAAGAACTCCTATACGAAGAATTAGTTTGACTGCTCATTATTTACACCTTCACTTCTTGAATTACATCAATTACATGAATTACATGAATTACATGTTTACTGTTATGTTCAAACAATTGTCTGAATTGCGAGTAAGACAGCGTTTTATACTTTTCCTGTACTTTTTAGTAATTTTGTGCCATTATTACACATTTATTGTCTCTGATGAGCACGTAATGCTATATCTCTTTTCAATTTTATATATAGTTGGTTCATATGTTGCAGTTCTGCCATTTGTACCTTCTTACCCTTACTTGTAAATCTGTTTCATTTGCGGATTTGGTTTTATAGCCCAATTTCTTATATTCTTGTAGCGTTTGTATGCTATAGTTCACCTCACAATTATTCTTTTTTTTTGTATCGACCATCCCTGCCTTCTCTCACGTAATACCCTTCCGAGGGTCTTTAGGGGCTTTGTGAAAAAAAAAAACAGAAACATATAGCAGCTGTGTGATGTGCGTCTGTTTTGTGTCTTTTCCTAATCAAGTTCGGCTTTCCAGCCGATTTAGCTTCTGTCATATCACTGAGCATCAGAAACTTGAAGAGATTCAATAATGCTTTCAGTGTTAAAGGAATAGTGCAACAAAGACAGTAATATATGTTCCAGCATACTCTGCGTTAACGCGGTGTGCGGCCTCGAGGGGCTACATGCGCACTCGTGTGGGCAGTGGCGTGTTTGGAGATCAAATCTTAAGCATCGGTCTATTCAAAAACAACCGGCACTTGTGTACTTTGAAGACGCGTAAAGTTCCACGCTGGTGTCATCTATTTCACGAGACACGCGTCAACGCAGTCCAGTGTGATGCGTACATTTTCAAGTGATTCACATGCGGCCTCCCATTGTCATAGTTCCGAGTACTGTCTATCCATGTCCTAAGTATAACCCAGGGTCGACTTCTGTGAATTGCGACTACAGCCACTAAAACGCAGATAAAGGGATGAACGCCAATTGCTAGAAATTGTGCTGAAGCTCTGTATGTGCACGAAAACAATAACTTCATGACCTCCCACTGACTGCTGATGAAATTGCATGCACACTCGGGTGTGACTTTCCTTCAATTACATTTAATAACTTGAATAGATTGCTATAGACTTCTTTTACTGTGAAAAGAAATGGCAAGTATGTACTATAAGTGTGATCCCTGAGCTGTTTAGCGTTTGCAGATCTTCCTGCGAAGGCAATAATTTCTGCGTCACGAAATATGGTACTTTATGAGCTCATCGCCAAAGCCCTTATAAGCAGCAGCAGACGCTGTTGGCTTGAATGAGCGCGTGCATTAGCTTCATTCAGCGAAGCACGGTGTATGACGAACAAACACCCGAAGCATACGCTGTAGGATAAAGCATTGACACCTTCCCCTGAACGGCAAGGGTAGCTTTCGCGACGACCGTGGTTCGACGACCGCGCGTTACAATACAGTGCCATTGCACTGGGGTGCCGGCGGGCATTCCGACAGATCAGTGGCAGGTGTCCTGCCATAGGCGCGCGCACGCACGCACGCACGCACACACACACACACACACACACACACACACACACACACACACACACACACACACACACACACACACACACACACACATATATATATATATATATATATATATATATATATATATATATATATATATATATATATATATATATATATATATATATATATATATTGCCGTATGCAATACAAGTACGCGCAGCTGCTTTTGAGCAATCGAGATCCGCTCACATTTTGTGTCCGGGTTGATTGACACGCTGCTCAAGAAGGGAAGACATGCTGGACAGCGGTATAAGGTTGCACTTAGATTCACGCTCATCGCTGTTCTCTGCTACGTGTTTTCGTAACATCAGCCCGGTCACGTATGAAGAAGGCGCAAAGAAATAATGCGTCTCGAAGGCTCTTTTCAGCTACCTTTCCTGTATGGAAACAAGCAAGGAGCACTGCTGGTCGGCAGTTGACGCGTTTGAATAGACTGCACCATAAAAGACATCCGAAGGCCTTTTGTAGCAGCGCAATAATGCACCAGCGAGCGCAGTGCGCCGGCGAATCTGTGAATAAGCGAATGCACGGGGAAAAAAGAGCAAACTATCGGATAAACGGTTCCTTCCCTTTGAGCAAGAAAAGTCGTATAGGCGAAGGACGACAAAGTGGAGAGAGAGAGAGAGAGAGAGAGAGAGAGAGGAGAGCAAGAACGTATCTTTATAGTTTCACTGGTTGGGTTTGTGGCTGTTTTATATTGTAGCAAAAACAACAACAATAATAAGAAATCAGCTGGGGCACGAAATACACGCACACAGTGCCTTGTACCTTCTTATACAAAAGCACAGTGAAAGTGCGTGCTTGAGTTCGTGCGTATGTCTCTTTATGTGCGCTCATCTTTTAGTTTTATTGACATTATCACAAAAGGAGATTTTGGCACTAGTAGATGTTGCCAGGTAGTCCTTCTCCCATGAGTAATATGGAATTATGGGGTTTTACGTGCCAAAACCACGATCTGACTACGAAGCATGCTGTAGGGGGGGAACTCCAGAATAATTGCGATCACCTGGAGTTCTTTAACGTGCACCTAAGTCTAAATACACAGATGTTTTAACCCCCATCGAAATTCGACCGCTGTGGTCGCGATTCGATACCGCGACCTCCTGCTTAGTAGGCTAAGACCATAGCCACTAAGGAACCACGGCGGATGAGTAATTCTGAAGTGTATCACACAACATCACATATTTAGGACGCATTTCATTTAATGTTATGAGCATTGTTAGCTATACTAACCCCCGTTCGTGCGGCATTATGGAACCGCTACCGCGTAACTCTCTTAAAGAGCATTCCGAAAAATTACAGTGACATTTCACTTCGCGAACGCGGGTGAGGCGCAAGAGTATGGGGGCTATAGCGCACACGACACTATCTGCCCTCGTTGCGCCTAAACGCTTACACTGCCCGCATCGCAGATCGTAATAACGACAGGGCTCGCGCGGTCGCGCCATACGCAGCAGCCGTCGGAGTAGAACGCCCCCTTGTAGAGGTTCGCTTACTAAATGAACTAGCATTGTGTCAGCGCGCACAGGCAAACATCAACACTTCACACGCGATGACCTCGGACACTCGCTGTCAAAATGCTGGCGCGAGGAATCGCGGCAGCATGATCGAGCGAAGTGACGCTTCAACGCATACTGAGGGGTAAGAACACAGCGCACGCAAATCTACGAGCTGTCGGCCCACCTAGACTGTGCCCCAAAGCAGATCGCTTTCAAGATAGAGCCCGTGCGATAAAGCCAGCACAATGCATGAATCTCGACCAGAGAGGAAAGGCTAAGCATTCCCTCAGCTGCACCATCAACGGGAAGCTTGCAATAACTTTAGCTGAAAATTTTCAGACTACGATCAACCATCACTTATCTTGCGCATCGTCGTCAACTCCGTCAGCGATGGCGTTGTGGTGCCTTGACGAACATTATGAATAACTGCCAAGGCATTCAGGCGGCCTGGGAAACCTGATAAATAACTTTCATTTGGAAGAGCCCGACTTCATCTGGCTGAAATTTGGAGCCATGAAAGTCATACGGAAGCAAAATAACAAAGAAAAGGTCAATAGTTCCAGTGTATAGAACTGAAGGCCAACCTGCGCCGTTTGTCGTTTTTGTATAACTGCCACTGTGGTGCGGGTTATCAGTCATGTTGTTTCGTGCATTTATCTGTGGCATTATATTTTACAGCGAAAGCTTGTGAATGTGCATAGTGCGTTAAATGTGTTTGCGTCCCATGTTCACAACAAGGGGCCATATTCACAGCGCTCCTTTTTCGTAAGTGCCTCCCGCGGTCGGCCATCGCCGAAACAATTGTCATGTCAAACCCATCGCTGTCATGAATGGGGGTGTCCCTTGAATGCCAGCCAACCAGAAAATTTATTTACTTTATATAAGATGTGTGAATACTGACCCACATCTCCGCAACAAGAAATGATGATCATCGTGCAGACATAACGACAATGAAGAAGCCAATTTGCTGGTTTCGTACTGCTTTTTAGGGTATTTCAATCCGGTCTGGGCTACTACAGCAAATGATGATAATTCTTAAACAAAAAAAAACAATGAACACTACAAGGACAAAAAATAGTACTGAAACAGCGCTGGCAAGAAAGGAACATAGAGACAAATCTGTTAGTTGAGCTTCTTTTTGTCCTAAATTAACATGTACCAACAAGGCCAAGAGCAAACACTCTTGACCATCGTAACGTTATGTTAATGACGGTAAAACCAAAAACAAGAGTTATAATTTGGGATCTTGCCCTCTGAGAACTGATGCTATAACGAAATGCGCCGCGGCAAGGAAACCATAAATGAAAACAGCTCACGCAGCAGTTTACATCTATGGATGTTATACCCTAAATACTTTAAAATCAATTTTAATTACTTAAACAAATGCATCGCATAAGGCCGTTAAGTCTGCTTGGGACCGCCCTCCCCCTGTCGTCGGAGGAGCATACACACTCCGCATATAGGCTGCACATTGTTGTAAACAATCCAGATCTCGAGTTTCACCAGACCTAAGCACAGCAGGCTAGGCATGTCTATCGCATTGATTCGCTGGTGGACTTGCTTTTCCGGTTCTCCATGTGCAATGTCGTCATCACGATGTACGCGTACTTACGTGACTGCGAAACATGGGGGTCACTCCTGTGACATAAACGTTTTATTGAGATAGCAATCATGTGGACACTCCAGGTGCATTCCTGCCGTCACTGTCGGCGTCGCCATGTTGTTCCTTTTAACGTCCAAGGGTGATAACGGCGTCGCCGCGTGTATAATGTTGTATGTGCGATTGAAAGCTTGCGAGAGTGAGCCGACAATGGTGGCTCAGTCTTGCGTGTGCAAGGGCAGGGCAAGCGGGGAGAAAGCGCACTGTCTGCCGTCGTGCGCAAGGCACCAGGAGGAAGGAAGCGGGGGCTCTACTCCGGCGGCGGCTGCGTACAGCGCGGCCGCGGGCCTTATCTTGAAAGCGATCTGCGATGGGGACAGAGTGCGCCATGTGTTGATAGCTTTGTGTGCGCTGTGAAGGAAGAGGCAGCACGAAGGTCAATTCGTTCGTTGTTGCTGCCGCGCTTCCTCATTCCAGCGTTTTGACAGCGACTGTGCGCGGTCATCGAGTGATATGCATTCATGTTTGCTAGTGCGCGCGTGACACCATGCTTGTTAACTTAATTAGTAAGCGAATGTTTACGAGTTTTTACGCCCGATAAAACTACTATCCTTACTTCGCATGGCTGTCTACTAATTTGCTATCGCAATCGATGCTTCACTTCTCGGGTGAAACTATGCCTTTCTTTCTTATAACTGCATTTAAAGGTACCATAGAAATGTCATTCTGGAGATTTACGTGCCAAGACCACGATATAATTACGAGGCACAGATTAGTGGCTGACTCCAGAATAATTTCGACCACCTGGGGTTCTTCAAAGTGCAACCAACACACGGTACACGGTCGTTTTTGTATTTCACCCCTCATAGAAATTCGCCCACCGCGGCCAATATTAGTTCCCGCCGCGCTCGGGCATAGTATTTTAAACCAATAGTTATATTGCAGTTCATTTTCGCGCAGTCATTAAGCACTGATTCACTGCCACATGTCCGGAAGGTTAGGAAAGTCATACTTATTCATAAATCTGCTGACACGCCAAACCCATCCAATTAGAGACCTATATCAGTTACATCGATACCGTGTAAAATAATGTAACACATAATATAGACTCACCTTGTATATTTTCTTGAATATAATGACTTCTTTACTCCATTTCAACATATGACACTAAAGTCTTGCATGACTACATTGATGCCGATTTTCTTACCGACTGCGTAGTTATCCGTTTTTTCTCAAGTGTTTGACAAAGTTCACCATTCTCTCCTCCTAGATAGATTAAATATATTAATTATTGACGTAGAAATAAGAAAATAAATTCAAACTTTCCTTACTCACCGTCTTCAAATTGTGTTTACTAATAAGACAACGTCACCTACGACGAATGCTCTGTCTGGCGTGCCGCAGGGATCGCTCATCGGCCTGTTACTGTTTTTAATGAACACAAATGACTTGCCTAACAACATTTCGTCACAAATGTGTTCATTAGAGGAAGAATCCGTGTTATAGCGTAAGATAATCAACAGTTCCGACTGCACACTTCTTCGGACAGACCTGAACACAGTACATGAGGGCTGTCCTGCATGTCATATGGAATTAAACACCAGTAAGTGCAAGGCAATGCGAAATTCCCGAACTAACGTACTTTAGTCTACGTATTACATAAATAATCAGCCGCTAGGATTAGTAACAACACAAAAATGCCTCGGAGTCCATTTAACCCACAACTTGTTTTGGAAAACGCACATCGGACTCGTTACTTCAAAAAATCGCACTTTAGGGTACCTGCGCCGAAACATTTACATCTTTCCATCATATGTAACACTGCTGTGCTAGGCTACATTTATCCGCCCGCAGCTTGGATATGCCATGGCGGAATGAGACCCACATCAAGCTATATTAACCCAAGGCTTTGAGGCAGTACAAAACCGTGAAATCCGCTGCATCTTATCCAACTATCATCGCACATCGAGTGTAACTTCCCTGAAAGCGTCATTGCAACATCTGTCACTCACCAGTCGCAAGAAACATTCTCGTATATGGCTCTTCCACAAAATTTACTAGCACAACACACATCAGTCTTCATTGTAGATTCCTCCTGCTCCATTTATTTCTTCGCGTCTTGATCATCCTCAGAAGGTCAGCACAGCCAGAAGTGATACTATTGCACTCTCAATTTCGTTTTTCCCCATGAGCTACGACAGATTGGAACCAGCTACTAGAATCAATAACGAGCCTCAGTGGCCCCCATTCCTTTTGCGCTATTAACTCTTTATTATTGAGTTGGTCTTGGCATGGGGTAATGTATCTTGTGTTTTCTTTCCGTGTAAAACTGTATTTTAAGGCTTGTCTATGCTTCTGCGTTTTGTGTGTATCTGCCTATATTTACCGTGATAGTGCTTGTTATAGTTCCGTATCATTGTCTTGATTTGTAATATGCCTAGCATTTTTCTTTTATGTCATAATCTTGCCCCTTCCCTCTGTAATGTAAATACATACCTTGAAGGCAATATAGATAAATAAATAAATTACATTTAGAAGGAATGAAAGTGTTGTTTTCTTTCACTATCTACAAACTGTCGCCTGTGTCCATGGCCTCAGACAACCGTTTACTCTGGGCTAACTTCATATTTTTATTCTACAGATAACACTGAAAGAAAAAAAAAAGTAACGGGCACACCATAATCGATAGAAAATCTCGGTGACCTACACCAGGACGGGATCATGCTCCTTCATTTGGTTAAGAATCTGGCAGAGCAGGATATGTGACGGCCGTGCGGTCCGAGAACTTCGACTACACGGGAACGCAAAAAGCACCGTGGACTCGTGGAGCACCCAGCATGGTTCGCACAACAGCGCAAGATGCCTTAATAAACCGGCGACGACGTGAGGCGACATATGAACAAATTAATTGCAATCGAAGTTGCCGCCGAATAGAGCAGCGAAGTGTTGGCCTGAGAAAACGCCGCTTGCGTCGTTTCGTCATATTAATCCAGGCCTGCGATACTGTCCCTCCAGAATGTTTCGATGTCGCTGTTATCACGAATCTGTCACACCAGGCTGCGGCGTAGAAGCAGTATAGCTGTTCAAGATCGCTCGCATCTCCCAGAATTTGTTTTTATTGTGGTTAAGACCAAGCCGGACAGGCCGCCATTGGAATCTGAACCTGGCAACGTTTAACGTTAGAACGCTATCTAGTGAGGCGAGTCTAGCAGTGTTATTGGAGGAATTAGAGGGTAGTAAATGGGATATAATAGGGCTCAGTGAGGTTAGGAGGACAAAAGAAGCATATACAGTGCTAAAAAGCGGGCATGTACTGTGTTACCGGGGCTTAGCGGAGAGACGAGAACTAGGAGTCGGATTCCTGATTAATAAGGAAATAGCTGGTAACATACAGGAATTCTATAGCATTAACGAGAGGGTGGCAGGTCTTGTTGTGAAACTTAATAAGAGGTACAAATTGAAGGTGGTACAAGTCTATGCCCCTACATGCAGTCATGATGACCAGGAAGTCGAAAGCTTTTATGAAGACGTGGAATCGGCGATGGGTAAAGTCAAAACAAAATACACTATACTGATGGGCGACTTCAATGCCAGGGTAGGCAAGAAGCAGGCTGGAGACAAGTCAGTGGGGGAATATGGCATAGGCTCTAGGAATAGCAGAGGAGAACTATTAGTAGAGTTTGCAGAACAGAATAATATGCGGATAATGAACACCTTTTTCCGCAAGCGGGTTAGCCGAAAGTGGACGTGGAGGAGCCCGAATGGTGAGACTAGAAATGAAATAGACTTCATACTCTGCGCGAACCCTGGCATCATACAAGATGTAGACGTGCTCGGCAAGGTACGCTGCAGTGACCATAGGATGGTAAGAACTCGAATTAGCCTAGACTTGAGGAGGGAACGGAAGAAACTGGTACACAAGAAGCCAATCAATGAGTTAGCGGTAAGAGGGAAACTAGAGGAATTCCGGATCAAGCTACAGAACAGGTATTCGGCTTTAACTCAGGAAGAGGACCTTAGTGTTGAAGCAATGAACGACAATCTCATGGGCATCATTAAGGAGTGCGCAATAGAAGTCGGTGGTAACGCCGTTAGACAGGAAACCAGTAAGCTATCGCGGGAGACGAAAGATCTGATCAAGAAACTCCAATGTATGAAAGCCTCTAACCCTACAGCTAGAATAGAACTGGCAGAACTTTCGAAGTTAATCAACAAGCGTAAGACAGCGGACATCAGGAACTATAATATGGATAGAATTGAAGAGGCTCTCAGGAACGGAGGAAGCCTAAAAACAGTGAAGAAGAAACTAGGAATAGGCAAGAATCAGATGTGTGCGTTAAGAGACAAAGCCGGCAATATCGTTACTAATATGGATGAGATATTTCAAGTGGCTGAGGAGTTCTATAGAGATTTATACAGTACCAGTGGCACCCACGACGATAGTGGAAGAGAGAATAGCCTAGAGGAATTCGAAATCCTACAGGTAACGCCGGAAGAAGTAAAGAAAGCCTTGGGAGCTATGCAAAGGGGGAAGGCAGCTGGGGAGGATCAGGTAACAGCAGATTTGTTGAAGGATGGTGGTCAGATTGTTCTAGAGAAACTGGCCACCCTGTATACGCAATGCCTCATAACCTCGAGCGTACCGGAGTCTTGGAAGAACGCTAACATAATGCTAATCCATAAGAAAGGGGACGCCAAAGACTTGAAAAACTATAGACCGATCAGCTTACTGTCCGTTGCCTACAAAGTATTTACTAAGGTAATCGCAAATAGGATCAGGAACGCCTTAGACTTCTGTCAACCAAAGGACCAGGCAGGATTCCGTAAAGGCTACTCAACAATAGACCATATTTACACTATCAATCAAGTGATAGAGAAATGTGCAGAATATAACCAACCCTTATATATAGCTTTCATTGATTACGAGAAAGCGTTTGATTCAGTCGAAACCTCAGCAGTCATGGAGGCATTACGGAATCAGGGTGTAGATGAGGCATATGTAAAGATACTGGAAGATATCTATAGCGGCTCCACAGCCACCGTAGTCCTCCACAAAGAAAGCAACAAAATCCCTATAAAGAAAGGCGTCAGACAGGGAGATACGATATCTCCAATGCTATTCACAGCATGTTTACAGGAGGTATTCAGAGGCCTGGATTGGGAAGAATTGGGGAGAAAAGTTGATGGAGAATACCTTAGCAACTTGCGATTCGCTGATGATATTGCCTTGCTTAGTAACTCAGGAGACCAATTGCAATGCATGCTCACTGACCTGGAGAGGCAAAGCAGAGGGGTGGGTCTGAAAATTAATCTGCAGAAAACTAAAGTATTGTTTAACAGTCTCGGAAGAGAACAGCAGTTTACAATAGGTAGCGAAGCACTGGAAGTGGTAAGGGAATACATCTACTTAGGGCAGGTAGTGACCACGGATCCGGATCATGAGACTGAAATAACCAGAAGAATAAGAATGGGCTGGGGTGCGTTTGGCAGGCATTCTCAAATCATGAACAGCAGGTTGCCACTATCCCTCAAAAGGAAAGTGTATAACAGCTGTGTGTTACCAGTACTCACATATGGGGCAGAAGACTGGAGGCTTACGAAAAAGGTTCTGCTGAAATTGAGGACGACGCAACAAGCTATGGAAAGAAGAATGATGGGTGTAACGTTAAGGGATAAGAAAAGAGCAGATTGGGTGAGGCAACAAACGCGGGTAAACGACATCTTAGTTGAAATCAAGAAAAAGAAATGTGCATGGGCCGGACATGTAATGAGGAGGGAAGATAACCGATGGTCACTATAAGGGTTACGGACTGGATTCCAAGGGAAGGGATGCGTAGCAGGGGGCGGCAGAAAGTTAGGTGTGCGGATGACATTAAGACGTTTGCAGGGACAACATGGCCACAATTAGTACATGACCGGGGTAGTTGGAGAAGTATGGGAGAGGCCTTTGCCCTGCAGTGGGCGTAACTAGGATGATGATGATGATGAAGACCAAGCGTGTTACAAGTAGTTTAAAGGGGGGCTTTTATAGCCACGTAAGCGGAACAAGAATTTCAGCTGCCGCAGTCATAGCTATTCCATGCTGTTCTATGTCCGGGTTGTTTTCCTTCTCTTCTTTCCTATATCATATATTCGAAGCGTGAAAAGCATGCCATGGCAGACAGAAGTGAATTTTATCTCAGAGACACATATCTCGAAGACATCTCAGAGATATACTATCTCCCAGAGGCACTGTCTTCGAGCACCATTGCACAGCTCCGTCGAGAACACATTTTTGCGCATATGGAGGCTTCCCTTCAGCGAAATAAAAATAGAATAAAGAAGGTGCGGGGGAACGATCGTTTAAAAGTGAAAATGCACACTTGCAATCACATTGCACCAAATGAAGTATGATGCTATAAATAAAAATTTTCTGCAATTCTTCGACAAGCGATATAAATTGACGAAACGAGAGAAAGAGACGAACATAGATCTAAAGTGACGTAAAAGGACGCTAAATTACTGATCGTAGCTATCTGCTGCGGGCTCGTCACATGTTCGCATGTTCGGGAACGCGGAGACCAAGCTGATCCGTGACCTGGTTAGCGAAGTTGCAGCAGGGTAAGGGAGAAAAAGAAATCAACTCTGGAAATGAACTCTGAAAGCAACAAGTGAACCGTAAAAGAAGCAGAAAAAGAGAGAGAGAGAGAGAGGGTAAGGCACTGACTGTCTTTGTCAGTGCGACAGCTTCCGCGAACCCTCGTCAAAACTTCACTTCGATGTTTGGACATGCTGATCACGTCGTCCTCAATCGAGTTAGCTCCGTGAACTCAGCAGTTCACACCAGATCGAGCAGGCGCAATAGTTGACATTTATGTTTTAGCTGTATTTATACTCGCTGAAGCGTATGTCAACGAAAGTTCCAGTCGTATTTTTATATATATTCAGGCGAAGCGCTGCTGTACTAATAGGTTTTCTAAAATCATATCGAGTCTTCAATATGAAGTGACGTAGGTGACTCGAAACTCAATAAATGGATTGCTAAGTGCTCCTGCCGCTTTAACGATACTATAAAAGAACGTACACAACTTTCTGCGCCGTATCCTTTTTTCCTAATATAAATTTCTTATATTATTCATTGCAGAGCCAGGTTAATAACTATTCGCACGCGCAGCCCTTGCAGGGAAATGTAAATTTATTGCGTTATGGACAACAGTTTGCCAGAGCCTTTAGATAGCTGAGACGTGAGCAGAATAAAACGTAGGGTTGAATTTCAGAAAATGTCTGCTGGCGAGAGCCGCGCGCAAAATGTCCTTGGTCATGATGTCAGGCGCAATAGCTTCCTGAACGGCTGCTTGATGCCGGTGTTTTTAGGATATCTTGTATTGTGACAAGCAACCTGACAAATGAATAAAGAGCGGATGCTGCACGTCGATCGCTCATTTGTAACGACTCCATTGGGTTTCATTACTGTGAGACACAACTTAGTACAAAACGTGAACAGCGAAAAGCAACATGGGGACGACAATCAGAAAAAAAAAACGTCCCCACGTTGCTTTGGCGCTTTCCACGTTTAGTATGGATTACAAACTAGCCCAGTCAGTCACTTAAAACAACTTAGACCTTTAGCTCCGGCAGTCGACTTCATTAGCATGACTAGCAACAATGGAGTGATGTGCGTGATTATATTTCTAACGACCCCTAAAGCATTCCTCTTTCTTTTCAATGCAGGGTGTTCCAGCTAACTTTAGCCAAAGTGAAACATTATTAAGTCGCAAAATAGAAAGACGTGCCGCGGTGG
Organism: Dermacentor variabilis; assembly: GCF_050947875.1. Lineage (NCBI taxonomy): Eukaryota > Metazoa > Arthropoda > Arachnida > Ixodida > Ixodidae > Dermacentor > Dermacentor variabilis. The sequence continues at coordinate 85,780,099 of NC_134568.1, forward strand.
CTTAATCAGTGGCTATGGTGTTGCGTTGCTACACACGAGGACGCGGGATTGAATTCCCGCCACGGCCGCCGCATTGCGATGGGGGCGAAATGTAATGAATTCTGGGGGTTTACATGCCCAAACCACCATTTGATTTTGAGGCACGCCGTAGTGGGGCACTCTGTATTACATTTGACCACCTGGGGATCTTTAACGTGCCCCCAATGCAGGGGACACGGGCGAGAGGGGTGGGGGGGGGGGGTTCAAAATGCAACAACGCCCGTGTCCCATGCATTGAGGGCCCGTCAAAGATCCCCAGGTGGTCGAAGTTTATCTGGCTGGAGTCCCGAACTACGGCGTTCCACACAATTGTTGGGCGTCACGGTATATAGAGTAAATTTAGGCAAGGAATCCTCCAGGCACCGGGATTAGTGCGTCCAGGAGTAGGAGTGAAAGAAAAGGTTTATTTACATAACGAAACAAGTAGTCAGGTTCTAGTCAGAGCTCTCTGTCACACTCAAGAGGTCCTTTTTAAGTAGTTCTTTTACAGCGAAGCTGTTGGCCTCTAGTTGTTCGGGATTTTTAGCGGCGTCCTCCTCAGGTGAAAAAGAAAGAAGCTTCAGCGAATGAAGCGAAAAGTGCATACATTCTTTGGTGTCCCGGGTACAGCATACAGCATAGCATTTGTTTCAATAAAGCACAAGCACAAAACAAGCATTCAAGCCACATAATTGATTATGCGGCGCTCCTGCTAACAATGCGAAGCACGTAGCGCTCCCCGCATACGTTTCGCGATAAAGATTACTGTTGCGCAAACTGCCGCGGCGACGGCAGCTTGCGACGTGGGGAGTGAAGTCACGAGCCTTCCATATATAAAATAACCAGCTTATCAACTGATATTATTGTTGTTGCAGCGCCGCTATGAGTAGGCAACGCATAGTTTAGAACTCCTGGGGAGCAGCGTGAATACAAGGAGCGGCAAAGGGAGAAGAAACAGCACTAAGACCAGTGGCTAGTGCTGCCGCTTGTCGCATCGCCTCGGAATTCTATCACAGGGGCATTCCGCACGTCCACATTCTCATGTGGCTGAATAATGCGCCGGAGGAGGAATTGAGCAATAAAGCATTGCATACCCCCTCAGCAATTGAAGGGGCTGTTTTAAACACCTGCGCTTGACATCCACTTTCACAGGGCGGGTATGGCAAGCGAATATTACCTTGTGTAGGGAACTATACCCGTGGCCAACTTTCTGTGGACATGAAGGGAAAGCTACGGGTGCGTGGCTGCTGCACATGTGTTGTGCACATGTGGAAATGTGTTACCACGCCAAGTAGTCCGGCACTGTTGACAGTGATTTTGGTTGCTCGGAACAGATGCTGAATCGTTGCAGTTTACACGTCCGACTGATTCGCGTTACCCCAGACATTGAAGGGCAAAGCCGCAAAATAAGTATACTTTTACACTCAGTGGTGTTCTGTCTTCTGTAACTGTTGCTAATAAGGAGTTTATGGTTTGTCTAGCCCAGCATAAACTAACGTAGACTAAAACACGGGACCCTTTTCAGGAGCGCTCTCACTTGTGTGCGCTTTGCCTCCGTAGCTTTCCGTTAGACACACAAAATTGTTCGCGAGTATATAGTTCCCTACACAAGGGAATTATATGACATTGTTGCGGCCAATCAGAAGGGTCGTACGTAACTTCGCCTCTGATGTCGAAACTTTGAAGCAAGGACGAGGTACTCTGGAAACAGGGGTTCAAGCTCCTTCCACAAAAGTCGTCAACACTGGTTCCTTGCTCTCCGTGACGGTCAGCTTATCGGGGTCAGGAAACTGGCATTCGCGGTCGTTACCGCTTCCACGGAGGGCGGCTGTTGTTGTCACCTTGGGGTGAGTTTCTTTGCGCTACACACTCGGCTTCGGGCTCCGCCGCCGTCTAGGCGAGCGCTGATGAAGAGGCTGCCTCGGGGGATGCACCCAAAAATGCGCACTGCCGATTTGTGGCCCAACATAATCAAATCGTGGTTCGGGCATGTGAAACCCCCAAATCCAAAAAGACACGGCGAAATCCTTGTTGCTGGATATCTTATTGGGCAATCGACGCCATTCTTTGTATTGCCTCTAATTGCAATATTACTGAAGGTTAATTAAGCACTTCCGCAAGTGTGCAAGTTATAGGGCGTACTCGGAAGCGTCTGACTATTTTAATATTATGCCTTATACCTGTTACGCGGAACTTCTTTCGCGCCCGAAGGAAATACCTCGAGATACCCACCCTTCGCGTCCAGATTGCCTTGCACTCAAAAACTGCTGCGAATGAAGCAAGAGCGCTTTTCACCGTGTGCGTCGAAGCTGTGCAAGTGAAGGAGAAGCGACGATTTTGTGTTTTCAGTCTGCTCATCTTTTGTCATAAAACGCCACGCCCATTGCTTTAGGTAACAAAGCGAAGCCGATCGCTGTGCAGCTTCCAAAAAAATGTTTCTTCACAGTCTAAAAAAATTATCTTCAATTTATAGAGCTTTGAGTAAACACTTCCTAGAAAAGATATTAAACTTTAGGGTGCACTTTTGTAAGGCGAGTGCGAAGTTCACAGTTCACACGTGCGTCACTGTCCCACCACTTCCTCATAGTCAGTTCACTCTATAAAGTTTCCTACAAAAATTACAACTGGAAGCTCAGGCTCTGGCACTGCCATATTTCCGTTACCATAGGGACAATGGGCAGGGTATTTATTTGTCTAATCTTCGTACTTGTGGCTTCAGACGCTCTCGTCATGTTATCTTTTACGCTTTAACTTTCTAAATTTCCACATAATTGCAGTGTTGTAAACATTGGAAGGCAATACGTGTCTGCGCTCATTCATGATTGTGAATGTTTCCATTGATAGTGCAATATGTTGTTGAATATGATCAACTTGCAAGCTCACAAAGCCATTTGAAGGCAGAAAAACGGAGCTGGGGCAAATGCATGTGTTGCCCGTCATTACCGAGCTAGCTGTATTGCCATACTTGCTGCTGCCGTAGACACTAACGCGGAACCTGTGGCAGCAGTTGTGCTGCGATAGGTTCTGCGTTAGTGTGTACAGTTTTTCTGATTTACTTGCCTCACGCTGCTTATCCTGCTGCACACTGAAATTCTGAGCGTCGGACATGATTCCAGCAGCGGGTGCGCCGCCCCTGGGGCCGCACCCTATCAAGCCTACTGAGATTCAGCCCCGTATTTCGTCAGACGAACCACTGCAGATGCAAGCGACGGTAACCAGCACCGAGACAACTGCTGGTGCTGGATTGCAGCATGTAACGGCCACAGGGCACTACTATACTCCCTCTTTTGGGAATTTCTCGCTTCCACCTGCCCAAGGCCCTCCCGCTGAGATCATCTCCTGCTTCAACGTAAGTCTGCCCAAAGGTCAGGACAATTTTTCTGATATGTCAGAATCCTCTGCTACTGTTAACTACAAGGACGCTACCACAAATCCTTCCGACGGTTCGGAAATACACACTGAATTACCGCCTCCCAAACACTGCCGCGGATCGAAAAGATCGCAAATGGCAGTGAATTCTCTGCCAATTGAAAACACACCTAAGCTAAACTTGCCCATCATATGAGCCAGAAAATCCAGAACAATACAGTCACATTGAAGACAGCCTTTGAAGCAGTAGTTCCAGATGGAGTACTGGAAGCACGATGAAAGTACGTTTGAACCTCATGGCTGTAGATACACGCAATGCAGAAGCTTCTGAACGCCCTCTGAAAACCTCAAGCATTGCTGAAATACCTATTCAGGCCTACGAGCCACGGTCGAGCAATAGTGGTGCAGGCGTCATTAAAGGAGAACTTGCAGACCTTGATCAAGCATTTTTACAGCTCTTATTCAAAGAGCTCCTGTCAAGTCTGCACAGTGACTCGGTGTCCGTATCGTGTTTGCCACAGAAAGGCATCCTGAGTACGCCATGTTGGGCTACACACGTTATCGAGCGTACAAGTACATTCGGGCTCCGAGACAGTGTTCCAAGTGCCAGCGTTTTGGGCACGCTGCTGGTGCCTGCAGGTTACAAGCATGGTGCCCACGCTGTGGGGGCAACGACGACCGATCTGCCTGCGGAAATAAGGAGCCACAGCGCCCCAACTGCGGGAAAAAACATGAACCCACGTCTGCTCGCTGGACTATTTTGCGTAAAGAGAAACACATACACAATTGCCAAATGAAAAACAACGTTAAGTACCGATCGGCAAAGGCTGTGGTACGCCAGCAACAGAAAACTCGAGGCAGTGGCCAAGCAATGACGCCTGCAACCGGCAAAGGTACACCTAAAAAGTCAGTTTTGACCACCTCCAATCCGCCACAATTTGACGACACATATGGGTCCCCGTTTCTACTGACTCGCCTACAGTTCTAACTCCACCTATGAGAGCTGCTCAGGTGACCCTTCAGAAAAGACACGAGTCTCAACGTCTTAGGATGGACCGCGCGAGTGCGGCGCTCAATAAGACCACGAAAACAAATACTTATTGCTATCTGCGCTTGTCGACGCTGTTTGCAGCTTCCTCGCCCCAATGTCCTCTCCGATGGCTACGGCCATCCTGCAACAGTAAACATCTGAAACTACCTCTAACTCATTCAGCTGTCGACGTTGAGTATGAGAGGCTCCGGTAAATGCGCCGCAAATCTGAGAGACGTGCTCATAGGACATTGTCTGCGGATGACATTCGCGACGCTACGCGAATGCAAAGACATATCCAACGTCACCTGGACAAGCTAGACAGGTAGCAGTGGCAGCCCTTTTGTTCCAAGCTTGACCCCGGAAAAACGCTATCAAGAATATGGAGCATTGTGCGCCGCCTGAAAGCCCCGCCGACTCAACTGCATTCTTTGAGTTCTGTTGCATTATCGCGTAACAGCAGCGAGTTGGACGTAGCAGAGATTTTCTGCACCAAGATCACTGCTGCAGCGGCGCTCGCAACTTTGGCCCCAGCAACACAGGAAGTTTCAGTGACAGCGGGCACTATTGAAGCAGACGAATAACTTTTCGTTCATGGGGCTACTTGGCGTGCTGGAATTTGTGAACAAGGCGCCCTCTCCTGGTGCTGACTGCATCAGCTACGCCGAGTTGCATCAGCTACACCGACCTTCTTACCATATTCAATGCAAGCTGGGAGAGTGGCCGCCTTGAACCTTGCTGGAGACGAGCTTGCGTTATTCCTGTCCTCAAGCCTGGCAAGTCTCCAACAGACATAAACTCCTGTCGTCCGATTGCTCGTCTTAGTTGAGTGGGAAAGCTTATGGAGAAGACGGTATTGACAATCCTAGACTTCTGGCTTATGAACATCAATGTCAGGGTTTGGCTTCGCAAATGTCAGGGTTCAGAAAGGGCCGCAGCTGCATATACAACATCATTAGCCTTGTCAACTGCGTAGAACTCAACAAAGCCGCACGCAACGTAACTATCGGCGTATTTTTCGACATCATGGTAGCGTTCCATAACGTGAGTCACGAGGCTATCTTATACACTCCGAAGTCTGTTGGAGTTGGTGGTCGTATGTACCGCTGAATCTGAGACTACCTAACTGATCAGTCAGTCCAGATGTCCGCAAAAGAAGGTGACACAGCTCCTCACACAGTGCATCGAGGAGTTCGCCAGGACGGTGTTTTAAGTCTGACCTAATTTAACATGCCTTCTATTAGCCTGGAGAAGTGCATTCCCCCAACGGTGGAAATCTCGTTATATGCAGATGACATCTGTATATGGAGCTGGGGTCGCAACAGCCGTGCCCTACAGGCGAGATTGCAGAACGCTATAATTCTATTAAGAATGTCTACTAGCACGGTCTAACGATGTCCCCAGGAAAGTGTGACGCCATTGCTTTCACTAGCCGTGATATCTCGCGCTACGCGTTAAAGGTTGCGCACTCTGCCATTCGGTACGTATCAAATCACAAGATTCTGGGTGGGATAATCAACAGACTAATGACGTGGACACTCTAAGTTCGAATATTAAAAGAAAACATTGGGTCACACACGAGCTTATTCCGTATGCGTAATCAACAATCCCGTAATCAACACTGGGGGCTGCTCTGTAAATTATCTGCTACGCATGTATCTGGCTCTCTGTGAAGGTCTTTTACGATACAGCATTCCTGTGCTACAGGGCACTTCTCAAACCAGCACTGGTGCACAAGCAAAAGCCCTGATGGTGTAAGTCGGCCTACCACAAAACACATCGTGTAGGAACCCTTGCAGAAAGCAGACAACTATCGGCTCCAGTGCTTCTGCAGCAGGAGCTTTTCCGAGTTCACATACGCTTTGCTACCAGATTGCCAGGTCATCCGCTTGCTTCAGACAGCGGTCCTGTGGTGCGGAGCTTTCTACCGCTGCATTATTAAAGCGCATCTATGATAACGAAGCCACCGTAGAAAATTCCTTCGGGGCCAATTGCCACTATCATGCTTGGATTCAAGACCAAGAGAAATACACCCGGTCCAGTGCCACCCTATTTTGCTCTAGAGCACGTTAACACCAGCTACAGGGCTCACCGTCATATCTACACTGATGGCTTCGTTACGCCTATATCATCTGCCATTGGCGTTTGTATTCAGTCTGCAAGTGTTACCATCTCTTCCACTCTCAGTCACCGAACTTCAGCTACAGCCAGCGAACTAGCTGCACTGCGGGCAGCTTTTAATTACATCATAAACCTGACAGCTGAGTGTTGCGCCATCTTCACCGACTCAAGGGCTGCCCTGTAGTCCCTGAAGTCACCACGCATGCAGGAACAACTCATAATGGACATCAGACGCCCATTCAATAAAGCCTGCGAACTGCATCACAGCGTTGTGCTGCAGTGAATACCAGCTCACTGTGGAATACAAGGCAACGTCCAGGCTGACCGTGGTGCCAAAGCTTGACGCGACACTTCGAGAGCAATGGCCCAGATATCTTTCTCGAGAAAACCCGCGGCGACACTGGTATCATCACACGCTTGGCGTCTCCAACGATCCCTCTGAACAGATGCAAGCCACCACTGCGGACCCCTAACGAGACATATCCGTCGTGTAACTTTTACATGTGGCGATGCCTCAGTAAACGAGACCAGTCATGCCTATAGCGCATCAGACTCAACATCGCCGCATCTGACTCAATTCGTACGCAGCGCGTCTGAGAGCACTATGATGGCGGTGCGCAAGCGGGCAGTAAGGCGGCTTTTTTTTTTCATACCTGACTGGCATACCTGGCCTAACTATTAATAAATCAAGTGTTTTATAGGGCGCTGTACAACTTCACCATCGGAAGTGTTCCCCTAACTTAAACCTGAATTGAAGAGCTGCTTTTTGCTAATTTATGCAACTAGAAGGTATGCAAAAAACAACAAAAAGCAAGAAAAAGAAAGAAAGTAGATTTGCTCGAATGAGGGGCCAGTAACATGCCTTTCACGTTTAACGAAGTCACCGAGCACTATCAAATGAGCAGGCGGGATTTTCCGCCCCCGCATGGTAAACATCCCAGGTCTCAGGCAGTCACACTCAGAATGTTGCAGACTAGGTCATATCGCAGTTTTGCTTTCTTCAGCATTATTGCTCCGGACGACTTCGAGCCTACATGCCCGGACTGCGGGTCGGTTAGCAGCTTATATCTGTCGGTGCCCCTCGTTACGGGGGGCCCAATCAAGTCACCGAGGAGGAATGGAGCTCTGCCATCAAGAGTTCCGAGCTTCTTCCACAACTCCGGGCTGTCCAGAGAGCCCACGATGCGGTGGTGAGGCTAGGCCTCCTCGTCCCCACGTGGGAGCGGCCCGAGGCGCTGCTCAAAGGGCGGCGCTTCTCAGAACCTCAATAAAGTTCTCTCTCTTTGTCTGTCTGTGTATTACGTTCCAAAATCACAATCTCGCTCATTGGACACACTGTAGTAAGGAACTCCGGATTAATTGTAACCAGATGGGGTTCATTAACTTGCACGACATTAACCTGCATTAACAAATACACGAGCGTTCTTGCTGTCCACCCCATCAGAATGCCACCATCGCGGCCGCGACCGAACCCACTACCTTGTGCTCAGCAGTGCAATAACATAGCCTATGACCTGCGGGCCCACAGTATCTTTAAAGCTCGAATATATTTAACTAGAATATCCCGTAAATGAACCCTTTCCAAGGTCTCGTTGTATATCATAAATTCTTCATTGGCTTATTGAACATGAGCACAGCTTTTATTGAAATCCCGCTTGCAGTAACGGATATAACCAGAAAAGCAGATTAAAATATTGTCGTTTATAAGCACCTCAAAATTATGAGAGACAAGAGCAATTTCGTTGCAAACTGCTAGGGCGCACGCGCTTGCGTGCGTGCGTGCGTGCGTGCGTGCGTGTGTGTGTGTGTGTGTGTGTGTGTGTGTGTGTGTGTGTGTGTGTGTGTGTGTGTGTGTGTGTGTGTGTGTGTGTGTGTGTGTGTGTGTGTGTGTGTGTGTGTGTGTGTGTGTGTGTGTGTGTGTGTGTGTGTGTGTGTGTGTGTGTGTGTGTGTGTGTGTGTGTGTGTGTGGTCCCAACCAGATAAAGCCAAGGGAAGCACAGGTCAAGTTATTTGCAGCTCGTTATTGAAGTGTACACTTCTGCCGTTCTAGCGCGGTGACTGCGTAGCCATCGAGCAGCACGTCGAGGTCGGTGGCTCTTTGTCTTACGTTGCAGTTCGGACTTGTCGTCAGTCAGGTCACGGCTGCATCGCGTTGATATGTGGCTGGTACGTTGCATCGTCAGTTCTTTGGGCGAGGCATTATTTGCTTCCAGGCTTCGTCAGGATGGCGGCATGTCCACATGCCTTCCAGGCTTCGTCGGGATGGCGGCATGTCGTTGGTTTGTCGACGTAAACTGTTGGGCCTCAACGGTGGCGGCGGAGGATCTTCGTCAAGTTGACGAACAGCAACCGCACCTCCATCGGTTGCTGCTTTTAATTTCCCGGATATGGGTTGAAGGACCAGCCCCGGGCTGAGCCAATTTCATGGTGGATCGCAGGGTCATGGTCGGCGCTGCGGCGACAGGTAGAGCTCTGGTGGCATCGAACGGGACGGTCGTCGAGGGCCAGTGGCGCAGCCAGAAATTTTCCTCGGGGGGAGGGCTCACGTTGCAGCTCGGCCTTCTTCTTATAGAATGTGTCGAGGTATCAAATGCATTAGTAATAACAACATTGCCATTGCCAAAGATACTGCAAACAAATTCTTCAACGCTACACACTGTCAAGACAAGTAAAACATGTATTTTTTCATAAAGGATTATACTATCATGTCTCAGGGAATTGTGCTCGAAATAACTGATATCAACGCTTCCATGTTTTCTGTCTATTTAATAAGTAAAGAAAGTATCACAGGAACTTTTGAACTATATTGACACGCGTACTTATCTTTACCGGGCGACCACGTTTCGCCGCCTAACAAATGTTATCGCACAGCGCGGGACGCGCCTGCATGTATCCGAAGTGTCTGGAAAGTTATCGATGCTTCTACCCGGCTGTCTATTGTCGCCGAACCTTGTCTTATCTGATTTCATCGCGTGACGCGAATGGTGTAGGACTTTGTGGAAGGCACGCGGGTCCTAACGATTTGTCTGGAACATTCGACGACTGCTGTATAAAAGCCGACGCGCTTGACCCGCTGATTAGATTTTCGACGATCGCCGACCGTGTTCGCCACTATAGTTGTGCTATAAGTGTAGCCTGTTTTTGTGGGCACAGGTTCGCCCAATAATAGTTAGTTTTGTCTTTCACAGTATTGCTACTGTGTTCTTGAACGTAGCCACCACGTGACAATATAAGTTTGAAATCAGCAAAGCAGTGCATGCCGCTGATATGAAAAATGGGAAAGCCATGAAATGAGCAAGATCAGGACAAATATTTGAAAGAAACTTTAACTTCCCTGCCTTTCTCTCATTCGCATTTCTATCTCTATCTTTCATTCAAGAACCTTGTTTACATTTTTGTAGATATGCAATGACCAGGGAAAAATCTTAATGACGCTATCCTTCGTTACAATATATTTTACAGGAGCAGCTGTTACCGGTCGTGTACTGTTTGGATCGGACTGCTGGTACGATCTGTTGGGAACTCGGCGCTGACGCCCGTGGTTGTACCTGGGTCGCAAGCCCCAAGGGTAGCGTTGGCCTGGCGGCCTGGGGTACAACTGGAAGCATCCGAAGGTCCCGGCAAAGCATGAGTCGACTGGTAACAACGAAACAACTTGTTTATTTTAACATCGCAAAGAGTTGGCGGTCAGGTTTGACCGAAGTAGAGAGACGGGAGAGCACTTCACTCAACAGAAGAAATCGGAGCCCTCCTTTTGGCGTCCGGGGGCAGCTGTTTTTATACTCTCGCAGTTGAGGGCAAGAAGGAACCCCTCAAAAGACGAGCACGTGAATGTACAATGGGCTAATGGTGACGCACACTGTCGTAGCGATGCCGTAGCACCATGTCGAGCACGATCTCGTAGCACCCTGTCGTGGCGCTGCCGGTCGGACACAATGACTGTAATGAGAGGATGGTCCCTGCTTTGGCATCGCCTGTTTCGGGCACAATGACTGGAACGAGATCCCTGCTTTGGCATCGCCTGTTTCGGGCCCAATGACTGGAATGAGATCCCTGCTTTGGCATCGCCTGTTTCGGGCACAATGACTGGAATGCGAGGATGATCCCTAGGCGGTCGCATCGCCGCAGTCGCGCCTGGAAACACCTGGCGATGAGTGTTGCGGCGACGACGATCGGGCCAAAATGTCTGCCACCCCGCCGCAGTCGCGCCGGCAAAACCACGTGTCGCAGGCGAAACGCAACAGACCGCCCCGCCGGGGGAAGGAGATCCCGATGGACAGGGGACTGCATCCGCTGTCCGGAGGGATGTCGCTCGATGATGCTCATAACCGAAGTCGGGCGTCCCTCGACGTTTCTTGAGCGCAGCGCACAGAGAAGGCCTCGTTCTCTTGTTCAGGTTCGCACGGGACACTGCAAAGTGACTTCGGGAGAGTTCACATTTTTGTTCTCGTTCCCGGCAAGCGTTAGAACTACGCTGAAACTCAACCGCTCAGTCAGCAAGCACGGCACAACCCTCACTAAGCCCTGCCAGGCTCTTTCCCCTTTTTATACCACTGCCTAGTTCCTTACAGTAGTCTAGCATCACTCAGAACGCGTCCACAAATTGAAAAATTGCACTAGAAAGCATATCATCACTTTGAAACACTAAACAAAAGCAATATGTTAAAAAAAAAAATCCTGCCTCAGGAAGAAAACATCAGTAACAAACAATTTTGAGGCTGATTCCTACGTTAGGGGCTTCGACTTAAGCCATCGGCGTTACCGTTGAGACTCCCCTTTTTGTAACGCACCTCAAAGGAATATTGTTGTAAAGCGAGGCTCCAGCGCAGGAGGCGGCCATTTTTGGGAGAGATGGTCTGCAGCCATTGGAGAGGGCAGTGATCCGTCTCAATGATAAACCTCGAGCCGGCTAGATAGCATGACAATTTCTGAACGGCCCACACGAGACACGCACACTCTTTCTCGGTGGCGCTATACGCCTGCTCACGACTGGTCAGCTTACGACTAGCATACAGGACGGGGTGTTCTACTTCTCCATTTTCCCGTTGGCACAGTACAACGCCCATGCCTCGCTCACTAGCATCGCACTGAACAATGAACCCTTTTGTATAGTCTGGCGATCGTAGCACAGGCTGGCTTGTTAGGGCACTCTTTAGGGCGCTAAAAGCTCTTTCCTTTGTCTCGTCCCAGACGACTGTTTGAGGCTCTGTCTTTCTTAGAGCATCCGTCAGGGGAGCCGCGATATCAGAGTACCTAGGGATGTACCTCTGATAGTAGCCGGCGACACCTAAGAACGACCGAATATCGGTCTTCGTGCGCGGTTGCGGAAAGTCTCGCACAGCGGCCACTTTTATTTCAGAGGGGCGGCGACGACCCTGACCAATCACGTGACCGAGGTAGACAACCTCGGCCTGTGCTATCTGGCACTTAGGAGCCTTGACTGTCAAGCCCGCTTCGCGCAGGCGGGTTAGCACTGCCCGCAAGTGTGTCATATGCTCAGACCAGGATGCGGAGAATATCGCTACGTCGTCTAGATACGGTAAAGCGAATTCTTGCTGTCCCCGCAACACTTTATCCATGAGACTTGAAAAACAGTATGGCGCGTTCTTCAAACCAAAACTCAACACTTTAGGACGGAATGTTCCCATTGGTGAAATGAACGCCGCATACCTACTAGCCTCTTCTGTAAGTGGAACCTGCCAATAACCCCTGACAAGATCTAGGGTGGAAATAAACTGAGCGCTACTAACTTTCTCAAGGCGCTCCTCGATGTTAGGGATCGGATAAATTTGATCCTTAGTGATGGAATTAAGCCTGCGGTAGTCGACGCAAGGACGAGGTTCCTTGCCCGGTACCTCAACTAAAATCAAAGGGGAGGTATAATCACTCTCACCTGCCTCAATAACACCGAGCTGTAGCATTTTCTTTACCTCAGCCTCCATAATATCGCTCTGGCGGGGTGACACCCGATACGCCTTGGATCGTACTGGCTCTGGGGAGGTAAGTTCTATATCATGAGTAAGTACCGAAGTCCTACCAGGCCTCTCAGAGAACAGACCTTGAAACTCTTGTAATAGCTGGTGTAGTTCGGTTTTCTGCTCGGGCGACAGCGGTGCTTTACTGATAAGGTCACTAATGACTTGACCGGTGTCTTCCCTGTTCGTCACTGAGCCTAGTCCTGGAAGCTCGACCGGAAGCTCTTCAGGAACGTTTACCATCATGCACACCACTGCTTCCCTTTGTCTATAAGGTTTGAGCAGATTACAGTGGTAAACTTGCTGTGCTTTCCGCTTTCCTGGCAGACTTACCACGTAGTTAACGTCCGACAGTTTCTGAACAATTCGCGCTGGGCCCTCCCACTGCACGTCTAGTTTGTTGTTTAGCGATGTGCGCAATATCATGACCTCATCGCCAACCTCAAAACGACGGGCCCTGGCTGTCCGATCATAATAAACCTTGGCCCTCTGCTGGGCCTTTGTCATTGCTTCACCTGACAACTCCTGTGCCCTTCTTAAGCGTTCGAGGAGCTTAAGTATGTACTCCACCACGACTGGGTCGTCGCCCCTACCTTCCCATGATTCTCGAAGCATGCGAAGCGGAGATCGAAGCGAGCGACCGTACACCAGTTCAGCTGGCGAAAACCCCGTAGCCGCATGCGGCGCGGTCCTTAAAGCAAACCTCACCCCAGGCAGACACAGCTCCCAGTCAGTTCGATGTTCAAAACACAACGCTCTCAACACGCGCTTCATGACGGAGTGGAGCTTCTCAACGGAATTCGACTGTGGGTGGTACACTGAGCTGTGTAGCAGCTTTACCCCACACCTTTCGAGAAAAGTTGTCGTCAAAGCGCTAGTAAACACTGTGCCCTGATCTGATTGGATTTCCGCAGGAAAACCAACTCGCGCAAATATGGACAGTAGTGCATTGACTATCTCAACTGAGCTGAGTTCTTTAAGCGGCACTGCTTCAGGGAACTTTGTCGCTGGGCAGATCACAGTCAAAATGTGTCTGTACCCCGTGGCTGTTACCGGCAGAGGTCCCACTGTATCAATAACGAGCCGTCTAAAAGGCTCCGTTATGATAGGTACCAATTTCAACGGCGCCCTTGATTTGTCCCCTGGTTTGCCCACCCGCTGACAAGTGTCACATGTCCTCACGAAATGGTCTGCGTCCCGAAAACACCCTGGCCAATAGTACTCTTGCAAGAGACGGTCCTTAGTTTTCTTAACTCCTAGGTGTCCGGACCACGAACCCCCATGTGACAAGCGCAACAGATCCTGACGATAGCATTGAGGCACGACCAGCTGATCGAACTCCACTCCTCTTCGGTCTAGATACTTCCGGTACAGGACTCCACCTCTTTCCACAAAGCGCGCAGTTTTCCTGGCGATACCTTCTTTGACATTGCAGCGCACGTTTTCCAGGCTGCCATCCTTTTTTTGCATGGCTATCAAAGCCGACCGGCTGACTTTTAGCAACCTATCAAGTCCGTCTGACGTAGGCGCGATGAGCAAATCAGTAGATAGCTCTTCTAACTTTCCCGCGTCGGGCGTTTCCTCTCCAGTATCTGGCGCCTTTAACGTTACAGACTCTAGTTTATTCAGTTCGGGCGTGCTCTGAATATCAGCTTGCTGCGCCTCTGACCCTTTTTCGTTGTTTGATAACGTCGGCCCCGCAACTACCGCCTTTGCAGCGAGCTCCCGAACCTTCGATCTGGTTAAGGCCTGAACACTAGCTTCACCAAACAAAAGCCCCTTCTCGCGCAGGAGGTGATCGGACCTGTTTGAAAATAGGTACGGGTACTGGGGTGGCAGCATAGATGACACTGCCGCCTCTGTCTCAAGCGCTCCGAAAGGTCCTTCAATAAGCACTTTTGCTACCGGCAGACACACGCTATGAGCTTCCACGGCTTGCTTGATCCATGCGCACTCGCCCGTGAACATATGGGGTTCTACGTAAGACGGGTGAACTACATCCATCGTAGCTGCGGAATCGCGAAGCACTCGGCACTCTTTCCCGTTTACGAGGAGGTCTCGCATGTAAGGCTCGAGAAGCTTCATGTTCTCGTCAGTGCTGCCTATTGAAAAAAACACAACTTTTGGTGTTGTTTCCGGACACTGCGCCGAAAAGTGACCCGGCTTCTGGCACGTATAACAAACGCCCGCTCGCCTCATCTCGAACCGCTTTCTGCGTTCGGCTTCGGCTGCCGCCGTCTCCTTAGGTTCGGTCGCACTGCTTCCACTCGCATCCGCACTACGCGTGTTCCCCTTTGCTCTCATGGGTGTGAACTTCGGCCTCTCAAACTTCGAGCCAAATTCACCCTTTTGACCGTCCTTAGCTCCGCGAGCTCGACGCGTCACAAACTCCTCGGCTAGCTCAGCGGCTCTAGCCACCGTACTCACGTCTGGCCTATCCAAGACCCAGTATCGCACGTTCTCCGGTAACCGACTATAAAACTGTTCTAGCCCGAAACACTGCAGAACTTTATCGTGGTCACCAAACGCTTTCTCTTCTTTGAGCCACTCCTGCATGTTCGACATAAGCCTATACGCAAACTCTGTATATGACTCACTTCTGCCTTTCTCATTTTCCCGAAACTTCCGACGGAACGCCTCCGCAGACAGCCGGTACTTTTTTAGAAGACTCGATTTCACTGTGTCGAAATCCTCTGCCTCCTCTCTATCCAAGCGAGCGACTACGTCGGCCGCCTCGCCGGGTAACAAAGTGAGCAAGCGCTGTGGCCACGTTTCCCGAGAGAACCCCTGCTTCTCGCACGTTCGCTCAAAGTTAACCAGGAACAAACCAATGTCCTCTCCAAGCTTAAACGGCCGCATCAGGTCAGTCATTTTGAACAATACGCGTTCTCCTGCACCGTGTGCCTGACTTCCATTACGAGCGCGTTCCATCTCTACCTCAAGACGCTTCATTTCCAAAGCGTGTTGACGGTCACGCTCTTGTTTTTCTTTTTGCTCTTTAAGTTCGCGCTCCTGTCTTTTTGCAGTCTCTCTCTCTTCAATGGTCTCAAGGCATTCCGACAGCTCGTCATCCTCAGCCTCTAACTCAAGAATAGCCTTTATCAGTTCCGGTTTTCTTAGTTTGTCTGAGACATCCAGACCCAACTCTCTTGCAAGCTCCAACAATTTCGGTTTGCGCAACGACTTCAAATCCATGGCTGCTCTGAATGCTGCTTTCTCTACTGCCTATTATTGTCTTGCCGCAACTAACCCGGTAGCAACGACAACCACAATTACCAGCTCTGTTTCTGACACTAACAAAAAGCCTGGCAAAGCTCAGAAGAAGAAAGTCCCGCACTCACCAAACCTCGCAGGCAGGAATTCCGCGCAGTCGTTCCGCTGCAGGCAACCAGTCGTCACACAGGGCTCGTTGCACTGCTCCCGGATCGTCGTTGAGCTGCTCAGCATACCGTCAACTGCATCTCTTCGCTGCTGGCCTCCGTTGTCGCGATCTCACCGCTGGCAGACAGTTGTTTGAAGTCGGAGGCGATCTCACCGCTGCCAACCAGATGTTTGGATCGGACTGCTGGTACGATCTGTTGGGAACTCGGCGCTGACGCCCGTGGTTGTACCTGGGTCGCAAGCCCCAAGGGTAGCGTTGGCCTGGCGGCCTGGGGTACAACTGGAAGCATCCTAAGGTCCCGGCAAAGCATGAGTCGACTGGTAACAACGAAACAACTTGTTTATTTTAACATCGCAAAGAGTTGGCGGTCAGGTTTGACCGAAGTAGAGAGACGGGAGAGCACTTCACTCAACAGAAGAAATCGGAGCCCTCCTTTTGGCGTCCGGGGGCAGCTGTTTTTATACTCTCGCAGTTGAGGGCAAGAAGGAACCCCTCAAAAGACGAGCACGTGAATGTACAATGGGCTAATGGTGACGCACACTGTCGTAGCGATGCCGTAGCACCATGTCGAGCACGATCTCGTAGCACCCTGTCGTGGCGCTGCCGGTCGGACACAATGACTGTAATGAGAGGATGGTCCCTGCTTTGGCATCGCCTGTTTCGGGCACAATGACTGGAACGAGATCCCTGCTTTGGCATCGCCTGTTTCGGGCCCAATGACTGGAATGAGATCCCTGCTTTGGCATCGCCTGTTTCGGGCACAATGACTGGAATGCGAGGATGATCCCTAGGCGGTCGCATCGCCGCAGTCGCGCCTGGAAACACCTGGCGATGAGTGTTGCGGCGACGACGATCGGGCCAAAATGTCTGCCGCCCCGCCGCAGTCGCGCCGGCAAAACCACGTGTCGCAGGCGAAACGCAACAGACCTGTAACTAATTGCTCCAAAATGATAGTCGCAACAGGGAGCATATATAAAAACCAGGAGTTCTGCAAAATATACGACGGCGAGTCAAATGAAAGAGAAGCAATGCGAATATATGGCAAACGGGGTACTTTAATAAAGTCTAATAAAACTCCTCGGGTAGCTGTTTCCAAAAATCTGTAACTGACTTTTTCACGTCATCGACCGACATGAATTTATTTCCCTTGAACTGTTTTTTTTTCAAATCCTCCATAACGTGGAAGTTGCAAGGCGACAGGTCTGGGCTGTATGGCGGATGTTCCAGTGTTTCCCACTTGAACTTTGACAGTTTTGTATTAAGCACATCAACTACGTGGGGACGGGCATTGTCGTGGAGCAAGATGACACCATTCCTCAGTTTTCCAAGTCATTTGTTTTTGATTGCGACACACAGCCGATCCGACGTTTCACAATATCGGAAGTGATTGATGGTCTCCCCATGTTTAGCAAATTCGACCAATAACGGCCCCTGATGATTAAAAAAAACAAGTCAACAACACATTTCCGGCAGAAATAACTGCCTTTGCTTCCCTTGCAGCGGTGAATTCAAATGTTTTCACCGTAAGCTTTGACGTCGTGTTTCCGGCTCGTAGTAATGGCACCATGATTCGTTCGCGGTCACAATTACAGGCAAGAAGTCGTCACCCTCATTGTAATACAGGATCAGATGAGTCAAGGCAGCACCGAACTACTCCGTCTTCAGGCGGTGGTTAAAAATCTTGGAGGTTCATTTCGCACAGAAGAGCCGATAACCAAGATGTTTATGAATTATGGTGTGACCCGAACCGTGACTGATCTTTACACGCCCTGCCAATTCATCGATGCTCATCCTCCATTCTTGTCTAATCAGCCTTTGCAATTGTTTTGGGGGTAATTGCCTGGTGGCTCTGGCCCGGTCTCCGATCGTCTTTGCAACTTTCACGTCCTTCTTTGAATAGTTTCCTCCAATGCTTCCCAGTGGCCAGTGAAATGGAATGTTAATCGTACACGGTAGCCATACGGCGACTAATTTCTTTTTGAGAAATCATCGTCAGCTGCCAAAAACGTCACGACACCCCGCTGTTCAATTTTTGGAGTGTCTATTATGTCACGCAACCATGTTCAACCCACTGCACGAGAGCATTAAAAATCTTTATGCTCACAGCTGCGTGTCACTTTTGTAAATGAGAGATGCCTCTGTGCTACGCGCATGCTTCATATATAATGAACCGAACTGTTATTGCACGGGGTGGGGTTGGCTCACTTTCATATGACTCGCCCTCGTACATTAGAAATGCGAAGGGAGAATGGAATATACAAATGCGAAGTTACAGCTTCATAAAGGGCAAGAAAGTGCCACAGGAAACAAAGTTGAGTGCACCTACACGAAACTTTGCAACAAGATATCTAAACATACGTATAAGTCTTTAATAAATCTACTGATTTAAGAAAAAGTACCTATATATGATGCATCAAACAAGGCAGATAAACATGTTGCACAACCACAAATTCACAGATCACAACAGCCTCTCCCTCCACTCCCCCTGATGTATCGTGCGCGACAGGAGGAGGCGCGCTTTCTCCTCGCTTTTCTCCCTTGGGCACACAAGAATGAGCCACCATCGTCGCCTTACCCATGCCACCCCCCCCCCCGCCCCACCGCATGCTTTCGCTCGCGCATACAGCATGCGGCGCGCGGTCACGATCCCTGCATTGGCTACCTGCACAGGTAGGGATCCCGGGCAATGAAGAGGCGTACACTCTTGCAAAAAGTGCCCACCACTGAAGCGTCCGCCTCAACCCTGCTGTAACGGCCGCAGACTTCTCGAGACACAGGCTGTGCCGGCACATCATCGCCTGCTACCTGGATAAACGGGCATCCCTGCGCCGGCCTCCACGGCCTCTTCCACAGCACGGCCAATTACGAAGGGATGCCTCGTTGCTGCTCCGACTGTGAGTTGGCTGCTACTGGACGGCATCCCGCCGGCACCACCTTGGGAAAGCCACCTCGCCAACCTGTGCCTCCTGTGGTGAACGAGAGACTCTGGAGCACCTCCTGCTGACCTGCCATGCTCACCTGCAGCACCGAGGCCAACTTCTGCAGGAGTTCCACCACCTGAGGCTCCCATGCTCAGGACAGAAAGACATCCTCTTAGCCTGTGGTAATCAGCTACCAGCCTTCCTAAGTGTCGCCGAGAGCCCCGACTCGTCGGGTCGGGGCTCTCGGCGAGACTATAGGAAATTTCTACAAAGACGGATGGTCGCCACCACCTCGGGCTTCCGAATCCGCCACTACTTCGCTTCTGCTGGGCCACCTCCTATACGGTCTACCTCCAGCCTACTCCTCCGGTCGAAACCACTGGGCCCTCCCGGCCGGGCTGCTCTGATGCTGCTAGAACGACCCTCTACCTTTCTCCCTCCTACTCTCTCTATCTTTTAATCCCATCGCCCCCACCCGCTAGCGTTGAGCCGTGCTCTCGCATGGATTGCAGAAGATTGTGCTAGCCTTTCCTCCTTCCCCACAAGAACCACTTCTCTCTCTATCGCCCTTCGATTTTATACGGAACATGAGGGAGACGGCGACGGCAAGAATATGCCTTAAGTGTCCATATAATTGCTATCGCAATAATATATCCGGCAACTGAAGCGTCCCGTGGCTCGTTACTTTCCGCAAAAGAAGTAGTAACGAAATCGAACTTTCACCATGCGGCACTTCACTGTACCTCAACAATGTCTTTTTTTGCTTTCGTAGTGCCGGAGTGCCCAAAATAAAATGAAAACGCAAAAGAAAGCTTGTTGGCCAAAATCGAACGCCTACATTGGGCACATAACGTGTCTACCGAAGGAACATCGAAGAGAAAGTGAGACGCTTGGTCCACAGAGAACCATACGCATACTGCTCGGTATCCTACACCGGCGAGACAAGACTTTCCGGAGTGGTTGCGCTCAAGCGAACGCGTTGAAATCCGTCAAGTCCGCGCAGTGATGGTGAGAGCAACAATTCATTGTTTCTTTTTCTCGTCTGCTACCCAGAAAGCGTCCAATACTGTGCCAGACAAAAATCCACCAAGCCAGAAAAAAACGAACGCGCATCGAAGTGCGCGGCGCGGTGGTCGGGGCAACACGAGAAAAACGCATGCGCGCTGGCTGGTTCCGGCCGCCCACGGGTAGTGAGAACAAAAAAATAATAATAATAGAGGGACTGAATGTGCCAAAGTATAAAAATAAAGTATAAAAGTCAAAGTATAAAACTAAATAAAACGTGGTCACCTTTGCTGGTTTTGTGTCTCGACATGAATGCTTTGGCGCAGGTTAAAAAGAATGTTGATATTCTTTCCTGTGACATGACGGCACAAATGAACCACCACAACGCTTCGGCTCATCGGACCTCGCTGCATGCTTTGTCAACTTGTCTAATAGTGCGTTGATTTGGCTTGTCTCGTTGTATGGTCCGATGTACGACTCTAGAAAAGGCAGTGCACATTTGGCGTCAAATGGTTATAACAACATTAAACCCACAAAGTTCCTGAATTGAAAATCTAAGGCACGACTTTGGAAATGTCAGTGCACCTTTCGCATCAAACGTTTGTGAGAACTTTATACCCATAAAGTTTCAGAATTGAAATCCATGCGCTCCGTAGATTCCGCGGCCTCCGCGAGATGCCGCGATGAGCCCGCTCGCCATCAAAACACCCTTCAAACTGTGCTCGGATAGGGCTCCTTGCTTTACGATATGTGACTCCCGTTGCATCGGCGTTGCCGCAAAATCCAGCCCAATTTCGCAATGTTCTCGCGGAACTGTCTTTTCGAGCATTTAGAAGGTCATTCTAGACAAAATGCAGCATGATTTCCGGCGTCGGAGGTCATTTTGGTCGGCGGCACATGACAGCACGAAAAAATTTCGGGGGGTGGGCGCTGAAGCCCCATAAGCCGGGCGAATGGGAGTGGTGGGCGAATCAGGGTAAGTGCGTCAGATATTTGGGCACGGATGGCTTGTTTTACCGCCGGAGGCAGTGTTGGGGCAGGCTCCTGGCTGTGAGCGAGCAGCGACAGCTGGCGGGCCACTTCCTCGCGAATGAAATCCTTCAGCTGAAGGACGAGAGCAGAAGGATTGGTATGGCCAGCGGCATCTGCAATGGCCGAGATCGAGTCAGCCAGTGGGACCTTTTGGCGGGCGATGGTACGTTGGCGGCCCAATACGTCAAAATTCTGACACAGGTTGAAGAGCACGGCGACGATGGTTCGACTCTTGGCCAGCAGCATTTAAAACCCGTCGTCCTCAATACCCTTCAGAATATGGTTAATCTTCTCGTCCTCCACCATCGTTACTTTACATGGACGGACTGGGATGCATTCCGTAAACGCCGTGTAACAGCAACGACGGAAACTCCCATTACCGACATAGAATCATGGTCATGCGATCTACTGTCTTCTACTAAATCGGCCACCCGCATTATCACAACAGACGCCCCGCCCCGACTGAGCGCATGGACAGTAGACTCGCCCACCTTATCGAGGCCAAATCGTCCATCCTCTCTAGGTGGAAGGGACAACGGCTCAATAGAAGACTCAGACGGAAGGTCGCACTTCTCAACAAGGAAATTGAAGCACACTGCCGGGTTCTAAGTCAACAGCAATGGACAGAGCTCTGTCACTCTCTAGACGGGCAACTCCACCACCCCCGCTCGTGGAAAATCCTCAAACATTTGATTGATAGCACCACCACCCGCTCATATCAAGAAGATCGCCTCACCAAGCTTTTATTCACAAAAAGCAAGGCGCATGGCCAGGACCACGTTAAGAATAGCTTATGTCAAAAGCACATCCCATCAGGCCCACTCAACCTCACGGCCCATACACAGGGAGCTCCAACCCTGCCCTTGATGAAGATTTCAGCGTGGCAGAGATTCATGCTGCCCTACATAAGCTGAACAGCCGTTCGGCGCCAGGCCCAGATGGTGTTACGAATAAAACACTAAGAAATCTAGATGACCCCTCGGTGCGACAACTAACCGAATACATCAACAACTGCTGGCGCCAGGGATCCATTCCCCCGACATGGAAAACGGCCAAAGTAATTCTCATCCCCAAACCCGGTAAGCCACCTAGCCTCGCCAATCTCCGGCCAATATCGCTAACTTCATGTGTAGGCAAGGTCATGGAGCACGCACTCCTAACCCGTGTAAACACTCACCTCGAAGACACATGTGCTTACCCCCACTCGATAATTGGCTTTAGACAGCATCTTTCCACCCAAGACGCTATGCTTCAACTTCAGCATCAAACCCTAGATGGCAAATCCCGTCCCACGAAGGCGATCTTGGGCCTCGACCTCGAGCGCGCCTTCGATAATATAAGGCACTCCACCATCCTCGTGTGCATCTCCTTGCTTAACCTTCGAGAACGCACTTATAACTACGTAAGGGACTTTCTATCCAATCGGAAGGCCTTCCTGTTGGTCGGAGACATTCGATCGGAGGAACTCTCCCTCGGCAGCACGGGCACACCGCAAGGCTCTGTCATTTCCCCAATACTGTTTAATCTGGTTATGCTCGGATTAGCACAAGAACTACAAAAACTCGGCGGCATTGAACACACCATATACGCCGACGACATTACACGCTGGGCTGGAAAGGGCAGTGACGGCCAAATCGAAACTGTCCTACAAGACGCCATTGACGTCGTAGAAAATTATCTTGAAGGCACGGGACTCCGCTGTTCCCCTGAAAAGTCGGAGCTTCTCCTATACCGCCCCACACTCTGTGGACGTCCCCCGCGGGGCTCCACGACTAAACGCCAATACGAGGAAATAGAGCTCAACCTGAGGGATGGCAGACCTATGCCCGTGGTCCCTTGCATCCGCGTTCTTGGTATGACCATAGAAGCCAACGGAGCTAACTCTACGGCTATCTCAAAGATCCTTCGACAGACCGCCAATACATCCAGACCAGACTGCTGAAACGAGTGACCAACCGGCGAGGGGGTATGAAGGAAGACAGCCTCATCCGCCTTGTCCAATCTTTTATCGTCTGTCACATTACTTATGTTGCGCCCTTTCTCAACTGGTACAAAGCTGAAAAGACTAAACTGGACATCATTAGTAGAGGAGCCTATAAGCAGGCCTTAGGACTGCCCAACCACACCTGCACGGAACTTCTACTACAATTAGGTATCCACAACACGCTAGACGAGTTAATCGAGGCCCAATGTCAATCTCAACTAGAGCGGCTTACTCTCACGGAAACGGGCCGCAGCATTCTAAACAAGCTTAATATCACCTACCACCGTCAACATGGAGACAAACACCCAATACCACGCGACATTCAGCAATGAATACACGCCGACCCTATTCCGAAAAACATGCACCCAGACTACAACAAAGAACGCATGAAGGCACGAGCTACTTCCCTCATCAAAGCTTACGCCAACACCGCGGGCGTCACCTTCGTCGACGCAGCTGAGTACCAAGATGAACGGCGCTTTGCGGCGGTTGCCACAGCAGGCGGCTTGCTCCGACATGCTGCCAGCATCATTACCAAAAATGCCGAGACGGCCGAGGAAGTGGCCATCGCCCTGGCCACTCTTGACCCATCCTGTCACACCATACTGAGCGATTCTCGCGCAGCAGTCAACAACTACATCAAAGGTCGTATTTCTCATCAATCACTCCGTATCTTACGACAAGCCCCGCATTCGTCTGAAAATCAAATCACCCTCGTCTGGATCCCAGCACACGCCGGCGTTGTCCACCCGCACCTCACCAACCTCAATGAGGTTACACACTCCGTAGCACGATGACTAGTCAACCGCGCCGGAGACGGTGCAGGTGCACCCGCAGGACGCGACCGCCTTACAAGATACAACGACCTTGTAAAGTCATTTTACCTCGCAAGAAGAACCTTCCCCACCCCTCACCGCAAGTTAAACAGGGCTCAGGCAACCACCCTTCGCCGGTTACTGACGAATACATACCCCTCCCTCACACGCTATCACACTATATACCCCGACATCTACCCGAGCCAGACGTGCAAGGTCTGTAAAACTGAATCGGCAACACTCCCCCACATGCTATGGGAGTGCTAACATCAATACTAAGAGCTTAATCCCGTGACCCACTCGTCGAGATGGCACGCCGCCCTGCGCAGCTCCCATCTCGACGACCAGCTCTGGGCGACCCAGCAGGTCTACGAAGCGGCGAAGAGGCAAGACCTCGACGTCCCATCGTGGGAGGCCTAGGCCCAGCCGACTGAACTGCTGGTACTCATTAAAGTTCACTCTCTCTCTCTCTCTCTCTCTCCACCATCGTTGGATTAACAAGGCTGCAGAGATCAAAGACATCCTCAATATAGCTGGAGAAAGTCTCACCCGGCTGCTGTGCTCGCTGGCGTAGACGCTGCTCGGCGCGTAGCTTTCGGACAGCGGGGCGGTCAAACACTTCGGCTAAATGTGTCTTAAATGCGGACCAAATCGGGGAGTGGGGGGATGTCAGATTCGTGATTCTTAAACCATAGATTTGCGACGTCAGCAAGGTAAAATATGGCGTTATTCAGTTTAGATTTTTTTAATATTATTTGGGGTTTTACGTGCCAAAACCACTTTCTGATTATGAGGCACGCCGTAGTGGAGGACTCCGGAAATTTTGACCACCTGGGGTTCTTTAACGTACACCTAAATCTAAGCACACGGGTGTTTTCGCATTTCGCCCCCATCGAAATGCAGCCGCCGTGGCCGGGATTCGATCCCGCGATCTCGTGCTCAGCAGCTGAACACCATAGCCACTGAGCAACCACGGCGGATTCAGTTTAGATTGGTCGTCCCACTTATTGCGAGCGCTTACACGTTCATAGGAGGACAGCCAGTCTTCGACGTCATGTTCTCCGGTCCCGCAAAAGATGGCCGGGTCGCGCTGACTGAGAACGCCGGCGCAAGTGACAGGGGCAGCCATGGGTGCAGTCGGTGCGTAGGTCGCATCTGTCATGGTGACGGTGTGCAACGTACGATTGCGGAGCTCCTGGGTGACTTGAGGGATTCCCGCACCTCCACCAAATGTAATGATGTTTAATTAAAGGTGAGGAGCAGCAGATAAACAGCAGGCTAGCAGCAGCGAACAACCGGAGCTCTCATCAAATCACCGCACGGGTCGTCGTCGTCGTCTCCGAGCTGCTATCGGAAACACGAGGCGCGTCTGCTTCATTACAATATATATATATATATATATATATATATATATATATATATATAACGGTAGAGCACACCTAAAATCACGCATTTCCACGCCGCATCTAAAGTAATTACGCCAATTGAACCGACAAAATTTAGGAACGGGCATGTTGACGATCCACACTGAAGCGGTTCGGCTTGTATGGTCCGTTCTCGTCTTTTTTTTTTCGCTGTTCAGTTCAGAACCAAACCTGAGACACAACATGACGCTCAGACATTACACCACTACGCCAAAACATCCTGTTGATTTTAATGGGTTCGTATAGCTATTGATGCATGCCCACTTGAGTAGAGCCGTATTATGTATATTACCCATATCGCTGGCCGTGTCTGCGCAAATACGTTTGCAAGGACTGTTAAAGCAAACAACCGATTTTCAAGCATTTCACTTTTATTGGCGCGATGGAAAGGCTACTATTTAAAGTATCTATAGCTACAACAGTTCATCTGTAAGAAGTCTACAATTTTTTAAAACGTATTTTTATTTATCTGCGAAGTCTGTTCTACCTACTTTATGTACGGAGGCCATCAACAGCGATAAGTGATATCGATCGCGACAGAAACTGGGCTATTCAAAACACATGCAGGTTATGCAGCAAAGCTGTTGTATCAACCGCGGTAAGTGCAGCCTAAATACAGCGGCAACAATTTTTTATTACGGTATAGATGTTACGGGCGCCTTTCTAAGGCTCTATTCTCGACACACATGGTAGCTGCAGGGCTGCCATTATCCGCCATGTTGGCTCTCTGACTGACTATCGACATGTCACGTGTTTTGAAATTTGTGCCGGAAAGCGTAAGCTTTGTAAAACGCAATTTTCATATTTCATCAGATGAAGAAATACGACGTGACGCGGCAGACTATGAGGAATAAATCCTTTTTTTCCACTCATTGGCAGCTACATAGCAATGTGAAGGCTGAAGAACGAAAGCGAACGGCAGCGTGCACAAGCCCGCGCAATGCCTCTGCAAGTTCGCGACCATGTGGCGGCGATCTAAAATAACCGAAATGTCAGCTTATTTTATCGTTGAAGAAATTCCACCTCAGGAGCGTGACAGGAAGGGCCGTTTGATAAAAGCCAATTCGACTTTGCGTAACGTTGCGCTGGGCCACCACTGCAGAGATTTTTCGCCGTAATTTGTGGTGCGACGAGCCGCGCGAATAATGCTAATGACCGGCCATATGCAATGGCGGCCGAGAGGCGTGTGTATCGCCGCACTTTCCCTGTCGTTCGGGGCCATGAAAATATTTTGTTCATAACGCAAGCTCATTGCATTTGCATCTCTCTGGTGGGGTGTTGGCATCTTTATTGAGGAGGAAAACTGTTTGCTTTATCACAAACGTTAATTAAGTTCATTGGCTCCATTTTAGTTTCTTAGGCGAATTATCAAGTTTGCGTCACGTTACGAAAGCGGATCAGGTCCATCAGCGCCATTTTGTACGCGTCACGCCTACGTCCCGCCACGAAGAAAACTGCAGAATGTCCAGAATTGGCACTCTATTTTCCTACATTTTCTGTCGGTGACTCAAGAAAACATGGCAGCCTTGACGTTTTTCCGGGTCAACAATCACTTACGTTGCACGCCAGATTCATCTCTGGCAACTTCGACTATCATTTGAGCGTTACCCGAATAAAACAAGACCTTGCATTTCAGTCATTAGAAGCTCGCCGCGTCATTGCTCTGTTATGTCTGTTTCACACGTACATTTATAGTAATCTATCTGTCTTATTATCTATCTTTCATGGGAAACTTGCCCTTACGTATCAGCAGCGGTTGACCGAGAGTAACTGGGCACTTTCCAAAACAGAAATGCTGTGTTTAATAAGTCTTTACGTTCCGACTATCACGATACCTGAAAGAGCGAGTTCCCCCTGGTAAAACACTACTTTAAAGCGCTTAAACGATAAGGAAAAGCTATTATTTCGTGTAGCCAAAATGCTCAGGTTCTTCTTCTGCCTGGGAAAAGCATAACGAAGCTACTAAAGAATATAACTCATTAAAAGCACGCACAAAACGTAATTTCTTTTCTACTACCGTCCCAAACATGTTGCACTCTAACCCGGGGCGTTTTTGGAAAACGATAAAAGCCGAAACTAATAGCTCTATTTCTCTATGTGATAATTCTGGCTCACCCATGTCTGACTCAAATGTTCCTGATGCCTTGAACTTTGCATTTTGTTCAATGTTTACAAAAGAACCTGCCAATGAGCTACCAGATTTACCATTTTTCGGTTTTACACCAATGGAAGGTATTAATTCAAGGCCGGAAGGAATCATTAAGGTAATAGATGGCCTGAAGTGCTCATCATCCTGTGGGACCGATGGTATTAATGCCAAAGTGTTAAAAAATACGAAGTATGTCTGTAGTTCGATCCTCTGTATCATCTTTCAGCAATCACTTGACACAGGCACTGTTCCAAGAGAGTGGAAAACAGGGAAGGTCATTCCAGTCTTCAAGACAGGTGACCGGTCTTCCCCAGGTAACTACCGCCCCATTTCACTCGCCAGCGTATGCTCCAAAATCATGGAACATGTCATTTACTCTCATGTTGCTAACTTCCTAACTACACTGAAGTTCTTTCACCCTAATCAACATGGCTTCAGGAAAGATCACTTATGCGAAACGCAGTTAGCTTTATTTATTCATGATATTCTTTTAAACCTCGACTCTAACATTCCAACTGACGCCCTGTTTTTAGATTTCGAAAAGGCTTTCGATAAGGTTCCACATTATCACCTTTTACTAAAATTATCACGCCTAAACATCCTCCCACTTGTTCTTGACTGGATCCAGTGTTTTTTAACTAACCGAAAACAGTTTGTATATGCTAACAACCTTACATCTTCCGTTTCCTCCGTTCTATCTGGTGTAGCTCAGGGCACTGTTCTTGGGCCACTCCTATTTTTAATCTACATTAATGACCTGCCATTCACTGTAACCTCTGCAATACGTCTTTTCGCTGATGATATGCTCATGTCCCTAAAAGTTAGTAAGACTGTGCATATTTCATTCCATCGTCGACCTAACTACATCCCCCCTGCCTGCGAGATTAAGAACTGCACTATATCTACTACCGACTACTTGAAATACTTAGGAATTCACCTATCCAAAGATTTGTCTTGGAAAACTCATGTAATCCACATAATTAATTTAGCTAACAAAATTCTTGGTTATCTTCACCGTAATCTCTTCATGGCACAACCACCCGTCAAATCAGTTACCTATAAAACGCTTGTGCGACCAAAACTTGAATATGCATTTGCTATCTTTGACCCTTTCCAAACTAATCTCACTAAAGCCCTTGAAAGTGTTCAAAACCATGCTGCTCATACTCAGATTACTCATACCCAGATGATGCTCATACTCAGATGATGCTCAGATTACTCATATCACACTAGCATTTCATCACTAAAATCTAAACCAGACCTATCACCTCTTGCCTCTCGTCGTCGCATCTCTCGCCTATGCCTCTATCACAGGTTTTTTTATTCCATACCTCGTGACAGCCAGCTGGTCCAGCTGGCTCATCGTGTTCGTCGAACAGGCCATCCGAACTCGGTAATCTCGCCACAATCCCGCACCACTACGTTCCTGCAGTCATTCTTCGTCCGAACTGCCCGAGGCTGGAATGGCCTTCCCAGAGAAACTGCACTCATCCGCGATACAGCGCGCTTTAGATCTGCCATTGAGTGTTCCGACTCATCTTTCTAATTTCAACATCATCAATCCCGCCTTTTACGTGTCCACCCCTCATGTAATGTCCTATGTTGGACCCTTGGGGTATTAATAAATAAAAAAAATAATAACTTTCACTGTTTGCGGTTTCATGCTCCTGTGCGCACGTCTCGTCGCATTCACAACGCACTTAGTTTCATGCGCATTCATGGTCGAGCGCAGGCATTTAACTCATCACCACTACCAAGAGCTATTGCACATTGGAACAGTTTTCCGGATCACATTGCGTCCATCTCCAATCGTGAAACATTCCGTGATAACCTGAACTCGGTGCGTGTTAAGTTTCCATAACGATGTGGCACTTTGCCATTTTTGTCATATAATTACTGTTGCCCCCCTTACTCAATGCCCTTCAACGTGCCTGTAAGGTAATATGAATAACCAAACAGCAAACGTATAGCCTTCGAGATTAGTTTCTGTTACCCAGAGGCGTCTCAGAGAAAATTCCCGCTCCCTGTGTGTCCGACCAATGGACGAATGAGCGACCGCAAAACTGTGTGACGCCAGCGCATAGGCGAGTCCAGTCGATCCCTGGTCGGCCGGGGCCGCCCGCTGCGCATCGCCGCCCGTGACGGCACTATCATCAGTTGTAACTTACAACTTGTTCCTCATTAAAAAAAATAATTACATTTGCAATGAAACGAGGTGTTCAGCGGATATCTTGTCACAAGCGACAACCACTCAACCCTTTCAGAACGAACATGGCCTGTCGATACACGTTCAATTCAGAACACGTGTGTTTGCGCGTGCCTACTGCGACGCGGCTTGCCACCGTCATAAAATTATAAAGAGGAGAAAGCGATCTCAAATACAAGGCGCGTTGTGGCCGTCAGCGGTTTTCTTTCTTCTTTCTTTTCGATGCGCTGTCCGCGAAAGCGTGATAGGCGCGCGCCGTCGGCACTGAATTGATCGAGTCGACTGAGGCGGGCCGCAGCGGCACGCGTTGCACCGCGTCTGCGGCCGACGCTAAAGCTCGCCGTCGACTGGCGTGCACGCTGTTGCGGCACAGAGTGGCTCGTGTTGTACTTGCGGGAGGTTGGCGAGACGGCGGCGCTCCGTCAATCAACGGGTCCGCTGCTTTGCGCCTATAGGAAGCGTCACTTTCTCCTTATATATATATATATATATATATATATATATATATATATATATATATATATATATATATATATATATATATATATAAGGCTATTTATATTAAAAACTTATATTTTATGTTATATATTTATATATATTATTATATACTACAATATATATATTAACCCCCCCCCCCCGGTCATTTTCCGTGAGTTTCAGTACCGATTTAAAACTATAATTCCTTATTTGAGGGCTAAAACAGTTTGTTCCCATTATTGTGAGACCCTACATTTCAATAGTGCACGATAATCTCGATACACATACCGGAAGGTTGTCGGTCCCCTCGTTGAAATTTGCACTTTATTTCTTTTTCGCCTCCATAACGAGTCTTTCCTGAAACTTGTGCATTCTCTAAATATAGCATGGGAGAGTTGTCGTCTTCGAACGAAGGAGAGGCTTAACGCTATGGCGCGTCATAAGTTTCAGGGATTAAATGGGACAGAGCCTTCCGAGACGCGGTGTGGAATAACGAGCGCTATTATGTGCTGGGATCCGCAAACATATTCCAGCACGCTAGCTGAGGGAAGCACGCTTTCGGAAGGTGGTGCTTTGGAATAAGCAGAATGAAGGCGGACGGAAGGACAGCGCCATAAATGGGAGTCGAACACGCATCCCCTACATCGCGCGCGCGATGCTCGCCATCGAGCTACCGCGGCAGTCCTCCAGCTGTCGCCTTTCTAGAGTACTTGCGCGTACGCACTTTAAATATTACCCTGACAGTGTTAGCCAGCGCCACGTACGGTCATGGCGGCAGAAGTGGAAGCCCCTTAAATTGCAGCCATCACGTTGAACATGAATTTAAGGGACAGGCAACAGGCTAATACGCCCTGGTATATGCTGCCTCATTACACCAAGGCTGCCGAAGTCTGGACCCCCGTTATGCAGTCAAGGAGCTGGAACAACAATGAGGAACCGAAGGCAGATATTTTGTTAGTTACTGCCATATCGCGCGAGCAGCCAATGAAGCTAGGAAAAATAATTGTCCTTTTTAACCGAAATGCAGAAGCAACAACGTAAAGAGAGGAAAATGAAAGCGGACTGAAGAACAACTTGCTTGCCAGTGGGAGCCCAACGCGCGTGTTTTCCTGTCATTCCATCTGCGGTTTTCACTCACGTGTCACGTTACGTTCGAACAACGTTCTAGCAGTGCACATACGAACAACTTGCAGCAACGTCGATGCATTAGTCCCAAGATCACCTCATTCACCACAGCAGACGGACTGAGGCGCGGGTCGTGGCGTTTCGAGCTGTTTGAGTCGTTGTTATTCTGTTTAAGTATATTATGCTAATGCTCTTCCAACTTGGATTTCGGCACGCAAGCAACTTCCTGTGCACGAATACGTGGAAGAAGCCTCAGGTCGCGAAGCCTCTTCTTTCTTTTATTTTCTTCCATAACGCTGCTTTCATATTTCTGTTGGCATTCAACTTGGAAAGGAGAAGGAAAGTTTATACAACCAGTTTGCTGTCACGCTGTCATCCCTGCGGCGTTCCTGGGAAACGTTTTCACAGTTTTTATTTTTTTTCTGTAACGGTGGACAAGACTACTTAAAAGTTCGGCTTATCGGATGTGGTTGACAACTACATTGGCGCAGCTGGTCGAAGTGCTGCTATGTGGAAATGCTTGGGGCCAGATTCAACGCCCTGTTTCTGGGAAAGCGCATGCTTTACGCAACACTACGCGTGCGACGAGAGAGCAAATCGAGTTAACCGTGGCATCCTAGAGAAATATTTCGAGACTTGTACGTCTTTTGCTGCTCAATCTGGAAGCTCCAAGACGCCTTTCGGAAGGGCACCCCTTCATAGCTATTTTTCTTCCGCTTTTTTTTTTCTGGTTTTAGTCAGTCGAAGTTGTTCCACGGGTACGTCGCACGTACAGACGGGAAGTTTACAACGCCTCGTTCGCGACGGCAGAATTTTCGAGGACACACGCACCTGCGCTCACTCCAGCGAGTTCGACAAGTGCTCACATTAAAGGTGTGACCCCATTGGTTCTACTGCGCACGCATATAACAGGGACCAAATGCATGACAATCGCGAATGCGCCAATCGGTCCTGGAAGGGCGCCAAATCTCCAGTGTTCATAAACAGTTATTACGCTAATAAAGTTCGTACATAAGAACAAAAACATTCCAATAATGACAGCCAAAAATATTACTAACGGAGGCCGCCTACCAATCAGAAAAAAGTTCTTGCGAACGCAATCCTTCGTGAATCCTTCACAAAAAGCTCTTGCCCTTGAATTCTTCTTAAAATAAAATTCCAGCCAATCCTGATGATGACTATAATATCTTTGCTAATGTCAAATATCACTTACGAACGAAAAGCCTTGTGAATACGGCAGCTGCACGAACAAATGCAATTGCTTTGTTGTCATGCTACGATTTTCCTTGAAAAAAGTCGTGGCTGCCAGCATCGTGCCACGCTTGCAGAGCACTTGCTACGACTTTCATTGCGGAGCACCGTGTGGTATGGCTATCCGAAGAAGTCTTTTTCTGAAGCAAAAAAAATATTAAAATGTAAACAATAAAGAGGGTATCACGTTGCTAAGCGAAACGAAATGTTATTGCTCGCATTGAAGCGCATAAACGACCCAACCAGATCAATGAAGCGATCATGCAGGGAGGGAAGCACAAATGCCACCACTCGTTCGTCGAGCGCACAAATGGACATATCAGGAGAGCAAAACTTCCCGCTGGATAGGTTCCCTGAAGCCTGTAAATGGTCGCGCACCACTGACGAGGCAATCTAGGGGACCCAAATCACAAACTTTATCGTTCGTAAGTGCTGCTTGCCATTGACTGGACGCCTCCGCTAATAATGGCATGCTCACCGTCAGGTTGGGCTGAGTTCTTGCTCTTACGATCAACTCTAGCGTACTAGCTTTCTGTTATTGCTGGCTCCCATTCACAGCTCTGAGTGGCAATGCCACGGAAACCCTTGCGTCCGTGGGTTCACAGCTTTACGCAGATACACATAACATGAATTTCGAGGATCGAGCACACCACTGCAGGCGCCAATAGCGCTACACCTATTACACGGCTTCTTCAGACAGCACTTAAGGCTAGCGCGAAGACAGACCTCAGAAAACAGGGCGAATTAAAAGTGGCATGCCAAGAGCGAAGCAATGAGTGCATACGTGAGTTAACTTTTGTGTTAAATTCGCCAATCGAATTTTTATTAGTGTTGCGGCAAGCGATAATAAATCCACATTTATTTAGCGGCTATCAACGCTGCGTTTGAGATATAAGTTCCATGTGAAATAGTGGCCGAATGTGTTTTAAATATATATACGTGGTGATCATTTCTCAGTATTACGGAATCTTTAAAAACAATCGCCTGCGGCAGATAGCGTAATTCTTGTCCGTGAGCTGGATTATTCGAAGAAGCGGACATTGCTAGCACGATAAATTGAAAGACATTTTAGGTCTATTAAGAAAAATCCCTAATTAACTTCTTAATTAATTTACGCCACATATTGCAATTTACAAATTGTAGCCGTTGAGTTTACAAGACGTACCCGCCTTAAATTAATCTCCACGATGACGCCAGTTTCGATATATTATTTCCCGAAACGTGGGACGAAATACGTGGGCGTTCCAGATAGTTTTGTGCTTCTGCACAAAAAACTTTTTGTAAAAAAAAGAGAAAAAGTACGTAAAACAACAGAGATTTTTTTACGCCGAGTTTGATGGCGCATGCCTTCCCTAAAACAATGCATAGGGGTGTGCACGTAAATGAACAACGTGAAATTACTTAAAATGAATTCAACATTTATTGCATCCATAAAACCGACAGGACAAGGCAGCAATATTTAATGACTATAACATGATAAAATGGGCGCACGTAAGGCAGCGGTATAATTTGGAGTCAGCGCGGTATCTAGAGCTGAAAAAAAGATACTTCAGGTAACTGAAGTGTTGCTCCTTCAAAAACACGAAGCTTGATGGTTCTGCGCTTTGCAGATGTGCATCTGGCTTCCAGACACAGTCGAAACGAAAATTTGCGTAATTGAGTTCAGTTTATGTAGAGAAATACTATCGTTATTACTGAAATAGGGACTGTCGGCGTGACAGATGCTTACATGTGCTCATGTCTTCACGTATGACGCTTCGAAAGCATCCCTTGCGCGCAAACGCTTACTAAGGCTATCTAGCATCCCCTGTTGCTAATAAATGCCTAATGTGTCCTTGGGGAGGTTGTCGTTCCAGGTTCTGTTACTGCCACGATGGTCTACCAGCGCCGACTGAACGTAACCATTTTGTGGTGCAAGCAGGGCTTTCTTTTTTTCTTTTTCTTAATTTGTTTGCTTTTGTTTAAATAGCATCACCGTTTGCTTTGTTGAAAAGTGTTCATTTAGCGCTTTTCTCGCACTTGTGCTGTTACACCCGCTTTTACCGTGCTATCATTTCGCTCATTGTGCTGATCATGTTATTTCCATGCCTTTTTAGCGCTACTTTATGCCTAACAATAGCTAACTGCGAAATAGGTGCTAACTAGCCGAGAGTTCAGCGGGACTTCTGAACACGCAGGTATACTTCTAGTTGTTCATCACTGAAAACCACACACTGGCCGGCAGACACCTTTCCTATTTCGGTACCTGTTGGCAACCGACGAGAACGTGCGGTTCGCATAAACTCTGCTATAACGAAATGTAAATTTTCACTAAGATTTTCTAGGCTTCGGGAATTTTTTGCGCATTATTTCATTAAAATCAGTCATTGACTTCGCTGAACTTCCTTGCGAACTTCAGTAATATTTAACCTACTACTCTACTAATTATTTAACCTACTTGCAATAGTCGTGCTGTGTTCTAGTCACTTTCACTGAGAGTGCAATGTGCATCAAAGAAAACCTGTGACTTCTGCTTCAGACATAAAAGGAACTCATGCACTCGTATATTGACACCCGCCGCGTTATCTTAGCGGCCACATCTTTGCGCTGCTGAGCTCGAGGTCACGGGTTCAATCCCGTACGCAAGGAAAGGCAGGGAGGTTAACCAGACGCACGTCCAGCTGGGAAAAATGGCCGAAAAGAGAGAAATAATGAAAGAGAGAGAAAGAGAACACTAGTTGCGCTCATACGCTAAGGTGCACACCTATAGTACGCATATAAACGGCCGCAGGTACCTGTCGATTCTAGGTACTGCAGCAAAGTCCTTGTTGCTTTCTGTGCCAGTGACGCCCGCAGCCATAGCCCAACGATCTCAGCTTCTAGAAACGATCTACAGTCCAGGCGGTTTAATGCTGTCTGGAGAGGGCGGCACTGGCCATCATAACAGGAACGAAACTACAAAACATGTTCAGTAATTTCTTCGGTCCCGCAGGACTCACACATAGGTGTGTCCACCGTTACAACGTGGAACACGTAGTCTTTTGTGAATGCCACCGAGGTCCAGAGGCGGCTTAACAATGCTGCATTGGTGGGGCGGCAAATTCGTTATGGCAGTTGCATCTTCAAAGAAGGATCAGGTAGTTAGATTATGGCGCACGTTAAAAACCTCAGGTGGTCAACTCAATACAGACTCCCCCTACCGCGTACCTCGTAATCGTATCGTGATTTTGGCACGTAACATCCCAGAATTTACTTATTTATTACCTCTTGTAGTCATGGGGGTGGAATTATGCACGAAATATTACATCCTACATGCTTTCTCCAAAAGCATCACAATCATGCCGCTCGCCAAGCAAAACACCATTCGCGAACAACATACAAGTCATGCGGGCATGTAAAGCTACACACGGAGACAGACAGACAAAGAAATTTATTCACAAGCTCCTGAGAAGCTTTGCCCTAGCAAAGTCCTAGCCTTAGCCCTAGCCCTAGCTTTGTCCTGGCAAATATGCGGGCCGCTCCCACGTGGGGATTGGTAGGCCGAGCCTAACCGCCGCATCCTGGGCTCTCTGGACAGCCCAAGTTTGATGTGAAAGTTCTGAGCTCTGCGTGGCAGAGCTCCGTTCTTCCGTTATGCGATTGGGTCGCTGTAACGAGGGGCACCGCCAGAGCATGTCTGCGAGATCGCGAACACGCCACATCATGGCAAGTAGAGCTAAAGGCCTCTGGAGTGATCGTATGGAAAAGGGCCACGTTTGGATAGGAATTAGTCTGAAGCATGCGTAAAGTGGATGACAGAGGTCTATTCAGTTTGCTATGAGGGGGAGGATACTTCTTCCTACCCAGGTGATAGTGCGTAGTGATTTCGCTGAAAGTAGTGAGAGTGTCCCGAAACTCGAGAACCCCGGAGTCTGAGCTCGACCCTGCTCCCGCGCGGTGGGTTAGTGCACGCGCTTGGGAGTGGGCGATGTCATTGAGATTGGGAAAGGAGTCAAGCTGGGGGTCGAGGTGCACCGGAAACTACGTGATGGTGTGAGGAGAGATTATTTTGTTCTTGCGAATCTTGTGAGCCTCTTCAGCGATGGAACCTGAAGCGAAAGCCCTGACCGCCGACCTCGATTCAGTGAAGATTTGTGATCTGCTGTTATCTAGGAGTGCTATAGCAACTGCGACCTCCTCCGCTCTGGTTGGTGTTGAGAACTTGAGGGAAGCCGCATTCACTATCTGTCCGTTGTGAACAGCGAGGGCAATGGCAAAGTCAGACGACTGTCCATATTGGGCTGCGTCGACAAACCATGCCAAGTGGGGATCGTCTTTGGAACGCTTGAGGAGGGCGAGGGCTCTTGCTCTGCGTCTGCCTACGTTGTGTTAAGGATGAACATTACGGGGAACGGTGCGACTCGTATGTTGCTCCTTTAGTCTTCTGGGATTTCAAATTTCTGCTCTTCCATGAGGATAGGGTTGATCCCAAGAACCACCAGGATCTTCTTTCCAGCCAGGGTACAGGATAGACAGGCCAGTTGGGCTGGCTCCTGGTCCTCGATTATCTCGTCCAATGTGTTGTGCACTCCTAGTTGCATAACGACGTCCGTGCTCGCCCGTAACGGAATGCCTAGTACTTTTTTGATACTTTTTCAGATGAGTGTGTTTAATCGTTTCTTCTCGGAGTTATACCAATTGTGCATGGCTGTCGCATAAGATATGTAACTCATCACGAAGGCGTGGAACAACCTGAGGAGGTTGTCTTCCTAAAGGCCTCCCAGCCTATTCGAGACTCTGTTGATGAGTCTGATTATGTTCTCATTCTTGGCTGTGAGCTTTTTGAGTGTCGTATTGTTACTGACATTGTATTCGGTGAACATGCCGAGGACCCGAATGGTGTCTACTCTGGGGATGCTACAGCCGCTTATAGTGTAGAGTTTTATGTTTATTTCAGACAATGGTTTCCAGCCTCTAGGTTTGGGACCTCTCCTGACTGGCCTGTAGAGGAGGAGCTCAGACTTGATTGGGGAGCATCTAAGCCCCGTATTTTCCAGGTATATCTCTGTTTGATCTACATCCTCCTATAAGCCTCCTGTAAGACAAGAAATGGCTAATTTCCATTTAAAACACACGCTAACGCACTATAGTAGCCCACGCTCACTCAGATTAACATTTTATTACACGTTTTATTACACCACGACGCAGTCCGTGCTTTGAAACAGCCGTCATACGACGGTCCCTTCAAGGTACTAAGCCGCCTTCCCAAGCATTTCACCATTCTGATCAACGGCCTCGAGGACAGCGTGTCTATGACCGACTTAAACCACTTCATCGACTTGGGCATCAGACACAACGGCCAACGCCTTCCAAAGTGTTTTAACCTCGTACATTGTAATTCGCCACAGAAGACGCCTTGCCTTTCTTCCAGTATCAACACTCAGCAGCATCCTGGCATCCTCGCTATGAGAACAGCCCTGAAGCACGCCTCTAACCTTAGGTTAGTCGGCTGCAGCAACGAACACATCATTGACCACGCTAGATGTATGCCCTTCGCTTGATGACATGTTTTGGTCCACGATTTATGCATGGCGACTGACTTGAACTTTCGAAAACTGATCTGCATGTTTCCAATATATTTTACATATAGTGACCTAGTGCATTATAGCTGCATTCCCCACAAGCTGTTCGCTCACTTACCATTAGCGAATAAGCGATTCTAATTTATCTAGTCGATCTTGGGCGCGAAGGCAATGTCTGTGGACTTTGCCTCTGCTGAACAACAGGACAGAGGTGCTTCATGACTTCTGCAGGCTTGTGCTTGCATGTCTTTGTAACCGCGAAATCGACGGCTTGGTTGCTAAGGAACCAGATGGAAACTACGGAAGTATGTTCTATTGCCTTCAGAACTAACCAGCGCACAATTAATTCAAACTATTCAAGTTCAAGCGCTTAGGAAATGTTTTGGGCTTCTACAGAGAGCGTCATCAGTAGAAACTATTGCGGTCGCTGGTTATTACCCAATAAGACCACATCTTTCCATCGAGACAATGCTTGTACACGTGAGACACTTCTCACGGACCCTTACCCCTCCCCTCAACACTCACCAGCCTTTCCGCAGAGAGATCCCGCATGATATCTAGTGCAACACATCGTACGTAGATTGCAACAGGATATATGTGCCTTCGACCAGGTCATTTGCCCCATGCAGCCGTCTTTAGTACACCTTACAATTCATGGACTTCAGGAAAAGTATTTCCTACCATCGTCTGCAATCCTTGAGCTTATTTTGCACCTCATGAACCAGAAATATGGGGACCACCTGTCTGTACTAATTGCTCGATTACATCGGCCAGTTCTGGTGACACTGCGGTTATGCCGACAAGAGGAATAACACTACGGTTACAGACTTCACATGTCACATTGTCTACAACCGCAGAACTTACGACTATGCGCTCGTGCTGCACTTCATATCACTAACACAGATGGTCTTAGTAAATGGGCCTTGTTTGACGACTCAAAGCCGCCTTTACAATGTATGCCGTCGGTTCGCTGGCATGAAACTGGCGACTAGTTCACCTGTGAAATCGTGGAACTTCACTTCCT
This sequence comes from Dermacentor variabilis, assembly GCF_050947875.1. Classification (NCBI taxonomy): domain Eukaryota; kingdom Metazoa; phylum Arthropoda; class Arachnida; order Ixodida; family Ixodidae; genus Dermacentor; species Dermacentor variabilis. The sequence goes on from NC_134568.1 coordinate 85,818,947, forward strand.
CTCCAGCGAAGCCGAATGGGAGGAGGCCATCAGAAGCATGGTACGGCAAGAGCTAAAGCACTCTTGCAGGAAATAGAACAGCAGAATCAATTGGCAGCTGTAGTTGATGCAGCCTGGGTGAAAGGTAAAGAAGCTTATACGGCCATTGTCTCAAATTATCAAGGGAGGGTGCAAGATGCTATCACTATTTTTACCAAGGACCCCATGGTGGCGGAACAAGTGGCAACTGCTCTAGCCATCAGGAGTAATAAGTGGGCCTGCATTTACAGTGATTCGAAATCCGCTATAAAGTGTTTTGATAAAGGCTACGTAGCTGGTGTTGCAGCGAAACTTTTTGCAAACATTGGGATTATGAGAACTGAAATTCGATGGTTTCCTGTGCATATGGGAAAAGTGGACGAGAATCGGATAAACCTCAATGAGGTTGCTCATGACTTGGCACGAGGACTTGCTAACCGTGACAGTCACAACCGAGCCGTTCACCATCAAGCCAGGGAATCTAGAGATCATTTAATAACATACAATGACATTACCAAACACTACTATTTAGGACGCAGGCAATTCCCATTGCCGCATTCAAAACTGAACAGGGCTCAGGCAGTCTCACTGCGCTTATTGCAAACAGGTACATATCCCACACCGTACACCATTAATAAAATATATCCAGAGAGGGAGATTAGGATGGACTGCAACGATTGTAATGGCATCATTGGAATCAGACACATGCTGGCGCGGTGCCCCGCGACTCTCCCCAACCTCGTTGAAGAATGGACACAGTGGGAGAAAAGGATTCAAAGCCCATTGTTTCAGGACCAACTAAGGGCCGTCCAGAGGGCCCATGATGTCGCCGAAAGGCTTGGCCTGACAGTGCCAACGTGGGAGCGGCCCGCCTTGACTTAAGAAGTCGAGCCTCCGGACCTCATTCCAATAAATGTTTTCACACACACACACACGGCACTCCAAAATTAAACCCAGGCTATCCAGAGGGCCCAAAAAAGGGCAGAGCGTCACGGCGTTCTGTGCTCTACGTAGGTGCGGCCAGCGGCTACAAAGGCCTCCCGTTAGGAAGTCCTGACAGTAGCTCCTCAGGATTAAATTAAGTTCGTTGTCTGTCTGTCTGTCTGTCTGTCTGTCTGTCTGTCTGTCTGTCTGTCTGTCTGTCTGTCTGTCTTCTGTCTGTCTGTCTGTCTGTCTGTCTGTCTGTCTGTCTGTCTGTCTGTCTGTCTGTCTGTCTGTCTGTCTGTCTGTCTGTCTGTCTGTCACCGCCATGTAAAATAAAAAAGGAAACAAAATTTATTTCCAGCGGTTCCTAGGCCATTGCGGCATCACTGGATATTATAACGCAGACAAGGCCGCTCGAACATCATATGAAGACCACTACGTTCAAATTACGCTCTCTAGGACAGATGCTGCAAAGCACCTTCGCTACTTTTACGCACTCTCTCGTTTGCAGAGTGGAACACCGCAAATAAATAGGCGAGCCAAACAACACTAAGTTTTGCTGCAAGTCTGGTCTCCAACCGTACTGCACTACCTTGAACCATCGCTTCCGTGTTGGCTGTGGTTAGAAGTTGCCTTCACGAAGGCTTACAAGACGTTAATTTGAATCTTGCCAAGGTTGACGACTGGACATGTTGGTATAGCATACTAGAGGTTGGATTGCGCAACATTTTGACGAGACACACAGAAGAGAAACACACACCACAGAGCGCTCTGTGGTGTGTGTTTCTCTTCTGTGCGTCTCGTCGAAATGTTGCTCAATCCAACCTCCAATATGTTAATTTGAATGCCGTACAGCACTTGCGGCCGTCTGGAGAACATCGACGACTTGAAGTTATTGTGCAACTGACTTCAATATTACTCACAATGACAATAGCTTTCAAGACGATTGACGATGATGCTGTCTGTGTAGACGATAATGGAATCATCGTCCTCAACGCATGTTGGCCCACAAGGCCATCAAATGAAGGTACTTTTGTGCTTTTTGAGAATTATTGCTCTGAGCGCTTTTGATGGCGTGGCGCTGTCTATGCGCGTGTACGCATTCTCCGCATCTCGCCCCCCCCCCCCCTGTTTCTCTATATCATCTTTCGGTTCCCCCTTCCCCTAGCAGAGGGTAGTCAACCAAGCGGTTTCCGGGTCAGCATCCCTGTCTCCTCCCTTCTTTTTCTTTCTCTCGTTCTTGTAGATATGTTTTCTACTTAAGAAGAGCGTGCGACCATATAAATTGAGCCTGCCGACATCGTTCTCAGTAAGCAAACACTATAGTCACTGACCCAACATGGCAAATCTATATCCTGGCAGCGTCTGGTTGTAAAAGATGAGTAAAATCACACTGACCACCCTTTGCTGTGCCCCTTTTGTTCATGCCGTAGCTGAATCTTTCAAAGCTAGCTTGTATGCAACCAGGCGATTCCGTGACGTGTTCGTACCCATGCAGCTAGAGTCCGCACAACAATCCCGGCGACATACACACACAGCTGCACCTCATAGGGCTCCACGCTGCGCCCACTCAAGAGTGATTACTGGAGGAGCTGCATATACTGGAGCCACCGCAAAACGAAAGTGACGTAGTGTGGCGGCCATCGCTACATTTTTCTGAGAAAAGGGAAAGAAAACTGTAGAAGTGACCGCAACAGCGGCACTCGAACCAAACCAACATGAATACATGGGCAGAAAAAAAAGCGCATGCGTTTTCTTCTAAGCTTTTTTCGCGCACCGTTCAATGCCCTCCGAAAGGAAAGCGCGTATTGCTCAACGCATGGATGCGCTCAGCGTTTGGCGAGTTTCTGGCAGCTGCTAAAGCGCAAGCTTAAGGCAACTCTATCTCGCCCACTCAAATCCCACTGCAGGCAGACAGACATGCGGAACCAATGGGGATGGCCGATTTCAACAGAACATCGGCGGCGGTGGCGGCGGAGCTATCGGCTTTCCCATTCATGCAAACCCTTTCTACAGGCCGGCTTATTGATTTTAAGGCTTCGCTTGCGGCGGCATCCCCAAAGGCCAAGGAAAATAACAAAGAACAAAAAACGCTGTCGATGCACAGCCTGTTTTGGCGCGAGAATCGATGAATGACGGCGGGCGTGAGTCTGTCGATGCCGCTATAGTGCGGAGGAGCCGTTTCCGAAGAAATACTTTAATTACTTGCGCGTTGCGTTCGAAGTGTGCAAAAAACTGAAGAATGGAAGCTGGACTGCACAGAGAGCCTGCATGTATAGACTCGAATGTCTTAGAAGGCACGTCGAGGGGTGTAAATGTAGCGGGGAAATGGCGTTCAGAATAAAGGAACTCGGATATTCCTATACAGAGCGAAACGGACGTGATACGAAACATACTCGATATGTTGATACGAAACAGACTCGAAGAGCAAGCAAGTTGAAGAATATATATCAAGTTTGCAAGTTCGCAAGTTTGCAAGTTTGCTAGCAGTGACAGCATGAATACGTTTTTTGGGTATAATGAGCGTCCCCCGCTCATCCACTCCTTGTTTGTATCTTCGTTTGCCGAAGGAGCTGGAACGCAAGAAGTGTTCCGCTGCTCAGATATTTAGACGCCTTTTGAAGAGCCGCAGGGGGTCAGACTGGAGAACAGTCCGCGGACTTCAAACAGCTCCTCAACTGCGCCGTCCATTTATATCTCCAGCCCTCCACCAAGGACGCCGAGAAGTCAACGTAGCCGAAGACTATTGCGCAAGGATCGCGGGTCCGGCATTGACCTATTCACCTCGCGCACATATTCCTATTATTGTCCCCCCTTACTCCCGAGATCCTCGTATGGATGCTCCTTTCTCCATCGAAGAACTAGAGGCCGCACTTGATGGGTGCAGACAATCTTCGTCACTAGGACCCGATGACATCACTTAATCTGTGCTGGCAAACCATGATAAAGAGGCCAGAGATGCACTTCTTGGCCTATACAACGCATGATAGCGTGATGGCCCGGTCCCTACCACGTGAAAATCCAGTCGCCTTGTGCCACTCCTCAAGCCTGGCAAGTCTTCACTGGAATTGTCATCTTACCGTCCGATAGCACTGGCCAGCTGTGTCGGCAAGGTAATAGAGAGAATGATCCTTATGCGGTTAGAATGGTACTTGGAATTTTACAACGTCTATCCAGAGGTAATGGCTGACTTTCGACGTGGACGATTGTCAATAGATAGCGTTATTGACCTCGTAACATATCTAGAGCGCGAGAAACATCTGAAGGAAATCACTGCGGCCTTATTCCTCGATGTTAAAATTGGGTACGACAATGTCCATCATCTTGCGATTCTGGATGCCTTAGAAACTGTTGGGATTGGTGGACGAGCCTTTCGCTGGATACGCAGCCATTTGAATGGAAGATCCTTCTTTCTTTTGACTGAATATGGACCAACGTCGTCTGGCTATACCAGTCGTGGTGTACCGCAAGGCGGAGTACTCAGCCCGACCCTGTTAAACCTGGTGCTCGTTGGTCTCGCCGATTCGTTACCGCAAACCATTCAGCTCTCCGTATATGCAGACGACATTTGCATGTGGGCTTCAGGGGTGACATGTCTACAAGTCCGCGCACGACTTCAGAAGGCTTCAACAGCCATGTCAACATACCTAAGAAGGCAAGATCTGCAGCTTTCCCCTGAGAAATGTGCACTCGTTGCTTTTACTCGCAAAGCCATGGCCCCGTATGCTTTGAGGACTAGTGACCAAACTGTACGATGCAGACGAACTCACGGCTTTCTTGGCGTCATCATTGGTAGGCACTTGTCTTGGAGCCCTCACGTCTCGTACATAACAAAGCATTTGGCCGCCATTGTGGACCTTCTTGCATTTCTCGGCGGGAAGTCCTGGGGCACAACAGTACCTTCAATGTTGCAACTATATAAAGCACTGTTTTTGGGCTTACTGCGGTATAGCTTACCTGTACTAGGAAATACTTGCACTACAAATATCCCCAAACTTCAGAGTGTGCAAACACAAGCACTCAGAACTTATCTCCGTCTCCCCAAAAATGCGTCATCGATTACGACAGTGGCCATTGCCGGAGACACTCTTTTGACAGTATGTATAGATACAGATGTCCTGAGAGCACACATCCGATACCTGACTCGGATTCCCTCCCACCATCTTGCTTGCTTGCCAGCAAAGAGGCCACATTCTACTTTTGCCAAAAGTGTTGTAAGACATGAGCGGTGAAATATTGTACGCGTTCCAAAATAGAACGGAGGTGGTCCGTTCCAGCGAACCACACACGATTGGTCAATTTGAACCGTGACGAACGTCATGACGTCAATTGTGACGTGATATCTGTTGCCAATAATTCCGTGTCGTCTGCTATGGTACGAACGCAACGGAACGAACCGCCTATTTCGTGAAGTAAAGAACGGACAGTCTCCGTTCGATTTTGGAACGCGTACAAGATCGCACCGCAGTCCTACTTGCCATCAGAATTTATGCCCGCTACACGATTGTCAGATCCATTGTGATGTCTGCAGCGGCCGCTAGTGCAATTGACAATTCTAGGAATCAGAAAGAAAGCTGGAGCGCCGTTGCAAGCTTTTAAACAAGCAACTTTGGAACACATTCACCACATACACAGATTCCAGTAACATGTCTACACAGATGATTCGGTAAAACTCCACAGCTCAGCTGCTGCAGTCATCACACCGGCAAAATCTGAAGAAATCAAATTAGGAACTTCTTGTTTGACCACATCAACGGATGCTGAACTTGCGGCACTCCGTGCTGCACTTGTGCTTCATTAATCATGAACCACCGCAACAATGGACAGTCTTTAGTGACTCCAAGGCAGCCCTTCAGTGCATACAAAGCCCAATGCGTCACGGACCCAATGAACAACTGGGCACAGAAATTCGACACAAGTATCATCGCAGCCATGACAAGGGACACAACATAATCTTTCAATGGCTTCCAGGACTTTGCAGCATCAGCGGGAATGACCACTCCGATGAAGCTGCCCTATCTGCACATGAAAGTGGTCAGCGTGTCTTGATTCCGCTTTCGCGAACAGATGCTGCGGCCGGGCTGCGACTGATGTCCCGTGAATGTTCTTTGCCTCTGTGGGACTCGAACGCTTTCACCATGTGTCGTTTGCGGTCTTTGTCCCCGGACATAGGGATGCACCTACCGCCTGGGTTACCACGACGTGAAGAGACCATGCTTTACCGTTTGTGGCTAGGCGATGCAGTTAAGAAATCGTATGCTTTCCTTAGTGGAATGGCCAACAGCCCCACGTGCGCCACATGCAACATCGATGAGACGCTCGCACATATTATCTGTATCTGCCCGCGATTTAATGCTCAGAGACAAGTGCTGTGCAGAGTACTGGACCAGTTGGACAATCGTCCACTATCAGAACTGAAAGCTTTAGGTCAGTATTGCCACAGTACATCCCCGCTAAAGGCCTTACTCGCGTTATTATGGTTCCTGCGGTCTGCAGGGCTTCACGATAGACTGTAAGAACGCCGCCCCCTACCGCTCTGTAGAGTACGCGGTTGGGTCGTGCTCGTCTCTATTTCTTTCTATCTCCCCCTTTCGCTCTCTTTCTCTTTTTATTCCCCTTCTCCCTTCCCCCCGTGCAGGGTAGCCAACCGGAACTGCCTCTGGTTATAATCTCCCTGCATTTCTTTGCATCCGTTTCTCTCTCTCTCTCTAATACAGCTCCCCTGCCCCCACCCTGCTTCCGCCCTACCCTCCCGACGATGAAACTTCGGAATGTAAACCCTAGAAATTGTTTTACAGCGAAGCTGTTAGCGTCTCGTTGGTAGGCATTTTTCGTGTCCGTGTCCGTGGGCACAAATTTGGGCCGATCCCGGAAATAGTACAATACTGGGCCGACCTGCGGAAGACGTGAAGCAGGCTTCAAGCATTCGGCAAAGTCAAGCGAAAAGTGAGTATGTTCTTTGGAATCACGTATACAACATACAAAAAAGCACTCATTTTAATAAACAACGAGCACAAAGCAAACATCCGAACCAGATATGATGATAAGGGGCTCCTCATAACAATGCGAAGCACTTAGCGCTCCCCGAATACATTTCCGGGCAAAGATTACTCTTGCGCAAGCTGCCGTGGCGACCGCAGCTTGCTATATGAGGAGCACTAGCCTTTCATATGTAAAAGAACCAGCTTAGCTACCGATTTCATTGTTGTTGCAGCACCGCTATGGGTAGTCAACGAATAGTTAGAATTTCAGAGGAGGAGTGTCAATATACGAGGAGCGGCAATGGGAAAAAAAAGCGGCAATACGACCAGCGGTGGCATGGTGTCGAAATAACCATTACTCCCATACTACCATTACTCTAAATTACCATTACTACCATTACTCTAAAGCAATAAAGCATTGTGTACCCCGTCAGCAATTTTAGTGGTGGTTTTGAACAGCTTCGCCGGACATCCACTTTCGCAGGGCCGGGATGGCGAGTCAATTTTTTATTATGTACAGATACGCAGATTATCTTAACTTCCCTGATACGGGAGCGCTGGTTCAAGATTCACCGCCCCTACTATTGCCGAAAAAACGTAATTCGGCAAAACATAGCGGTTTTTTCGAACTAAACCACATTTCTTCGCATGTGTGCTACGTTTCCTTCATACTAAGGTTAGCTATCCGAGAGCATGGCTACATGCTAAATAAAACTCAAAATCACAACAAATGGTACTATATAAGGGAGGAAATGGTATGGTATGGTATGATGAACTTTATTTAATGTCCTGAAGATCAACCCTTAGGTTGACGCAGGCGGCTCCCACGTCGGGACAGTAAGGTTTAACCTTACCGCCGTATCGTGGGCCTTCTGGACGGCCTGTACGTGATCGAAAAGAACTCCACTTTGTAGAACTCGCCGCCACCAGTCTCTCTCTTTGACACAGTCTGTGAAAGTCACAGGACACTGCCAAAGCATGTGATACAGAGTAATGATGCCATTACACTTCTCGCAATTGATTTGTACCTCTCTTTCAGGATATAGCTTATTAGTAAAGTTTGGACTTGGATAAGTTCTTGTCGGCAACAATCTCGGAGTGACCGCTTGAGCTCTATTGAGCTTAGCGCGTGGCACTGGGAATTCCCTTCTGTTCATGTAGTAATGCCTTGTGATTTCATTATATGTAAGTAATTGGTCCCTGTTCTCCTCCTGTATATTATTAAGGTGCTGGTCGCGTAGTGCACGGATAGTAAGTCCTCGTGCACCTGCGTTAGCCATCTCTTTAAATTCTTCCGAGATGGATCGACAGACCCCATCTGCGCAGGAAACCAGCGGATTTCGATCCCTTGGCTGTCCAACTCACCTATCAGCTGGGCAGCCCTTTTGTTTACAAAGCCATTGGTAAAGTGTCTAATAGCCATCTTAGAGTCACTGTAAATCTTCGTCCACTTATTATTATTCCTTAAAGCCAGTGCTATCGCTACTTGTTCCGCGACTGTCGTGTGTTTAGTCATGATTGTAATAGCATCCCGAGTGAGACCATCTGCATCTACTATTACTGCCGTGAAGGCTTTCTTTCTTCTGACCCATGCAGCATCTACAGAAGCCGCATGTTCTCTGTCGTGTTCTATCTCTTGCAGGAGAGCTTTGGCAAAAATTGATTTTCAATTCCACTCCCACATGCCCCAGCATTAAAGGTGCCCTCACAAGCTGACCACACGGAGCGTCAATTTTAAATTGAATTGAAAGATAAAAAAAATAAGCTAACATGTTCAAGTGCTTAATTCTATTGATTGATAGCACAAGACAGCTGTAAACCGGTCATTTGTAAACCAGAGCGTTTTGTCTTGCGTCATTATTTGCTACTATGTCCACTACAGCGAGGCTTTCACGCGGCAAATTAATATATTGCAGTAGAGCAGGATCTGTGAAACTTCGGTAACTGTAGTATAAGAGGACCTGTGAATCTCCTGAAGGAAGACGGCGACAAGCTGGCGTTGTGTCCTTGCATTGCCTGAGCATCTGGGACCTGTTGCACCAGCCGTGGTTGCTCAGTGGCTATGGTGTTGGGCTGCTGAGCACGAGGTCGCGGGATCGAATCCCGGCCACGGCGGCCGCATTTCGACGGAGGCGAAATGCGAAAACACCCGTGTAGTTAGATTTAGGTGCAAGTTAAAGAACCCCAGGTGGTCAAGATTTCCGGAGTCCTCCACTACGGCGTGCCTCATAATCAGAAAGTGGTTTTGGCTCGTAAAACCCCATAATTTAATTTTTTTTGGGACCTGTTGTGTTTATTGAAATGTAGAAATAATGTAAACGGAAATGAAAGCGGATGAAACTATGAGGAAACGTGCACAATGCTGTATAGGTAAATGCACCACCTGTTCAATCGCCAATTAAGGAGAAGCGGGCGCCATATTTGTGCGCCAACATCTCATGTCTATCGCGTCAATTAAAAAAAAAGGCTAACTGTGGCATCTTGGAGCCAAACCCACGCCTTCCATCGCATTACGGGTTCGGTGCCCTCGCTATTTATCCTAAATAATAAACAAAAAAGGATTCGGGGACACCTAAGCACTTGTTCAGTTGTGAACGCGAAAGCATAATGTCCAATTGAATGCCGCTGAGCGCTCTATGAACTCCTCGCAGGCAAGCGAGCGCGTTGAGACGCTTGGCCAACGCCTCTAGATAGCACAAGGCCGGTGCAATTCGATCCGTGACGTCACGCTACCTTGCCGAGCTGCCATAAAATTTAATGTGGATGCTCCCAAGTAAGCCGCGGGGATTTTGACGTCACCACTTTCGCCACGCCTGGCTTGGGAATGGAAACTTCGGTTAGGAGGCGCTGGTTTAGCCCAGTGGGTAAGACACTCAAAGTTGGGTCACAGTTGGGTCGTAGCTATGCTAGCAACGCACTACCGCGAACTTTGTTCTTTCGCATTTATGAAGTTTTTTAAAAATTAATTTTTATAGAGATTACCGCTGTAAGGAACTCGCGGATAACACAGGCTTCCGAGAGCGAGGGTGGCGTGGCATCGCAGCGATTCCCTCTCCCCTCACGCAACACCTGGCGCGCCAGCGCCCCAGCAGGTGGTCCCTTTCGCCCGCTGTGCTACTTGTCGCAGCCAATGGGGAATTAGGCACCGTTTTGCTGCTATAGATGCCGGCTTTTTCGCTCAATCAGCCATCTGATAGTTTTGCATAAAAATATCTAAAGATATGCAGATACAGCGCACATGTCGGTGTCTTATGTGAAGCGAAGCCTTAGTGAAAGGATAAGGTAAATGCTTTACAGCTAACAGCGGTGCGTAGAATTTTGTTTCATTTCATTCTATGCAACGCGTGATGTCATGGAATATTTATGTTTATCCTTCCGTTGAATTGCTTGTTGGCTAGTTGGTGCTTGCTAAAAGACATGTTTTTTGCCGCAAGTTAAAACACATACAAACGGAAGATACATATAGACGACAACACGCGCGGCATTTCCAAGTGATGTATTTCGGGCGGTGACAAAGGATCATACACGCGTACACGCTATTCCCGAACCTATGTTGTCCAGCGGTCGAACAATCTCGTCTCCGATTGTAAAGCAAAACAGATGTATCGCTAATACAACTTGAACCTTTCTTTTTTATATAATAGGCTTCCATTAGCTCATGTGAAGTGTCGTTTCTGCTTCTACCAAGAATATTAATCTCCTGAAAACGGGTTTTACACATGCAGGCCTTGCAGTATACTGGAGAATGTGCCACGCCGTATTTCATTAGATTTAGTTCGTATTCCCGGGCTCGTTCATTTATGCAGCGTCCAGTCTGTCCGATGTAAAACTTGCCGCACTCAAGGGAAATTTCGTACACCACCCCCATGGCGCATTTCCCGTAAGTCGCACCATGTTTCTTGCCACAGCCCTGCCACATGATCTCCTCGCGACTGGTTCTCGAGCTGAGTCAAACCAGTTTAACGGGGGCAGAAAAAGCAATGGGTACCCCATACCGGACTACCACCTTCTTGAGGTTAGGGGAGACCTTATGAACATAAAGAATGTTCAAACCCCGTTTTCAGGATATTCTTGGTAATAGAAGCAGAAATCAAACAGTACCTGAGCTAATGGAAGCTTATCATATAAAGAAAGAAAGGTTCAAGTTGTATTAGCGATACATCTGTTTGGCTTTACAAATCGCAGACGAGATCGTTCGACCGCTGCACAACATAGGTTCGTGAATAGCCTGCGCATGCGTGTATGTGCATATATTCCTGGGTCGCCGACTAAAATAAATCACTTGGAAGTGCCGCCCGTGTCGTCGTCTATGTGTCTTCCTTTTGTGTGTGTTTTACCTTGCGGTAAAAACATGTATTTTTGTGTTTATCCACCGCGAAGTTCCCAACTTTATTCTCATGCAGTTATTATGTTGTCATGCGTCGGGCCTCTTGTGTCTCAGTGACACACACCCATTCCGGAGGCTTGGCCAAGAATGGAAACGCACTCAGTGACACATACCGAATGGCTAAATCAAACAAAACCAGGCAGATAAGAGAATCCCGTCAATAAAAAGTACTACTCAATCCACAGGTTGCGGTGCGCTTTATAGATACCGACTTCTGAGCTAGTTGGTTTGACGCGGTTGCTGTAAGCATAGCGATTACGCGACGCCAAAAAAGAAAAAAAAACCGGCAATTGTTCTTATTTTCTTGTTAGCGTCTTATAAGCGCTATCTTCATAGTAAATGCTTTACAGATATCTGTTAGCCGACATTGTATGTCCAGATTTTATGCAGGCATTTAATTTTTTTTCCGCAGAACAGGGAAGCGCTTACTTGCACTACTTTGTCAGTTTACAAGGGTTCTTTATAAGCCCGTTCGCGTGTCGGTGCATTCGGTGTACATATAACTTTTGTATGTATATCTGACAAGATACTGACCGCACCGCAACAAAGAACAGCAGGTACAGCGGCCACGCAACACCCGGAGGGCACACAATGAAAGCTTCGCTTTTATTGTTCATGGCTTACGCTGCTTAGAATCGGTCCGAGTATCTCTCCGAGACAGAGATACTCGGACCGTGGCCACATCTGTAACTGGCACGAGAAGCGATCAGTTCACTAGTACACTACTTCAAAATCGACTTAAGGGACCGCTTATAGTGTCCCTGTGCATCCTCCCACAGGCACGCAGTGCTCGCTCTCTCCGTGTTTTCCTCTTTCTATTACCCTTTCCCTTAGCCCCAGTTTAGGGTAGCAAATCGGGTGTTGGTCTGGTTGACCTCCCTGCCTTTCCTGTCCTTGCTCTCTATCTATCTATCTATCTATCTATCTATCTATCTATCTATCTATCTATCTATCTATCTATCTATCTATCTATCTATCTATCTATCTATCTATCTATCTATCTATCGAAACTCCTTATGCCGCCCCAGTGACCCCATTTGTCTACTACGCTCGTGGATGTTATGCCATGTTGTTCGATCATCGTCATTACAGCTTCGTCATCCGACTCTCGTCATACCATCGTCTCACGCCATCGTAGTCCTACAGTCGTCGTTACACTGTGGTTGTTATACTATTGTCTTCGTTTTCAAAACATCATCGCCATACCGCCTTTGTCGTTCCATGACGTCATTCCTTCTTAGTTATTTCATTTTAACCATGCGGTTGTCATTCATTCGTAAATTATGCCGGCGTTGTCATGCCATTGTCGTCCCTACGTCATCGTCTTACAGCCGTGATCATCGCCGTCGTCACCGTCACCGCTGTCGTCACTCGGCCGTCGTGCTATGATCATCATTTCAGAAATGTCATGTACTTGTCGCCATGCCGTCATCGTCATGCCACCTTCTTCGTTGCATCGACGAAAAAGTGGCGCACGACTAGTCGTGTGGCACTTTTTCGTGTTTAGTGGGCTTTCCTTAAGAACTGAAAAAAATCTTTTATGAAGCGCGTATTGAGCAATAGAAAGATGGACGGGTAATTTTTCAGGATGATCTAAAATTTTCTCATTGAAACTTTTGCTGTGAACATAATATTGTGAAAATTTACTAATTCCTAACAGTTAATCATGCAATTAGGCGACATACGAAAAATAGTCTTGCTTGCTCCAAGCCACGACAAACAGCGTTACCTTGGTTCTGTCCAACTAGGTGGCACTTGCATACATTTAAATTTTGGCACAAGCTGCGTGAGACACATGTCAAACCACTTGATTGCACGCTATGGCGAAACTTTAGTTTAAGCAGCCCTGCTACGTCACAAGGGGGCGGCACCGCAAGCCGCGCTTGGCAGTGTCCTGTGCGTAAGGTACATCGAACGAATGACTTGAAGACAGCTATTTCGGTCTACATGGCCAGTTGGAATTCTATAAACACGGAAGTAAGCTTTTATGGCGATTCCCATCAACTTTCGAATATTAACACGTGTTGTAAAATGTGTAACTAATAGTAAATTTATGTAAATAGTTCAATCAGCAATTAGTGAATGGAATACTTTACTTTTCTTGCAAATAATGTCTGCCTGGGTCGATAAGTTATGTGTAGCGACGCGACTGGAGTAGTTTTTGTAGCTTTTCTTTAAGCATTCGAAGTAAGACAAGAAATACACTATTTTTGTGAATTTAGTGGAGGCTTTGCACCCCGTGGTTGCTTAGTGGCTATGGTGTTGGGCTGCTAAGCATGAGGTCGCGGGATCGAATCCCAGCCACGGCGGCTGCATTTCGATGGGGGCGAAAACACCCGTGTACTTAGATTTTGGGTGCACGTTAAAGAACGCTAGGAGACTCAAATTTCCGGAGTCCCCCACTACGGCGTGCCTCATAATAACAGAGTAGTTTTGGCACGCAAAACCCTATAGTTTAATTTAGTGCAGGCTTTTCACTTCGACTAGAATTTCTCATGGTTTCCCCATATATACTCGTACTTTGACGCTCCCACGTCGTTGTTGCTTCTTTGTGTAAGTGTGTATCTCGCATACAGGCTATGTATACGTTGTAGCAGAGGATGCCTAGTTTAACACGCGCCTATCTCGCTCGCAAGCGACGAGAGGTAGCAGCGAGAGACTGAGGCAAAGTAGGCGGAAGGGGAAATGAATCGTTATCCAAGTGAGTTTCGGTGGTTCGAAACATCGGTCGTAATCGACTTTTTTTCCTCTATGTTTTCAGTGCACGTCACATACCCTCCCGCCATTTTTTTCACTTTCTCCCCCCCCCCTCCCCCCCAACTCGAAGCTCCACCAGTCTCTATAGTGAGAACAAAGAGGACAGATACCACTCACGCTGTGTACGGGTAGATTGCGGCAGCGAGAAGCCGTAAGTGGAGCGAGAAAAAAGTGAGTAATTGAAAAACAACCGGAATTTCGGTGGGCTCGGCTGTCTGTCACTCGGTCGTCGCGTCGAATGAGCGCGCAAAGCGGGGAGCGGCCACCGGCACTGTCGCGACATTAATCACGTTGACGATGCTCCTTACATCGTTTTCCTATGGTCGCCGCATGATGTCGAGGACAAGCTGCGCTGCGAGCGTTGTAGCTCGATGATGGAAAGCTGGCTCGATCTGACACCTGAGCCGATGTTGTCGCTGCGCGTGATAAATGATTTCGTGGTAGGCCATCCGGGAAGGGAGGCTGCAGAAGAAGTGAGAGACGGGGAAGAGACCGGTTTGTTTTCCGCGCCAAAAAGGCAGGTCGTCTAGTGGGGGGGGGGGGGGCGGTAGGAAAGAAAAGCGAGTGTACACTTTGGGAGCGACCTTTCCGGGTCTTGGGCACGGGCTGCGTTACTCGGAAGCTGAATTACGTTTGTTTTCATTATAACTATATCGTCCGTGGTAGTCGATTGTGTGGACAGTATGGCAGAATTACTAGGTTAAGAGCTGGACCGGTAACTGAGGATTGAGCGAAGACCGTCCATCACGCAGTGGCCGCAGATAGCGCACCACAAAATTTGTTTTACGTTGAAAGAGCAGGACTTTCTTGGTTGTTTTCTTGAATCTCTATAGGAGTGGACGAAGAGCGAAGCAGGGCTACTACACGCTTACTGACAGTCTGTTCGGTATATGCTTACGGTGCAGTAAGTTGATGTCCACTGAAACTCTCGTGATAAAAGAGATAGGAGAGTATGCAAGCGTGGACTGAGCATGTGCAAAATCACGCATGCAAGTATGCGAGCGCTTGAGTTTCCTAACGAAGAATAGCTTGTTCAAAACTCCGCGCCAAAGCTGTCCAGCCGTGTTCAAGTCAGCTACAATGAAATGCCGTCCTCATGCCATCATGTCGGCAATAAAACAATTCAAATGGTCAAAGAAGGCACCGCGACCAGTATCTTACCTGAGAAAGAGTCCTTTGAAGCTTGATTCTTCGGCCAACTGCGCCAAGGAAACCATCGAGAAACTTTCGAAACAAAAAAGGGAGGCCTATACGTTGCCTGCAAACAGACAAACAATTCGAATAACGTGTTCCCGTGGTAGTAACACTATCCCACAAGAGAAAATGATTGGCGCATCGTTTATAAAATATCATGTCAATGTCCACTGAAGAGAAAAAAAATCCGGTAGAAAACTCGTCTCACGATGACTGTCGACGTTAATGCGATTAGCACTGAAGCAATGCAGCGACACACCGTATTGCCACCGCGGATACCCGTCCCACATGTGTATGCAGCTGCGCTCCTCCCTCTCGTTTCCCTCTGGACACTCTACGCCATCTAGAAGCGCTCCCGCGAAGTCGGTGCATGGCAGATATGTGAATGCATATTCAGGCAAGGCCACCTGAATATATGCAATGAGAGTTTAATTCTGCCCAATACAGGAGATTCTGGCCCGCATCGGAGGCCCAAGTTGGCGTCAATTCCACTGAATAGTGACCGGTACCCATTGGCACACTCCTGGCGTCAAATAGGTTCATTGACGAGCGGCACGCAGCTAGTAGCGCATCCCCAGGTGTCCAAGCTGGCTTCAAAGAGGTTCATCGAAGCGCGATACATGCCCAGTCGCAGGCACATACCAAGTGACCCATGCTGGTATTAAAGAGGTTCGTTGAAGAGCGCCACATGGCTAATAGCACATACACAGTGACCCAAGTTGGCACCAAAAGAGTTCATTGAAGAGCGGCCCAAATCCAGTGTTCATACCCAGTGCTCACATCCAGTCAGTGAGTGACTGGGTGAATGAGTGAAAGAAGTTTATTCGGTCCAGAGAAGACGCAGGGGAGACCCCGTGCCACCCGGCTAGTCCAACGTAGGGACCGCCAAGCACAGCTTGACGGCCCGTTTGGGGGCACTCTGGACGGCCAGGGTTTGGTTGTTGACTTTGGGGCTGCCCAAGAGCGGAGCCCACCTATCCTTGCTGAAGGAGTAGCCGATGGCTTGACACTCCCACAACCCATGACCCAATGTTGCTGTTAGTCACACCCAGTGACCCAAGTTGGTCAGAGGGACAGTTTCGAACCGGGTTGAATCATCACAGCAGCCCAATGTTCTATCCATTCGACTATGGGCTGTCTTGTGACCCAAGTTCGCGGGAAAACGTTTAGAGACCTAGCCCCACAGATAGATATTGTCACGTGGTGGTGACGTTGAATAACACAATAGCAATACTGTGAACGACAAAAATAACTTTTATTGGGCGAACCTGTGCCCACAAAACAGGCTACACTTATAGCACAACGATAGCGGCGAACACGGTCGGCGATCGTCGAAGATCTGATCAGCGGGTCTGCAGCGCGTCGGCCTTCATACAGCAGTCGTCGAATATTCCAGACTAATTGCTTGGACCCGCGTGTCTTCCAGAAAGTTCTACACCATTCGCGTCACACGATGAAATCAGATAACATAAGGTTGGGCGACAACAGACAGCGGAGAGAAGCATCGATAACTTTCCAGAAACTTTGGATACATGCAGGCGCGTTCCGCGCTGTGCGTTAACATTTGTTAGGCGGCGAAACGTGTCCCCCGATAAAGACAAGTACACGTGTCAATATGCTGATGGTCCACTAAAAGTGCGTGAATTTACCAAAAATTCTAATGACATCAATAAAATTCGAGCAGACCTCATCTTCTAAGACAATTTAAGTAAAGGAATAGCCGAAACGCGTCATGTGCGAGGCGTGTACTACAGCCAGGGTCCTCGTGCGCGCTTCACTCTGGACACACTGCGCGTATTGGTAGCGGCGCCGTTAAGTCCGCTCATACCCAGGAGAGACTCAAGTTAGCGTCGGAGAGGTTCATTAGAGAGCGGCGCATACCCAGTAACACATACCCTGTGGCATGTACTCTGTGGCGCATAGCCACGTGAACGGCACACATCGTAGACTGCACTACCTTCGCGATCGGCGCATATTATTGGTGGCGTAGTAAGCAGGAAAGAAAGAAATAGTAGCCTTGACATTGTCGTCCCTTCTACCCCTACAACACCGGGGAGACGTTATTCACTTCCTGAATACCAAAAACAGGCAGTTCTTTCGGCTGAAAAAATTGGAGGACGCTTAAGCTTCGCCTTTAAGAGCGGAACGCAATAAAATTCAAAGATCCCTGACTGCTTATCACGCTTCCCAGTAATTGCAGCTTATGTAGCCGTAATGTTTACCGAGAAATGCTGGCGGCGAACACTATGCGCGAAGGCGAGCTTTCTGGTAGAAGCGCGGCTCTTGCGTGGGCCGATCCGGGAGGTTGTGGACAGCCGCGCAATAAGAAATTACATAATTTTCAGGCTCCTGTTACTGTTACGCACTTTCAAACTTTTAGTCTGAAAAGATTTACCATAAAGGACATGCGCTGTCGGTGTTTTGTTTTATGACATTTCTTGGTGGGCTGACATTCTCAAAATCCCGAAGAATGAATTTGTCAAGAATATAAGAGAAGGTATGAGCAACTTTTGTGATAGAATGGTGTGACAATATAACGCGCGTATACCGCATGCCATATAGCAATGTGTGGCATACTCATATACCTAAATATACACAGCACTTTTCCCTCACGGAATGCCGACGCCGTATTTTCCGCGACACGGGGCCCTTAACGCTCTCGTGTTTATGCTCATCTCCCACAACACGAAGCACGCAAGAATAACGTCAACTTTCAACTAGTCGTATTATTGACCCAAGTACTAGCAAATAAACCACTTGTGAATAAGTGTTTGTTCCTTTAGCGCTCCCTTTACTCCACTCTCGAGCTATGAGTTATTTCACCTTAATCAGATACGGGCTTGAGTGAATCACAAGATAAATGAACAGATAACAGCTCTAAAGACCATATTGGATGATACCATGAGTCCTGAATAATGAACAAACTTTGTCACACCACTCCTGCAAAACGGGTTATCTTTCGTGCATAAAAAAATATGTAAAAAGGACACAGATATACGTGTATACTGGGTAGTCTCACATACAATTCTTGGAAGTCACTAGAAGCATCTCTTGGTAAATAGGTCCTCTGAAAAAATCGCAGTGAGCTCTAACGCCAGTATCAGGAACCTTCCGCCTCACCGCGCGGTTACTAAAAAAAAGATAAGGTACTTAGGTAATCCGTACACTACGTGCGCTAAGCGGCACCGAGACAGCTGAAGTGTTTATAGTGTCTATTGAGCGTGTTCGTGACTGGAATTGCACGTCATCGGTCATCAATAATTAAAAAAAGATCCTAACCGGACTATCCAAACTTTTCACAGTGTTGCATATTGAGGAAACACTATTTGCAAAAGTCTTAAGTTTGGCTGCAATGGAAGGCTCTTTCTTATCCAAAAGCTCTCTATAGATTACATTTCTCCCTCCAAGTGCAGCTCTCACTGAGGGAGGAAGCGCGAGCACAAAATATTTCCTAGAATTACTCCGAAAACTTAATGTTGTCATAGACCCCCCGCCCCCCCCCCCCCTTTCCTACTCCACACCTGGTCACTGATAGTTTGGTTCTGTTCACATTATTTTTCTTAAGGAACCCCGACGTTGCGTGTATTACATAAGAGGTATTACATGGGGAATGTATTGTTGCATTCAACACCGTTTACCATCGCCCAACACTAGAGGAGTAGTGGAGTATGCAAGGTTCTTGAATGAAACTCTTGAAACTCTTGAATGGTAACAATAGTATATATGTTTTAATATTCTGTAGGTGAGAACACCTTGGATGGAATATACCCTTCTCGCGCATACGTAGAGTAATTTGGAAGTAACATCAATTATGATGTATCTTTTTCTGCTTTTTATGCACTGCTGGATTCGGCCAGCGAAGCACCTGCTGTCCATGCGTCTTCCGAGAAAACATTCGCTACCGCCGAGTGGAATCCACCAAATACCGGAGCCTTGGCTACGAAACGAAAGTTAGTGCTGGCTCGACGACCGACGCTCTGCACACAACGCACCATTTGGGATTGAGAACGCGTGTCCACGTAACATGTGTGTGTAGTCGTGGTCATGTCACCTAAAGCGCGCGTGCCAGCGCGCTTGCAAGATGTGCCGGCGTGAAAAGGCTAATCTTCCGTTCCAAACGTATTCAGCTAAAAATACTGCGAGTTGTCTCTACAGGAGAAGGAATCATGGAGGAAAGCCACATACATGTGCTTTACTGGGTGTTAACGTGATAGCGAAGTGGCCGTCACTTACGAGGGATGCGGCGACACGGGAAGACCGCAGCACGAAAGGGAACGGCCCTTTTCTTCATGAGGTGAAAATGATGTAGCCTGTATGCGGTCGATTTTATTTGTGCGCGCTGCCCTTACCGAAGGAACTGAAGGCGCCAATGTTTAGAAAGAGCAGCACGAGCTGTATTGCAGAGCATTCCGATTCTGATTTTGATCTCGTTAGGCCTTTTCAATTTCTCTTCTGGCGCTTGCCAGGTAAACATGTAAAATAAATGCTTTTTATGTTTTCTTATCGAGCCTTCCTTAGGCGTGCAGCAGCGGCTCTAGCGGGGTGAGCGTCGGACAATTTCGAACACCCTCCTGGTAACGAGTTGAACCATGTGTCCAGAAGGAACCTTTCGGACTTCGGAATCCAAACAGTACGCAAAGCGAAATATTTGGTCGTCCTAAGATAATTCAATGGCGACGAGCGTAGTCGAAAAGATACAGGTTTGAAGAATCACGTTCGGCCCTGCATATTTCCTGGCCGCTACTCTGCTATCATTTGTGCCCTGCAGTTTGCTTCTTTCTTCCTCTCTTTCTTTCTTTCTTTCTTTCTTTCTTTCTTTCTTTCTTTCTTTCCTACTTTCTTTCTTTCTTTCTTTCTTTCTTTTTGGGTGCTGCATACTCCGCTTGACTCTTCACATGGGAAATGCGACTGGTTGGTGAAATCGGAAGCATTCGTGCTGGCGCCCTCTTTGGGTGAGGGAAAGAGAAAAACAATAGAATGACATGAAAACAGGCAAGTGGCGACCCCTAGAACTTTAATCTTGGATAAACAGCTTTCAGGCTGAGTAGATTGGTGCAGGTGACCCTGGCGATCAGAAAGGAAGTTTGCTTACTTGCTTGCGAGAGCGGGCGTGTAGTCATAAAAGTTGCACAACGTGCGGCGAATGCGTTGAAGAGCTTCACTTGCACACTGGCCACATGTAACTCTTACCTTTATACGCACATGTTCTGCGTTTTTTCCCATGTTAGCTCGCCTCCAAGGCCATCTTGCAGCCCCATGTGTCATAGAGGAGATGCCGCTGAGGAACGGAGCCTGGCTCACGGACCGAGCGAGGCTGAACACTTTCTGCGACGCAAAAGAAACGAGTGTACCACAATTTTCCTTGTTTATAATGTAGCAGCATCTCCATCGGCGTCTTATTCGGCAAACAGCATGACGCTTGCGAGAGTAGCAGCGCTCCCGAGCTCACATACAGTGCGTAGGGTTCTTGAGCGCCATGAACATGCTCGACAGCGGTACGTTCCTCACAACGACATTTCCCCGCGAGGGCTTATAATGCAGTGCTTGAGCCACCAGGCGGCAGCGTCTTCCCGTGCACAATAACGCGCACTGGCGAAGGGTACTTCCTCGCACTCGAGGGGCCTTGCATAGCCACGCTGATGTTGAGTAGCCAATATTCTGTGCACAGCGCCAAGCGGTATCAAAAGCAAACCGAACGTGACAAGGCAGTCGGGGAATATTTACGCACTGCCGTGCGGAAATTATGAGAGGAGTTTGCACAACCGAAGTTATGCATGATATTACTTACAGGAGCAACATAGCTTTTCATTTCCGCAGGTTCGAGCGCCGATCTCTCCCACCGGTTCCGCACACGCATACTGTACAGGATGGGTAAGTGTACTAAATCTTGGTTTGAACACTCTCACCCTCAAGTTCAGCCGCCTACTCTCACCTCACACTCAACCTCACTCGATCAACATTATGGGCGCTGCCTCGCTTCCACCCTCAATGCGTAATTGCATTTTGGTCATCCGTCACCCTTCAAGTTGCATAGTATATGCCAGTTTCCCAGGGCCTGGTTTTCGGCCTATATAGACATTTAGGTTCATCCTTCCCGTAACTCTACAGCCCTCACACTATATTTATTGTCGCGGAAGTAAACTGGCAGATTGATTATAATTCAGCATGTGTGTAGTACAGCACGTAAACGCGTGTCTAGAAGTGGTGAGATTATAATAAATCTGCACCGGTGAAAGCGTGGTGACAAGCCGATATAATGTTTCATATAACGCGGAATTGCGGCTATTCGAGGAGCTTATTATGCGTTGTGGGATATTTATTGCCAAGATTCAATGACCCACGACGTCGCTCGACTTAGACGTCCTTTGAACTTTGAGGCCGACGTGTGTAACTTATACACCGGTGTAATCGCCGAAAATAGTTCGCGATCTTGACAAGCTGGGGCCTTTACCCGGGAGCGGGCCAATTCTATCCAATCTTTCCGGCACTGCATAATCTTTGTGATTCCTTTGTACCAAAAGAGCAAACGCTATCGCTCTATTCTTATTTGTTCCTAGAGCTGCTCTTTATGTGTGGACAACCGACGTACGCATTCTTCGTCAAGGCCGCAGTTGTGGACGTCTGCACGTTTTGCGTGCTGCTCCAAGTATGTTACAGCTTTGAGCTTCAGTGCAGCATCATACGCTGTCGGACACTTACAACTTGTATGGCGGCGAACGAAAATACGGTTGGCCAGGCTAGCTCAAATTGGCGAGGGCGCTTTTTCTTTTCTTTTCAAAGGATTTCTTTTTCCCGACTACCTTTTATTTTTGGGCTGCCAAGATAGGGCTGCGGTTCTTGCATGAGTGCAGCCCTTACTCGACCATATACGACACTTACATGCGCCTTTTTTGAACATACGAGCGTGCACCCAACAAAGACTTTGATCTATGGTGAATTTCACCCAGTAACCAACGTTACCACTGTTTTCACGCCGAAGTGAGTTTACCCCTGCCACAATAAATGAGTAGCTAGAGCTAAATTGGTTCTGGACAGCTCCTACAAAAAAGCACTTTCCACAAATATGAACCAAAACCACCAGCGGTGAGCATGTCATTAACACCAATGCACTGGTAGTCTCAATGTGCTTACCGGCTTGAAATTGTTCCGGACACACGGTATGAATAAAGCACGTAAGTGCACGGAAATAAGGCTGTTAGTATGCAAGTTTCTTATGAATGAAGCGCCTTATTATTAGGTTTCAAAGCATTATTATAAGAATGAACGTCGCAAAGACGCCCTGATCAAAGTGTTAAACATAAGCACTTTATGCCTGTTCGCGAGTTATGAATATCGTTTAATAAGTTTCTTAAAGCATGAGTTATAATGTGTGCTGCGTGAGTACTCCAATTAAATTATTAGTAACAAGTAAAAATTGTTTACATATTTATTCGAAGAAACTAGTAGAAAATTAGTCGCATTGATTGCGCTCTGGCTTGGAAAGGTACTCGTAGCTAAAGTAAATTTTACTCTCTGACCGTAATATTCATGACATACATTGCACCATTGTTTGTCTTTTTAAATAGAATGGTAAAGCAAGGTGTGTGCAGAGCTTCTCACGACTATAAAGGGAGCAATCGACGACAAACAACAGGTTTCATTAGTTTGTTGTAGAGATCATTCGCGCAGAATAACGAAGTATAGGCAGTTGGTGAGCGGGCACTAGGAAATTTTGACTTATCTCCTGAGGAACTTGATATATAATTATATCGCTTAGTTGACTTAAATCGGTTAGTTATATATTATTCAACACATAGGATTGTTTGAATCAAGCTTTCAGGTACCAATGCTGAAAAGCTGGCTTTTGTGACGTGCCCTTTGAAAGCGAAGTCAGTATATATGATATATATGCAAACAGTTTTACGCAGTTGGTGTCGCAGACGCCTTACGAATTCATGCTAGTGCTTCAAACAAGAATGTTTTTTTAAACAATGGTCAATAATGAGGCGTAAATTATTTGCGGGACAGTCAACCACGTTTTAAAGATTCCACCTTTGTGTCCAATTACTATAATGAGCGCGCACGACTGATGTCAGAAACCTTCCACATACTGAAAAATGGCGACGCGTGCGTAAGCTATTTCGAGCCAATATATATATGAATGCAACACCGCACCCTGCAGAGAGTCCAGTAAGGCACGGTAGCGACAGTCATTTTCACGCCACTTTTGGTTGTTAGTGAACATTTGATTGCTGGTGAGCCCCAGTTCTCGGTGCCTTCCTCACGTCCTGTTCGTTGTGGCTGTTGTTTTCTGCTGGAGGCTGTTCGTGTTCTGCACCGAGTTTTGCAACGTAGCGAATACGTGCTTGTCCGGGAAGATGGCAAGCCAACCAGATCCCTACACCACATGCGATGGCGTAGCCCGACATTTCGTTCGGGGGGGGGGGGGGGGGGAGGGGTCCTACGTTGCAGTTCGGCCTCCTCCTTATAGAATTTGTCGAGGGAACTAATACATTTATAATAACTCCATTGCCATTGCCATTGCCAAAGATGCTGCAAACGAATTCTTTAACCCTACGCACTGTCAAGACAACTAAAACATGTATCTTTTTCATAAAATATTATACTAGCATGTCTCAAAAATTGTGCCCGAAGTAATTGACATCAATGATTCCATGTTTTCCGTCTATTTAATAAGTAAAGAAAGTATCACACGAACTTTACAACTCTATCAATTTGAAACCGGCAAAGCAGTGCATGCCACTGATATAAAAAATGTGAAGGCCATTTGAAGACAAATATTTTAAAGAAACATGGTTAACTTGCCTGCCTTTCTCTCATTTGCATTTTTTTCTCTATCTCTCTCTCTGTCATTGAAGAACCTTGTTTACATTTTTGTACATATGCAACGACCAGGGAAAACTCTCAATGACGCTATCCTTTGTTACAATATATTGCACAGGAGCAGCTGTCACCGGTCGTGTATTGTAACTAATTGCACCAAAATTATAGTCGCAACAGAGAGCATATATAAAAAGCAGGAGTTCTGCAAAATCTACGACGGCGAGTCAAAGGAAAGTGAACCAATACGAATATATGACAAACGGGGTACTTTATTAAAAAGTAGTCTCCATGAACATTTAGACATTTGTCACAGTTGCTAACGAGTGGCGTGATTCCCGTCTGATAAAACTCCTTGGGTAGCTGTTTCGAAAAATCTGTAACTGACTTTTTCACGTCATCGTCCGACACGAATTTAATTCCCTTGAGCTGTTTTTTTTTCTCAAATGCTCCATAATGGGGAAGTTGCAAGGCGACAGGTGCAGTGTTTCCCACTTGAACTTTAACAGTTTTGTATTAAGCACATCAATGACGTAGGGACGGGCATTGTCGTGTAGCAAGATGACCCCATTCCTCAATTTTCAAGTCATTTGTTTTTGATTGCGACACACAGCCGATCCGACGTTTCACAATATCGGAAGTGATTGATGGTCTCTCCATGTTTAGCAAATTCGATCAATAATGGCCCCTGACGATAAAAAAAAAATCAGTCAACAACACATTTCCGGCAGGAATGACTGCCTTTGCTTTCCTTGTCGTGGTGAATTCAAATGTTTCCACCGTAAGCTTTGACGCCGTGTTTCAGGCTCGTAGTAGTGGCACCATTATTCGTTCCCGGTCACAATTATAGGCAGGAAGTCGTCACCCTCATCGGGATACCGGATTAGATGAGTCAATGCAGCGCCGAACTTCTCCGCCTTCTGGCGGTAGTTGAAAATCTTGGACATCCATTGCGCACACAAGGGCCTATAACCGAGATGTTTTTGAATTATGGTGTGACTCGAACCGTGACTGATGTTCACACGCCCGGCCAATTCATCGCTGCTTATCCTCCGTTCTTGTCTAATCAGCCTTTGCAATTGTGTTGGTGGTCATTGCACAGTAGCTTTGGCCTGGTCTTGGATCGTCTTTGCAACTATCACGTCCATCTTTGAACTGTTTCCTACAAGGCTTCACAGTGGCCAATAAAATACAATGTCCAACGTACACGGCAGCCATACGGCGACTAATTTCGTTTTGCGAAACATCTTCAGCTGTCAAAAACCTCACGACACCACGCTGTTCAATTTTTTGAGTGTCTATTAAGTCATGCAACCATGTTCAGCCCACTGTATGAGAGCATTAGAAAACCTTTATGCTCACACCTGCGTGTCACTTTTGTAAATGAGAGATGCCTCTGTGCTACGCGCATATGCTTCGCACATAATGAACCGAACCATTATTGCGCGGGGTGGGTTGGCTCACTTTCGTTTGACTCGCCCTCGTACATTTACATTAGAAATGCGTGTACAAATGCGAAGATACAGCTTCATAAAGGGCAAGAAAGTGCCACTGGAAGCAAAGTTCACTGCACGTATACGCAAAACTTCACAACAAGATATCTAAATATACGTGTAAGTCTTTAATAAATCTACCGATTTAAGAAAAAGTCCCTGCATATATTGCCTCAAACAAGGCAAATAAACATATTGAGCAACCACAAGTTCACAGATCACAGCTCTCTCTCCCACCACTCCAACTGACGTATCGTCCGCGAGAGGAAGCGGCGCGCTTTCTCCTCGCTTTTCTCCCTTGGGCACACAAGACCGAGCCTGGGGCTCCCATGTTCACGACAGGAAGATATCCTGTTCTCCTGTCGTAATCAGCTACCAGCCTTCCTAAGTGTCGTCGAGTACCTCGACTCGTCGGGGTCTCGGCAACACTATAGGAAATTTCTACAGACGGATGGCCTAACGGTCATCCCACCACCTCGGGCTTCCTGATCCACCACTACTTCGCTTCTGCTGGGCCACCTCCTATACGGTCTACCTCCAGCCTACTCCTCCGGTCGAACCCACTGGGCCCTCCCGGCCGGGCTGCTCTGATGCTGCTAGGACGACCCTCTACCTTTCTCCCTCCTACCCTCTCTTTCTTTTAATCCCATCGCCCACACCCGCTGGCGTTGAGCCGTGCTCCCGCGTGGGTTGCAGAAGATTGTGCTAGCCTTTCCTCCTTCCCCACAAGAACCACTTCTCTCTCTATCGCACTTGGATTTTATACGGAATATGAGGGTGACGGCGACGGCAAGAATATGCCGTAAGTGTCCATATAATTGCTATCGCAATGATTTATCCGGCAACTGAAGCGTCCCGTGGCTCGTTACTTTGCGCAAAAGAAGTAGTAACGAAATCAAATTTTCACCATGCGGGAATTCACTGCGCCGCAACAATGTCTTTTTTTTTCTTTAGTGGGGCCGGAGTGCCGAAATAAAAAAAAACGCTGAAGAAAGCACGTTGGCCACAATCGAACGCCTACATTGGTCACATAACGTGTCTACCGAAAGAACATAGAAGAAAAAGTGAGACACTTGGTCCACAGAGAACCGTACGCATACTGCTCGGTGTCCTACACCGGCGAGACAAGACTTTCCGGAGAGGTTGCGCTCAAGCGAACGCGTTGCAATCCGTCGAGTCCCCGCAGTGATGGCGACGAGCAACAATGCATTGTTTCTTTTTCTCGTCTGCTACCTAGAAAGCGGGCAAAACTCTGCCAGACAAAAATCCACCCAGCCAGAGAAAAACGTACGCGCATCGAAGTGTGCTGCACAGTGGTAGGGGCAACACGAGAAAAACGCATGCGCTCTGGCTGGTTCCGGTAGAACGGTTGAAATCTGGGCCAGTTGGTACATACTTGAACGAAAAAACCAGTCAAAAACACAAAGGACAAGAGGAGAGGTTCACACCACAACGACTGTCGTTGTGGTGTGAACCTCTCCTCTTGTCCTTTGTGTTTTTGACTGGTATTTTTCGTTCAAGTTGGTTCCGGTAGCCCGCGGGTTATAGAGAACATAAAAAGAAAGAAAAAACATACTCAATGTGTCCTCGCGTAAAAAAGTCAAAGTATAAAAATATTTAGGAACATAGTTACCTTTGATGGTTTTAGTGTCTCGACATGAATCGTTTGCGCAGGTGAAAAAGAATGTTGATATTCTTTCCTGTAACATGACATGACGGCACAAATGAACCACCACAACGCTTCGGCTCATCGGACCTCGCTCCATGCTTTGTCAGCATGTCTGATAATGCGTTGATTTTGCTTGTCTTGTTGTATGGTCCGATGTACGACTCTAGAAAAGTCAGTGCAGATTTGGCGTCAAATAGTTATGACTACGTTAAACCCGCAATGTTCCGGAATTGAAAATCTAAAGCACGACTTTGGAAATGTTAGTGCACCTTTCGCATCAGAAGTTTATGAGAACTTTACACCCATAAAGTTTCAGAATTGAAATCCATGCGCTCCGTAGATCCCGCGGCCTCCGCGGAATGCCGGGATGAGCCCGTTCGCCATCAAAACGCCCTTGAAAGTGTGCTCGGATGGGGCTCTTTGCTTTACGATATGTGACTCCCGTTGCATGGGCGCTGCCGCGACATCTAGCCCAATTTCGCAATGTTCTCGCTGAACTGTTTTTTCGGGCATTTAGAAGGTCATTCTAGACAAAATGCAGCATGATTTCCGGCGCAAGGGGTTGTTTTGGGCGGCGGCAGATGACATCACAAAAAAATTTCGCGGGATGGGGCGGGGGGGCTGAAGCCCCACAAGCCCCACCCCTGGCTACGCCCCTGACCACATGACTGCGCAAACGCGGATTACACACTGGGATGAGACCACTTTATTCGGTGAGAAACTGATCGAGCAGACACGCTCGGTCGGTTTCTGGGAGGAAGGCAAATATAGCTTCCCTTCAATAAAAGCGCGGTCCCCTGGAACACGTATGTTTGTCCCTGTGAGAATATTCAGGTAGCCTTTGTTGTTTTTTTTTCAATGCGCAATTCCGGCGAGAACAGAGCCGGTCACCGGCACACATGTTGCGGTATGTACAGATGATTATTTCCGTGCGACCCCTTGCACACGACTTTACACATTGCCCCTCCCCCTTCAGTTATTATAAAAGTTTCCTCTGAAGCGATTAGATAAACATTCATCCCGGATATACATTCTAATGCTGGCAGAACTGGTATAAGCATCTTCTTGTCCTTCAGATTTTCAGAAAATTGACGCCATTCAATTGAGGCCCTTGTGTGGCGAAAAGTACCAGTGAAGTGTCCTTCGAATATCTCGAGTCGATATGAAAATCGTGGACGCAGCGTCATCATGTCAATCCACCAAGTGATGTTACACATTCATCTCAGTGCTTTTTTTAAAGAAAGCTCATTTTAACAAAAAGTAACATGAAGAACCGGTTATTTTTCACTCATTCATTTCATTTATTGATACTGTGAATCCCATCAGGGATTGTAACAGGAAGGGCTGTATGTGATACATAGGAACATGGTATAAGGTGTTACATATTAAATCTTATACAATAAAAAATTTGGGCATATAACAGTTTGATTACGTGATTATGCAAGAGAATAACTAGAACGAAGAGGATATGACAACAATAATTACAGCTGCAAAAACCAGTTACAGGGTCAGTATTGAGGTAATAACAGTCACGCAACAATCAAGGTTACAATAATGCCGACAAGAAAAGAAATGTATTGCATCTTTGGGGTAATTATAGTCAAGCACAAACACTGTTAAAATAACAAGGCAACAAGGAACTACGTAAATAATGAGAAGAATTATTGCTGCAATGCGTATAGTTGATCCGTAATCAGGGTACCAAACGTATCTAAGGATGAGCTGTCAGTGATACCTGTGTTAAGATTATTCTATTCGCGTGTCGCCCTTGGAAAAAATGAGTATTTGAAAATACCAGTGCGGAATGAAAATTCGCTTAATTGTGTGTGAGTTTATGACGAGTTAATCTATTCGAGGACGTTGATATGTATTTCATAATAGGCAGTTTAAGTTGATTGTGTATTAACTGATACATGATTTTTAGTCTAGCAAGCTTGGCTCTGCTATCCATGGTTAGAAGTTCTGCGCGTTTCAGTAATGCTGTTGGTGAGTCTGTGATGGAATGTTTATTAAATATGTATCTCAGCGATTTTCGCTGTACGCTTTGAAGTTTTTAATCAGCTTGTTAGTAAACGGGAACCAAATGGTGTTGGCGTACTCTAGAACCGGTCTTATAAGTGTTTTATATGCGAGTAACATTGTTTCAGATGGTGCTAGTTTAAGGCGTCTGTTAATGAAGAATAGCTGTCTTATTGCGGTTGATGTGATATTATTAACGTGAGAATTCCACCTGAAGTCAGATGTTAGTGTCACACCAAGGTACTTATGCTCATGAACAGATGCAAGAGGAATGTTGTTAAGGGTGTACTGGAAGGCTGATGTATATTTTTTTCTGGTTATAGATAATAGAACGGACTTTTTTAGATTGATATCCATCTGCCAGTCCTTTCACCACTGGGAAACGGCTGTTATGGCGTTATTTAAAGTTCTATGGTCCTCAAGGAAGTTAATTTCCTGGAAAAGAACGCAGTCATCTGCAAAAAGTTTGATATTCTGTGAAGCATATGCTGGTAAGTCATTAATAAAGATTAAGAATAATACTGGGGCTAAGACACTTCCTTGGGGTATTCCTGATGTAACGTTAGTTGTCGCGGACCTCTCGTTATTAATTTCAACAAATTGTGTGCGATTACTAAGATAGTTTTTAATCCAATCAAGGATAGGGCCCCTTCCCAAAGTTAGTTCTAGTTTTGCAAGAAGTTTAGTGTGTGACACGCGGTCAAATGCCTTCGAAAAGTCTAAAAATATGAGGTCTATTTGTTTCTGGTTATCAATGCTCTTGGATATGTCATGTGTTAATTCAATTAATTGCGTAATAGTAGAAAGGCCTTTACGAAAGCCGTGCTGGCAAGGGGTTAAGATATCATTTACTTCTAGATAAGCATTTACGTGTTTTAAAGTAATATGTTCTAATAACTTGCATACTGTGCTGGTAGGTAGGTTGAGACGCTGCCTGGAGTTTTTAACCTGGGTATACGTAAACAAAAAAATCGGTTTTTCACGTTTGTAGCATACTAATCGGTAATATCACTTAGTTGTCTTCGGGTCCATAGAGGCAATATAAGCCGACTCGTCATGCAAATGCTGTCTTTTGCTGAGATATCCGGCAAGACAGCAGCCCTAGTCCAGGTCAGCTAGGTCCGGGAGGATTCGCAAAAAAAAAAAGCTTAGGCTTAAAAAATACATGCCCCATGGTGGAAACAAGCCTCGGTCTTCCAGCAGTTTACACGCACACCTCTCTGGTGGCAACAAGCTCTTTGAGAGCCACGTTCTCTCACGAGAGCACTTTGTGACGTCAGCAGGTTTATATGCTTATGTAGGTGGTGGTGCTGTGTTGCGTTTGTCCGCTGCTTGGCTGACGGTTGCAGGATGCGTTCGCCGACAACCACTTTGGATTACTTAACGTGCTCCTAAATGTAAGTGCAAAAACGTTCGCGCATTTTTCCTCCCCATTGAAACACGGCCACCGCAGCCGGGATCGAACCCGTCACCTCGAGCTCAGCTGCGCAGCACCATAGCCATGAGCTACCGCGGCGGGTTTACCGCGACTTGTGACGCCGGTAATAAAAATAAAAAATAAAGAATTGCGCAGGTCCCACGCACTGAGGGAATCGATGATACGCGAAGGATTTTGCAGGTAGCTGACTATCTAGCATTGTTTGGGGTTCTGCAAAGCGATGCCAGGTTGACCAACGTGTTTGTGTAAATTGAGCAGCTGTGTGTGTGGGTCGCGAGCACATGTGTGTGGGACGAAAGCAGCACGACGACCACCATATTGAAGACGGTCTTGTATGGCGGCAGCGGTATGAATTCTGTGCCCGCCGTTTGATGTAAGGTGACTTGTTGGCGAATGTTGGGTGCTACATTGGTAGTGGACTAGCCTGAGCGAGAGGGGCACAGATTAGGACGTCATCAGCGACTACGTGCTGTACAATGTTACGTATGTACCTTATGTACCTGTGGCTATGTCATATGTGGTGTATGTGAAAACGACGATGACAACTGTACTTAGTCGAGGAAATGTTAAAACATAAATTATTTATTTATTCATTTATTTATTTCACATACTGTCAATCCCTCTTGGGATTATAGCAGGAAGGGCAAGTACATATGGTAATATTTACGAACAGAGAATATAAATACATTATATAATCATAAATGTGTTGTTGCAAAGGGTTTGGCTTCGCTAAACCAAAGAATTAAGTAGTTCATAACAAATGCAATATTTGGGTACAATATACTATAACAAAGAACAATCTGAGAAAACAAGAAACCAAACAAGAAAAAGAAAAAAAACCCCTGAAAACACATGTGCGATATTTGTGCCATCATGTAGTCGGTACAACGTCGCTCAGTTTCTGCATAGCGTAAGCAGGCTACGAGAAATATCCTGCGGAAACCGGGCCGATACCGAAGATAGTGCAGTCCAATACGGCGCCTCAAAGTACAAGCTGACATTTGGAAGGATGGCGAGAAAGTGGCATGGGGCGCACGCACTGAGTGTTTAAAAGAGCTAGCTGGCTTTAGCACGGAATCAGTAGGCGTGCAATCGTGGCCTAATGGTTAGAGCACCGGACTGGTGTGCTTGACGGCAGATATTCGATTCCATCGTCGGCAACGCATTATTTTCGTTTATTAAAGCCAGGATAGATAGGAACCTACCTACCGATAAGTGAGAACTATGAGGCAAGGAATGTTTCGCATTAAAAGCCGGAAAGTAGCTAAAGAATGGTTCCCATTTAAAAACAAAGAAGCAAAGCATTGCTGCCGCACAATAAGACGCGCGATTGGCTCAGGCATTTTGCCACCCCTTTCCGTGAGTTTCGGACGAACACGCAGATTGCTCCAAAAGGCTTCAATGCTTCGCTGCCGCTACTTTCTTTAACGCTAAACTCCCGAAGGCACGCATGGCTCACACCTCGAGCGAAAGGCTCCGTCGTTTGGGGAAGAGTGGCCTGTATAAAATGCAACGTCTCATTTCCCGTCATAAAAGTTAACAGACAATCAAAGAGTACAGGTCTCCTCGGAAACTCGTTGAATAGCTTTCTTACAGAAGAGTGAGAGGTAGTTGTAGTGGAAGTTGGAAGTTCTCTCAGGGAGTTAGGCTCACCAACGGTGCCACCTATGTTTAGGTGGCAAGTTGAAATTGCAAACGAATCAACAAAAAAAAAGGGCAACAAAAGGGAAAAAAATACGAAAGAGACGACGAAAACACTAATGACAAGGACACCTTGATCGCATAATTTTCCTAGTCTTCTTTTTTTCTTTTCATGACACCTTTTGCTTTTTATCACTGGCAGCCTTGTGTTCTGCTTGTGATTTTATTTACTCTGTAGGGAATCCCCCTAAGGCCCGCATCACTTGTCTGGACACGTGCGTGTCCGGGCAATTTCGCTAAGATCAATTATTCAAGACACGCCTGAACCCTGTCGAGATCGATTAACCGACTACCGTATTTACCGGCCAGTACCAGTGCATTAACAGCAGCGGCCTCATCCAGCCTCGTGCCCTTGTGCTTGCATCATCTTTCCTGTGAAGTGTATTCGTTCTTCTCAAAGCATATATAACGCCGCATACAGGAAGCCAGAGGGGAAAGGCCACATCTTTAATATAACCAAGCTCCTCTCAAACTTTGCTAAAAGATACGATCCCTGTGAAAGAGGACCCTCTGCCCATCCGCTACGCGCGGCTAATAACGGTGCATCCATAAGAAGAAGTAAAGCCGACACTACCAGCACTGCGGCAAAAAAGTTTCTTTTGACTCTCCGAGGCACCGCACCAGTGAGTTGGAAGATGAAGAGGCATAATCACCTGACCGACCAGCACGAAAAAAAGGCCTAGGGATCCCAGAGGCGATGCACTACGCCATTACAAGCATGTAATATCTATACTATACATTCTACAGCTGCCAAGCTGTGGTAAAAAAAAAGTTACCCTAGAGCACCTTATCAGAGGAGTGCTCAGTACTCGCCGGCAGATAATTGAAGACCGGTTCATGGGAACAACGGCAGCCTCGTTCTGTACATGGATTCGCCTCGAGGGACCGCTGGTGCACCAAAAAATAAAAATAAAAAGAATACAGCGCTGGACAGCCTCTTGAGTTCCTCGAGGAAGCGCACTCTAGAATTTCAGTTAGCCATGGCAAATCCACGAGAAGAGAAAAAAAGTCACTGCCCTTCGACTCTGTGAAGAAGGATGACCGGCGAAGCTATGTATGTGGGCCCCTTAATGGTGAATTGCAGGTGCGCCGCCGGTCAGCCCGGCATTGCACTGTCTTCTGAATCGCCCCACGTATGATCAGTGATTAACGGCTGCTTGACCTCCGCTGCGGGTCGGCCTGGCATGGCATTATCTTTGGGATCGTCTCGAGTATGGAGATTGTGTAACGTCTGCTTCACTTCTACTGTGGGTCGGCCCGGTATTATAATATCTTCGGGATTGGCCCACGTATGGAAAGAGAAAGAGAGAGAGAACATACATTCTACCGCTGCCAAGCTGTGGTAAAAAAGTTAACCTAGAGCACCTTATCCGAGGAGTGCTCAGTACTCGCCGACAGATGACTTTATTCTGTGCCCGGGATGGAGTCATGGGAAGGGGAAGAGGTGGGAGATCTTCTGTCTTCTTCCCCCTTTAGGCGGCAGCCAAGAGTCTTTGGGCCCCGGCGGCGTCTTCAGCCATCCGGACAAGTCGGACTTGCCCTTCCGGATCGGAGCTGAGCAGTGCGGACTCCCACTGGTCCGCAGACCTAATTTCTAAAGAAGAGTGTTCTTCATGTTGGGCGTGACTACGTTTGAGGGGGTACGACCAAACCATGTGCTCAAGGTCTGCCCTGCCTTTGCAAATTTTGCATTCGGCTGTATACAGTCCTGGGTAACAGCGGCTGCAGGCTACATGGTTAGGGAAAGTGTTTGTCTGGAGCAAACGCCATGCAACCGATTGCCACTTAGTTAAATTTCTGTCTGCTACAGGATGCTTGGCCATCACATGCCTATAATGATCAAGGATTTCAGGATAGGACACCCGCCTGTCCCACCGCGACCGGCGAAACGAGTGAGCGTCAGTGGTGGAAAGGTCGGCGTCGACTCGGTTGGTTAGACCTCGAGCCGCGTCGTGCGTGTTCTCTTTCCCCGGCAGGCCCGAGTGGTACAGCGCCCAGATGATTTGGACCCCCCTGACTCGTTTTCGAAGAAAACCAGTCAGCAGGATGTTGAGTGCTTCGGACGAAACGCACCCCCATGCGAAATTTAGGATGACCGACTTGGAGTCGCTCACTATTAATTTGTATTTGGAGAATGCCTTCATTGCCAGGGCGATGACCACCTCCTTTTCAACTTCGGGCGACGTCGTGGGGATCGTGCCGGAAGCGATTGAATCGCCCTGTCGATTTACCGTTGCTATGACCATGGCGTCACGATCGTAATCAGCGGCGTCCACATAGACCACGTCCGCAGACTTCTCGAATCTTTTCTGCATTATCTATGCTCTTGCCCGTCTCCGTTCCACGTTATGTACTGGGTGCGTGTTTTTGGGTAGTGGCGGAATGTAGATGTTTGTCCTGATCTCCGTTGCGATGTCCAATTTGGCTCCGGAACGGAATTCGTGATAAATGCTCAGGGATTGCAAAATGTGCCGCCCTGTCCGGCTCTTGGAGAACCTTTCCACTTGAGTGGTCCTCTGAGCTTCGATCAGCTCGTCTAGGGTATTGTGCAGCCGAAATGCTTCGAACCGTTCATTCGAGGCTATGACGGGTATGCCTAGTGCCTGTTTGAAGGCCTTCGTGATCATGGCGTCTATTTTGTTCTTTTCGTCCATCTTGAGATTCAGGGACCGGGCGACGTAGACCACGCGGCTGAGGACGAATGTCTGAACTAGTCTAATAAGGTGGCCCTCTTTCATCCCGTGGTGCCGTGCTAATGCCTGCATCACCTCCGCGACGGATCGGCCCAGCATTGCACTTCCTTCTGGATTTTTTTTCTTCACGCGGACACTATAGCGGAGAAAGTAGCCCTTAACAGCTTATCTGTAAAACATGCCGAATTCAGTCATTTACAATCAAACAGTCAATCTATTGACCAACCACTCAATCAATGGATCAAGCAAGGCAACACTGAACGGGATTCGACTGGATGTAATAGCTGAAAGAGCCTCAAAGAATACGCCGTATCTTGCTTAGTAATATGGCATGGTCATAAAGGTTGTTTTAATGCGATAGCATTATAGGTGGACTCGTATCATGTAAGATGCATCATCGTCTAGCCTAAAAACGTGGGTCGATGCCGAAGGCAGTGAAGTCTAACATAGCGTTCCAAAGCGATATAGCTGTCACGAGGGATTATTGCGAGAAACTAGCACGCGATGCATGCGATAGACAGTGTGATTAGAATTATAGCATTTAGCGCTTCTATCATCAAAGGGCAGAGGTTCGATTCCACAACCGGTTATGAACGTTATAACGTTATGGAGGGCCTTCCGTCACTTTTGCATGAAGCCATCAAACATAAACCTCGAGATGCGCTGAGCGTGGGCGTCTCAGAGAGCACGAAATCGCAAGTTTGTAAGTGATACAAGGTATAAAAACGTCACCTTGATAAACGATCAGAGAGAGAGAGAGACTCTTTATTAGAAAAACAAAGATTTTTGCCGGCGCGTATACAACCGCTGGCATGCTACTCTGTATAGGGATGGGGAATTGAAATAGAAGATACAAGAGAGTGGGAAAAAAGAGAATAATAATAAATATGAAATGCGCAAGTGGACCTGATACTAAAAGACATGGCGGATAAATTTAGGCTTTTCTATATGAAATGTGCAATCTTTAGAGCTTTCCTATTAGACCAATTTCTGACGGGTATTTGAACAAGATATCCAAACCCCGCCGCTGTTTTGAAGGGCCGGGCATTGGACCTAAGATGCTGGGTAATGTTAACGGATCGTGCAAAATCATGTCCACTTGTTGCTCAAAAAATTGTCTCTCGTAGCGGTACGCAGGGCTTTCTAGTAATATGTGTTCCATTGTCTCTAAGTTGCCACAGTTATCACAGTAGGCGTTAGTGGTAGGACCTATGTGGTACAGATAATTGTTCGTGTACGCCACGTTTAGTCTAAGACGATGATACAATGTCTCTAAGTGTCGAGGAAGTGGTCGTGGAATTTTCAGTCTCATTTCTGAGCCAATATAACGCAGGAAGTTATCTTGGTGAAGTGGCAGATTCTATATGAAGTCTGTTTCTTGATAGGCATATCAATTTGCCATGTTTGAAGCATCGGCTTTTGTAAAAAAATTTTCTTTTGAAATTGCGGTATTGAAGTCCATTTCGGGCAGCTTTATCCGCTTTTTCATTTCCCGAAATATTGGCATGGGGGCCAGGTATCCACTGGAACTTGATGCAATGCCCAGCAATCTTAGCCTTGTGGTGAAGATAAGCAATGCCAAATGCTGCAGGTTGGTTATTACAACGTTTGTGCCTCTTCCACAGACTTTGTAGGACTGCTTTTGAATCCGTGAAAATCACCCATGTATTTGGCGGCTGCTGTCGAAGTACATACACAAGGGCCTCCTTAATGGCATATAGCTCTGCTGAAGTAGATGATGTCGCTCGCTCAAGACGAAAGGAGAATCGTTGCCCTGTAGAGCGAACAAAAAGTCCTCACGATGAGCGATGTGGAATTGTAGAGCCATCTGTGAAAATGTGCGTGGCGGCTGCGTATTCTTTGTGTATATATTCCAAAGCTATCTGATAAGTCGCTGCTTGAGGCATTTTCTTTATCGCAGATTCCAAGGATATATGGCACGATTTCCGGTGGGGACAGTGGCCATGGTGAAATGTTTCGTGGCATAATTTGTTACGCCTGAGCAGGAATCAAAATACATATGCTTCCGGCGGCATGTCCAAAGCCAAATGTAGCACGGATTCTAGAAATATCCTTTAAAAAGTGGGTATTCGTATGAATGACGCGTCTGAGGTAAATCCGAAGTGTCTCCTGCGAAGATGGGACTTTAAGAGGCAAGCATATAGCTTTTGCTACAATTCCTGAGCGGGACGACCCATTCGGTAAGCCAAGAAATACGCGAAGGCAGTTGTTCTGTGCTGCCTCAAGTTTTATCATGCTTGTGGGAGACATTTTGTGCAGGATCGAGAGGTAATACCGTAGTGTTCCGTCGACGTAGGCCTTATGGAGGAGCACCATTGATCGACCGTTGCTGCCCCACTGTGATCCGGCTAAGAATCGGAATACGTGCGACGCCGAGGAAATCTTCTCACGCAGTTTTTTTCATTTGAGGCGACCATGTGAGGTTCCCATCGATCGTCACTCCAAGAAACCTTTGTGTCTTGACGTATGGAAGGGTACGACCACCCAACACTAGTGGGTATTTTTCCATACGCCTCCGCGAGAAAGCCATAGCAACGCTTTTGTCGGAGGACAATTTCTGATCCCTTGGACTTAGGTAGGCCGATATATTGGCCAGAGCTCTCTGGAGACGTTGTTGGGTGGTACTGCGGGAACGCGCGGCGCTCCAAATGCAGATGCCGTCCGCATACAGTGTGATTTGACGCCCCGGGGTAGGTTTCTTCTCAGATGGATGAGGACTAAATTAAATAATACCACCGCTCCTTGTGGTCCTCCCTTCTCAACGGCATAAAGCGCCGTCGGGACATTCGGGTTACACATAAAAATTTGGCGTTTTTGAAGATAGCCTGCAATGCATGCCTAAAGCCGTCCTCCAAGACCAAGGGTTTCCAAAGCGTCAAATATTCCTTTATGGTAGACCGAATCATATGCTGCTTTAGGATAGGGATAACTTTAATAAAGTGCCGGCAAACGACGGTTTAACGCATCGTGACGCTGGCCAAGCGTCGACCCGGGGTTATACCCTAATCTGCACTAGCCCAGTTGGGCCCGTTTGTAGTGGGT
This sequence comes from Dermacentor variabilis, assembly GCF_050947875.1. Taxonomy (NCBI): domain Eukaryota; kingdom Metazoa; phylum Arthropoda; class Arachnida; order Ixodida; family Ixodidae; genus Dermacentor; species Dermacentor variabilis. The sequence goes on from NC_134568.1 coordinate 85,857,104, forward strand.
CATGAGGCTTGTGCTTTTCGAGTGCACCCCGGGCTTGCTGGACGGCCCATAGGTGTGAGTCCTTGTCTGCAGACTGCAGTGCACCTTGAAGTTCGGGTGGGTAAGTCCTGGAGGTAGCTGCCGTCGGGAACCTGGCACAGTCCCACATGATGTGTCATTGGTCCGCCGGACCCGCTGTACAAACACCGCACAGCCCACTTGGATAGAGCTCTGGGTGAAGCACGTACAGCATTGCGGGGGCGAGGAGTGACGCGGTCTGTATTTGTCTTAGGATTACGGCCTCCTCCCGACTGAGTGCCGGGTGGGGAGGCGGCATTGTCTATCGAGCTAAGCGGTAACACTTGGTTACTTCGGCATAACTAGTCAATCTGTCCTTGGTATCGAACCACCACACGGAACGGTCACTCTCGGGGGCACGGAAAGTAAGCGCTCGCGCCGCCGAATGGGCCGTCTCGTTGTGGTTCGGTGAGGATGCACACTCGCCGGCGTGCCCCGGGAACCACTTGATACGGGCGGTGCTGCCGCGGTCTTGAAGTTGGAGCTTGCCGATGATGGCGGCCGCCGGCGCGCATATTCGCCCCTTGGCAAAGTCGCACACAGCATTCATCGAGTCGCTGTGCACGGTGCGACACTCGGCCTCGGTGATCGCCAGAGCGATGGCAACCTCCTCAGCGTCTGTGGCGTTCGTACACCGCACGCTCGCTGCCGTTGCCTTGGTGCCGGTAGCCCCCGTTACGACCACTGCCGCGAAGCCTTCCCGCTTGTATTCCGCGGCGTCCACGTACCGGGCGTGCGGGTCTTGGGCGTGTTGTTCGGTGAGGGCCTTGGCCCGCGCCTGCCGCCGTTCTTGGTTGTATTCTGGGTGCATGTTCTTCGGGATGGAGCCCACGTAAATGTGGGCCCGCGCCTCATCTGTGATCTCGCACGGTTGCCGGCTGGGAGCTTGGGGGTTGTAACCCAGGGACATCAGTATACTGCGACCGATCTTAGTGGTAGAGAGGCGCTCGAATTGCGCGGTGAGCTGCGCCTCGGCTATTTCTTCTAGGGTGTTATGGACGCCGAGCTGCAAGAGCCGAGCCGTACTCTTGGGCTCCATTAAACCCAGCGCCGTCTTGTAACCCCGTCTGATCAGCGTGTTGACCTTGGTCCTCTCAGTGACGTGCCAATTAAGGTAGGCCGCAACGTAGGCGATGTGACTGATCACGAACGACTGGACAAGGCGCACGAGACTGTCTTCACGCATGCCCGCCCGTCGTGTAGAGACTCGATGTATGAGCCGGATGGCGTCCATTGCCTTGGTGGTAAGCTTGTTGATGGTCTCGTCGTTGCGGCTGCTCTTGTTGAGCAGCAGGCCCAGGACCCTGATCTTGGGAACTTCGGGGATGCGTTGCCCCGATGCAGTCACAATTTTGATGTGATCACACTCCCGAAGAGGAGCGCGCTTCCGTCCCGATAGAATCGGTGTGAGGATCTCTTCGTTATGTAAGGTAAGCGAAGGCTGACTCACGTATGCACTTCCATCATTATTTATATGCCATGCCTCGATAATAAGACGCGTATCTTCATTCCTATGCCTGTACAATGCCTCTCACGTAGACCAGCACGTGTACCCGAATGACACGTGGTGCTACCATTCCAGAGCATGCGCAGATGAGTTTTGTGTCTTTCTTTTGGCCGCAGTGCTTCCTTAAGTTGATAGTCGGCATTCATGGTGTCCACTTCTCTTCTGTCTGTGTCTGCACGCATTACCCCCTTTTTTGCATTATGCTTCTTAGGGACGTAGGAAACGTGCCTTTTAGCAGATATGATTTCGTGTTCGTTGAAATACTCCTTGAGGTGGTCATCCGAGTACTGAAGAGGAACGTCCTGTATCCTCTCGTACGTAGCAGAGTAGGAGTATGGAACTCGAGTTTCTACAGTAATACCCGATAGATCTGTCACCGGCAGGAGGCCATTAGCTGCAGGAAATATAGTCACTGTGACCATGAGGCTGCCATCCTTGTTGAGACGAAGGCTGAATATATTTTCTTGGGTTGTCGTCACGGCCGCAGAAGCTAGAAGATTTGGGATTACTTTCCATAAGCTGCTGTCAGGCTGAGTTGGCTTGAATATAACAGGAACACTTGCGGCTCTTTTCTTTTTGTAAGAGACAACAGTGAAGGATGTCTTGTCCATCTCTTCGTTGTCGCCTGTTAATTCTCTTGTCTTGATCTCATCTTCACGTAGCCTTTTCCTTGCTTGCTCATCTTCTCTGCGGCCTACAGAAAGAACATGCTCACCTGATGGCTGATTGCTTGCGATAGAAAGCCATCAGAGTATCACGAAGGGCGGGCGACGGCGGAGGCTCGCCGCGCTGTTGCTTCGGTCTGGTGCGCTTCGGAAGCCGCTTCATGTGCTTCTCTCGCAAGACGGTGACCCCTAGACCGGTGTTCGGTGAGAGCGAGGCACAAAAAAGAAAAATGAACTCTACACTTGCTGAAACAGACTGTGACGCCCATGCCGCGCGCAGCTCTCGCGACATCATAATCTAACTGAAGTACTAAAGCGCCAAACAGACGACACAAGAAGAGACCCGGACGAGCGCTTACCAGCAACTGATGCTTTATTGACGGAAACACACAATATATATACGCAAATCTGGCGGCGCAACTCGTCCGTTGCCAAAATCACATGGTAACCAGGCAAAAGGCGATAGAACGATTGTGAAGGTGACGTTCGTTACAATGACACGTGGGGTACAGGGCCAAATGGCTATAAATGATAATGGTTACGCGATACACAAACACCGCCGTAAGGGAGTACCCCATTAAAAACTAAAATATTAAAACATGCACCAACTAGCCCAAGAAAAAGTTCTGCTGGAATATAATAATCTAAGAATGCTTAGAGCAACAGCGGTGATACGTTCAGGATCCGGTGAGGTGGGTCTTCACAGTAGGAATCAGGAGACAACGCAGAAGGCGGGCATGATGATGAAAAGCAAGGAGAAAAGTATTTATACGGTTTGTACAAGGTAGTGACTGTATCAGAGTCCCGAGCGGTTCTGGTAACAGTGGAACCGGGACGAGCTTTAATACCATCTCCAGACAGTTTATCGATGGTGGTGACGACCGCCGTTGCTCTGGTTCCGTGCTTGGGAAGCGAGGCGTCCGCGTAGAGAACCTCTGGGTCCTTTTCCAGCTGTCCAGCCATTGCCTTGGCCCGCGCAGAGCGTCTCTCGTCGTTCCTCCCCGGCTGCATGTTCCGGGGGAGAGGCTTGGCCTTAATAATGTCTCTCCACGTTGTGGGGAGCGGCTCCGTTGTCGGTTGCTGTTCAATTTGCCATCCTATCTTGCGTAGGACGGCCCGACCGTGCTCTGTCCGGCTCAGCCTTACTCTCTGGTGGGATAGGTGTGCCTCCACCAGCTCTTCCACCGTGTTGTGGGCACCCATTTCCAGCAGCCATCGATAAACTGGTCACAGGCGCGTCGATACGGACGACGAATACAGCCGAAGCAGAAGAAGTGGCCGTGGCCCTCGCACTCGCACAACCGGGAGTGAGGACCGTGCTCACGGACTCCCAGACCGCCCACGCAAGCTACCGCTAGGGGAACATCTCTCCCGCGGCACTAGCGATCCTCACCAAATGCAAATCACCGGGACGGGCCGTTGAGCTCGTGTGGGTCCCGGCTCACTCGCAAGTGGAAGGCAACGCACTCGCCGACCACTATGCCCTAGAACTGTCAATCCGGGCCGAGGACGAGCCAGAGCTACTGCACCCCGTGACAAGCTACAAAGAAATCACGCAAATGTACAGAAGCGGCAGATGTAGGCTTCCGCGTCCGCATCCGCAACTCAGCCGACAGCAGCAAACGATCTTGCGACGCACGCAAGCGGGGTCGCTAGCGCATCCCGTGCTCTTGCACTAGATGTTCCCAACAGAGCATGACACTTTATGCCCTTTTTGCAGACGGTCAAAAGGCACTCTAGCACACATCCTTGCAGAGTGCACTAAGCTCAAGAACCCCCCACCATCCCTACCACCCCCCCTCCCCAGCCCCAACCCCCCCCCCCGAGCGATGGGAGACCTTGTTGTCCAGCCCCGACCTACCGACCCAGCTCGCGCTGGCGGCTAGGGGCCAGGAACTGCTGGACGCATATGGGACCTGAGAATAAGGTTCTACCCCATCTGGTGCCAGCGCGCACCAACCGTCACTAAGGGCTCAGTTCAAAAGTTGATTCTCTCTCTCTCTCTCCAGACAGCCTTCGGCGAATTCCTCTGGAGGTTTCCTATTCGTGGTCCGCCGCTGTGCAGCTGGGTCATCTCAGAGTGTGGCCGTGGGGGTGAACTATGATCTTGGCCAGATGAACCGGAAGCCAGTTCATCATCTACAGGGTGGACGTGGGTGCACACGATGACGTTCACTCAAGAAAGACGCTTAGCTCGACAAAGGAAAGCGACGTGCGACGCTGTATTTCAGATCAATTATAATAGCAGTGCTATGTTCTAGCGTATCTTTTCATATTAAAATTAAATAGCGTATTTAAAATAAGCATAGGTCAGCGAACTCATTTATTAGTGGACTCCCTCAGGCTCGCTCAAACTTAGAGAGCCACTCACGAGTCTAAGTGAGCCCGAATGAGCCCAAGTGAGTGCGTGGAGGATAGAGAGGAGATAGAATTAAAAAAGGAAAGCCGGGGATTTTAACCAGATACGGGTCCCGCCTGCAACCCTACAACAAGAAAATGTTTCAAAGGAAGCAAATAAAAGGAGGGAGGGATAAAGAAAAAGCGAGGGACGGATGAAGTAGCAGCGCGGGCTCGTTGAGCTGTCCATCACACCTAAATAAGTCATGGAGGCCAGTCGATTTCAGAAATCGCAGCAATGGCGTATCGCTTTGTGAGCCTCCGACACATGATGTCCAAGTGTCTCTGAAGTTTCTGAAAATGGTATACAATTCGGTCAGATTAACAAATTTCAAAGAACGTCACGTTCTATGTCATAAGAAGCATAAAACTACGACACGTGTTCGGTTGTCTCTTTATGGCTGTACCAGTCGCGTATGAGTGCATCTGCCATTTCAATCAGGAAATAGTAAGTTTTTCTAAAAGCCACCCCTATAGCCAGAGGTGGCACAATAAAGTTTCATCGGTTCGGATAAAGTGCGATGACACTGGCATCTTACACGAAGGGTCAAGTGTGTGAAGGTGACAATTCGAGACGCTCGCGTTATTCCAGTAAGCTCGTGTCTTAGTGTAAGCGAGCAGACCGACTCCACCCAGCGTCTGTAATTGACAAAGGTACAGGGACTGTCCATGTTTATTTATGGGCTGGCGGGGCAACATCATGATCAAGATCGTTATCGACGATGCCGCAGTGGCAGTCATTGGAAAATGACGTCACGTCCATTACACAGAGATCTATGGTCCTGCGTCATCTCAGGATGTGGCTGTCGGTGCGAACTATGGCCTAGCCCAGACGCACTGTGAACTGGCTGTAAACTCTGAAGAGATGCCTGCCAATTACGAAACATGGACCAAATTCGAGGTTGTGCTTTCCGGATGTAATTGACAGCAGGAAGTAGGTGAGAGCTGTAATGAGTCTAAGGAGTTTCAAACACTACAACTTTTCACAGAAGTGGATGTCACTAATTTGTGCACTGAAACTCTTCTAAATTAACGTTTTAAATAATAGTTCACAGTCTTTTGTTAAGTCGCTTACGCGAGTAAAACAGGCACAGTTTTTTGTGGACGCAACTTATACTCGCCAACCGCACCGCTATCGCCGGTGCGGTCGGCGAAATTGACATATTTTAGTTGTGGAGTTGCAGAGCTGGAAACGATGTTGAAGCTTGAAATGTTACGAGATAGTTTAATATATTTTCATGAAATATTCTAGAACATGAATGAAATTTCAGTCACAACAATTTGTTATTTTATTTCATATTCAACAGGTTTAATTCAAGCCGGCTTGCAAGAGCATTCCTGCATCTCACATGTCTTTCAAATAAGGAGGAACGGCGGGCAAACGTTACACTTAATACCTTCTCTTCCTATCGCAGACTTCTGTTTTTACACACTCACACAAGTGCCCACGAACATAATATAAGAAAGTACTGACTTTTCGACAGTACTCAATTCACTGCAGAAGAATACTTTCTTCCACTGAGGAAGAGATAATGGTGGTCATTTAATGTATCAGAATGAAGGGGTGTTTTCTTTCATTAATAAAGAAACACCATGTGTATGATAAGGTATGCAAAATAACTGGGAGACGACATGTAGATGTCTGAAAAAGCACACTTGCCGGTACTTTATATCACTTTTCGATTAAAAGATATTCATTATCCCTTAAAAACTCGAACAGGTAGATGCCATAAAAAGGACCAAAGAGCAGAGAGATTACAAAGTTGCGAAAAAAGTATTACCACGTGTACGTCGTTCGCAACGCTCATGGTTTTAAACGTGCAGTTACTACGTATTTCATAATCAAGACGGGTTTACAAGAGCACATGGCAAATGGTCACGAGCGAGGACGGTCGGCCAATAAGAAACAGCTGCTACAAATAAAAAAAAATATATTTGCGTTAGTCTGCTGTTTTCACCAGATAATTCGTACCAAGACGCTCCGCTGAATGAATAATTTCATTCGATATGGTTGTAAACTTTGCTGACTTTTTTTGTTGCCATATCCCCAAACTCTGAACTCTTCAATTATGAAGCTTACTTTTATGAACTTGCTCTCTCACACTGACACCATCCAGAAATGCGGTGGAAGGACCCGCAAACATTCAGCTCTTCTATATTGAACATGTACACAGGTCACACTTAAAATCAGGAATGGGGGCAACATTCCAAAAGGCTGTTATTCAGAGTCACATTTGCTGCAGCTAACTTTTCCTGAGCTTATAGAGGTCTGCACACCCTGATACTTCGAACTTCGAGCCGGCACTATGGCTTTTGTCATTTTTAGCAGTGTCTGTGGTTGTGCTTTGTTGCAGCCCTCGTTATAAGCCTTGATACAAAACCAAACAGGAAACCCTAGAATTACGTTCTCGGTGAACGCTAGCGTTCACGTCATGACAGGCGCTTTGCCGATGCCTTAACATTTACACGGCAGGCTTATAACGGCACCAGCCTGGACGCTTTCACTCGCGCGTACATCATGGTTAATTCGACTGTATGACTGTATCGTTTGACTGTATGATCCCTTGATGCCGTTCTCGCCGACGTGAGTGAGCAGCCGGAACATCCCGACCCCGCCTCTTATAAAGCCAGGGCAGTTGGTGAAGAGAGCAAGGGTTCACACGTTTCGTTTCAGAAAGGTGCACTGCAACAAAGAAAACAAGAGCCACTGTCCAGACGCTGCAATCACGCATTCGTCTACGAGCAGTTCAACTCTATTACCTAACCGACTACTCCTGTAATTTACAAATGTTTGTTAAAAAGGGTAAGTAAACCATGAACTTCTGCCACATAACGTCGTATTGACTTACATTGTTCTCAGGAACAACCTCCTTAAAACGCACAAAGTGCGTAACTTAAAAAAAAAATATGCAAGCGGAAAGCAAGTCTCTTCAGTAGACAAAACAGAGTGATATTCGAATGCTTGCTCCATCTTCTTCCTTTTTTTTCAGCTTATTATACTCGTTCTACTGTTGAGTATCGCAGTATAAATTTCCCTCACGGCATTAGGACGTGTTTTTCACAAGCTTTAGTCATCTTGGTTTCGTCCACTTGCCGCGGAATGCTGCAGTTATTTTTTTTTAACTTACGCTTGAAGAGAAACACACAAATAAAAATCATGAGTCATTCCACACTATGAAGGTGGTTGAGCAGCGAAGCTGTTTAGCCCACGACTCGGAGGTGACACATAATGTTGAACAAAGATACGAACTCATTCATTGTCTTGATGGGTGGTCATCGTGACGATAAGTACGCACGCTCATTTATTGTCGTGATCGGTGGTAATTATTCCACTCGCAACCGCAATCACATTCTTTGATAATGTCAAATCGTTGTGTGTACGCCGCTGGGTGCTCGGTTGGGCAGGATCGGTATGGCATCGCAAGAGATACGTCTGCAAAACGGTACGCGTAAACCGTTCCCTTTTCGGTACCGGCACATCCACATTGAAATCACTGACAACAACAGCGAGGGTAGTGTGATCGCAGCTAATTAACGCAAAGTGAGTAGCCATGAACCTTACGCGACTATGAATCATTGCATGTTTTGCTTCCTTATGGGGGTATGAGCGATTGCGTACGGGGGTATCAGCCATTGCTCACGGGGTATGAGCCGTTGATGATGACAGTTTTCGACAAGCTGTTCTGTATGTTGTATATGTGATTAGAAAAAAATTAAGCGCTGTTGAATTTGCTGAGTGCTTGTTGCCTCTGCCTTACGGGGCTATGAGCGAGCCATTGCGCTTTTTGCTTGTTTACGGTAGCATGAATGCTTACGGGGGTAGAAGTCATTGATGATGTTAGTTTTTGTTCACGGAGAAGAAAAATGCGCGGAATGCTAGCTATATACAGCTTCACTGTAAAACTTCACGCAGAAACACCTCTGGGAGTAGTTTAAGTATGCGTAAGCATTGTGCCACTTGCTCATCTCTACGCAGCCGGGTGTCATTATCAATGTTATAAAACTTGATCCGACCACTATATACGACAGCGCTGCGACGACATGAATTGTTGCTTTGGCGGCGCAAGGCGAATTGATGAAGCAAGAAAACTACTGCAGGTAACGGCGCTAGGTGCGCTGATGACATTCCGATCACTAAAAGCCGTTATTGTACTTTAGCGCTTTATCCATCCGCGTCTATTATTAACCGCGATCATCCGTACTCGGGTACTATGACGCAGCAGCGCGGACCCTCTCTTGAAAGCGATCTGCAATGGGGACAGAGTGCCCCGAGTGCTGATAGCGTTGTGTTCTCGATGCTTAGTTCGCATTGAAGCGAGGCAGCGCAAAGGTGAATTTGCTCGCTGCTGTGGGCTCTATCTCAAAAGCTAACCTCTCACGTGATGGACGGACGGGTTTCTTCGTAGGGTAGGCATAGAAATGCTTTCGCATTTAAATGATTCGCGTTCATGCAACGCACATTCTCCATTAGGTTACTCAGAGGTCTTGTCATATAGTGCATAACGAAACGACGGAACTGTTGCACTGGGGCGGTGAGGGCGCGGTTGGGTGCTAGCAAAACATTACGCATGCGACCAGCACGAAAGCAGCTTTTTCTCGGTAAGACTGTCGATGGATACCCTGGGAACAATGACAGCGGCTGCGAAAAAAGACAAGTTCGCATCCCTTATATTTTCCCCATGTTCAGTTTTTTCTCGTATTTCTCCTAAGCGAAGAACCGCGCCGGCTAAAACTGCGTTTTCTCTTCGCTCAGTGTGCTCGCGTGTTCGTCGGCCAGACGCGAATGGCCGAGGATTGAACCTTCGTGTTCATTAATATCTCCCAGCCATTAAGAATCCCAGGGTGGTTGGGAAGCGACGTCCTTGCACGCCACGCGGCCTTCTCAAGCTTTTGTGTCAAGCGGGTTAATTCGGCATGCGTGAGACGACGAGTTCAATCAAAGTGTGGTCTTTCTACGTGTATGTGATTTCCTCTCGTTTGTTCAATGAACTCTGCGGACGCGCCTGAGGTGCGCTACCTTCGTTTTTTTAAAGCTTCCTTCTTATGAAAAGAGTGACATTGTTTGTAGTGAGATATTATATAGTTTTTATACTTGGCATGCTTACTGTAGATGCTTACAAGGAAACGACCATGGCCGTGTTGACAGCAAAGGCGGTGGGTGTACTGATACAACGTATGCGGTGAGTTGTTATTATGTAGCAGTGGAAACAAGCCCATCGATAAGTAAACAAATTTGCAGCTAGCCTCATTGTAGCCGTGAAAGGGTATTAAATTACTGGCGAAAAGACGAGCTGTTTGATTAATTCAAGCAGTGGTGAGAGCATATGAACGTGAGCAGCCTTCCTTTTGTAAACACGTCACGACCTGCAATCTAGAGGGGGTTTGTACAGCTAAAGGCTTTTTTTGTTTTCTTAATGTGAGGAAGTGATATTGTTAACTGTTTTAGAGTGGCTCAGTTCTTCAGCAGCCTGCGAGCGACCTTGATCGCGACAGTTTTTGAAACATGGCAGCCTCTTAAAGAAAAAAAAGCCCCCCGTGTCTCGACCGCGCGACCTCAGATTAAGAGCTGCAAGTAGTGGCTGCACAGAGAAGTACAAAGTGTATACCTTTCCGTGCCATGAGGCTAAATTTGCTCTCGAGGAAATTCTATGGCTTTTCACAGCTGCTGAGCAGCGAGAACTTTCGCCGCTGATGGCACACAGAGCCCACTACGATATTTAGTAACACATTGCGTCACATGTCTGGCGCGTAATTATGATCACAAATATGCAAATAGCCGTTAGTCGCACGTTCACCCTTTCGACATCAGGCATTTGGTTCATGCTAAATGAAAGCGTTTTTGGATAGGCATACTCCTCTTTTTAGCGCATCACCCAGACTAATGAGCGTATGCGCAGTTTGTCAGGTCGTTTCTCGTACCTCGTCAAGACCTCTGCTCGGTATGTCGGGTGATCCAAAATCTTTTGGTCAGGAAGTAGCCTGTCGTGGCCCAGCGCCCTACTACAGATCCGTACATCAGTCTAGAGTGGTGAAGCAGTGGACAAAGATGCTGAGAAATTGATAATTGTGCGTTGCCGGTTGGTTTGAGACATGATGTGCACAGCGGGAACCGCAAGTGTTGAGCCCCGTACAAGGACGTTCACGACTTCTTAGACATTACTCTTTGTGTACTCTTTGCCGAGCGCTCAAGCGTTTTTCACAGAGGTGTGAGCATTTACACACAGGAACATAATAAGATGGAACGTTATCGTGCAAGTATGGCCACAACATGTCTGCGAATAAAAGGATATAGCGAAGGGCCGGTTCACATTTGTATATCTCCCACCGGCAGCTAAATATTCTCACTGCAACGTGAAGTGACTAAGTTTATGTGAAGGCCACAGCCGTAGTCTAGGTGATCAATTATTAGGACATAATGATGAAGAAGTGTACTTGTAGTATAACGACCATTATCTAACCTTCATTATAATTTGCCTCCATCTATATGGGCAACACACATGCATGAAGTTTTCTGTGGTTGGGGTGGACCACCAGACGTATCCTTTCGACCTGATGGTATCCGCGAGCGTCGCTCCTACGAAACGGATCATCAGTCACAGTAGCTCTGACAGCAATGACGCTTTGCAATGCTTCATCTAGAGCAATGAATCATCTGACGACAACTTCTTTTCTGTACTAAGTTTCAAACGCAACTAAGGATTCTTAGTGGTTAATTGTGTTAAATCGCGTTCACTGCAAGAGTTTCCCGGAATCCTCAGGCCCTCGCCTTCATTTTTGCGCCTGTATTGACTGCGAAGAACATTATACGATTGAACAGGCGATGACTGCCTGCTTTTCTCAGTGCACTCATGACACTTGAACTCCTGCACGTCACGGTCATCCTTGACTTCGAAATTCGTAGTGAGCCCACGGTCGCTCTCGAAGTCTTCCGCAGCATTATGCACATCGATGGATTGAAAATCCTTGCTCATAACCTGCTAGATGAGGACGTTTTGAAAGAGGAATCTGAGACACTGACACTGATGAGGAAGATTCTTGCAGCAATTATTAATATTTACTATGAGTTCAGCGTTCAACAACAAATCACATTCATGTCATTAATCAGGTAATCGTGAAATCTACGGAACCCGATCGGGCGATAGACCTTTATAGATTGCGAAAAGCCGTTCCATTCAATTCAGATACTAATACTCGCGAAGGCATTGCGTAGTCAATGAGTAAAGGAAAGATACGGGAGTGCCTTTAGAAAAGCAATGTCAACAACGCTTCCAAGCTGGCGTAGTTCTGAGTAAGGAAAGGTGAAAAGAAAAATGGTGGTATAAAGAATGATGTCATGCCTGAGACACAAGCTTCTCAAAATTATTCCCTACATAATTGCAAGTAGTAATGAAGACGCTATATATTTGGGAGGATTAGGTGTAAGGAAAAACGGGGAATATTTCAGCGAACTGCGGTTCGCAGATGACATTGCGGTTGTCATGACTTATAAAATATGATGGAGAAATCGAACAAACGAATTCTAAAGATAAGTTTGAGGTTTATTATGCGAAAAATTGAGGTAGTGCTCAATAGCATTGCGATAGTACGAGGGTTGTAAATCGATATTCAGCCTCATTTTTCTAGCGCTAAGTACTGTGAGACGCAATGCGGACGAAACGAAACACTGGATATGAAGCGAATACGTGATAACACATGGGAGCGCAAAATGCCCACTGGTTTATTGTCAGATCTTACCACATTTTATAAAGAACACTGCCACCCATTGCGACTGCGTGAACTATGCTTATAACAGATTCTCTCAGATCGCGTTCTCACATATCTGTTTGTTATTATTCTGTTAAAGTGTTCTGTGTGTGCACGCATTCCTCGCGTAACTGATTTCAGCATTGGTCAGCATGAATGAAGGCGTGCTCCGCAGTTGTCGTTTCCTTGTTTTATTTCTGAGGCTTACCGGGTTTCCCTGGTCATCTTATCTTTTTCTCAAGCGATGACTGTCGCATTGGCAAAGTAGGCTGTGCATTTGCACGTGAGTACGCGCTCTGAGAGGATCTGCCATAACCATAGCTCACGCAGTGGCAATGCGTTGTGGTGCGCTTTATAAATTGTGGTATGATCTGACAATAAACCAGTTGGTAGTTTGCGCTCCCATGTGTCACCTCGTGTTCGCTTCCTGTCCAGTGTTTCGTTTCCTCGCCGTTGCACCCCTTAGAGTACATAGCGCAAGAAAAAAGAACACACCCCAACTAGCCCAATTCATAGCTCTTCTAGATATTCACCCTCTTGAAGCCGTGTGGTTGGTGTGTCACAGGTTTATCTAGGCCAAGTAGACAAAGCGGGACCCGGATCACGTTATGGGAACTCCGGAAAAATAAAATTGTGTTCAAAACCATACGACAGAGATTCTGTAGTCATGAACAGGAGCTTACCTATATCCCTAAAATGAAAATTCTACAACCAGCACATTCTTCCAGTACTAACCTATGCAACCCTAATTTGTAAAGTTAAGAAAAACCCAAGGACTGCGCAACAGCACTAGAACAGGACATGATAGCTGTAACGTTATACAGGAAGTCTACAGCACGGATTAGAAAGCAAACAGGAGTATATGTTATTGTAGTTGAGACTAAAAGGTAGAAGTGAATATGAGCAGATAATGTAATGCATAGCGCAGATAACCGCCGGTCTTTTAGAGTAAGAGTGGCTTCCAAGGGGAGGGAAACGCAGTCGATGACGGTAGCGGATTAGGTAATCTGATGAGATTACAAATTTACAGGCAGAGGACACAAATATATGACGTCGGACACGGTTAATTGAATATTGCTGGGAAAAGCCTCGGTCCTGCAGCCGAGAGAGGTATAGATAGATGATGGTGGTTATTATGATCAAGACAATGATCAGGTGGGTCCGTCAGTCACATCAGTTACTATACTTGCGTGAAGACCGTATTTGAGAGAGGATGTCTCCTGTAGCGGATCAAGGTGAGTTCGTTCCCATTTGGTGTTCGCCTTTTCTTGCTAAATTCATAATGTCAAACCCGTACAAGTTCATTATGGTCTAGAAAAAGCGGCGGTAGTGGTACTTCTGCTCACTGCGTAAACCCTGTCAAATGTTTCAAATATGAAGAGCCATGCTTTTCATACGACGGAAGGAACCTGAGACATTGACGAGGAAGATTCCAGCAGGAAGTACTAATATTTCGCATGAGTTCAGCGTTCAACAACGAATCACATTCGTGTCAGCAATCAGGTAATTGGGAAATCTATAGTACCCGATCGGCCTATATGTCCTTTCTAGATCTCATTTTTCTGACACATGAGTGCTGGAGAACATCAGCAAAGGCGTGATAATCGCCCAGTTATGGCAACATTTGTTTATCAACCATTTTAGTAATTAACTTTAGGACATGTTCTAATTGCAGAATTCAAGCAAGTAATGCCGCAAGTGCAGTCTACAGGCACAATTATTTGGAATCCTGAGACTTGCGCCAGCTTCGAGATATCCATCCCCAGACTTGCAGAGAAATACGTTTGACGCTTGGGACGCAGGGATTTGAACTTTGGTATACTCCTGCAGGGTCCGGCATGGAGTGCACTGATGATGTGCTATTACAATTCCCAAATTCTGTCATCGTTGTGTCGAAGGCTGTGTCCTACATATCGTTAGTAGGATCCCTGTGGACTTACCCATTTGGGTTTTAAAAGTAAGTGTCTTCTCGGCAACCGAGGGTCCTCTTTAGGAAATATATCGTGATCCCTAAGAAATTCAGGCTACCGGCGATGCACGTAATACTTTTCATAATGCGCTATTGAATTCAAGCCTCCACCAAACGCCCGGTGGAGGAAGCAAGGTTAATTGATGCTTAGCTGATGCCGGTTGCCGCGCTTATAATGACACGGGAACCTCGAATTAATAAAAGGAAGACTATATACAATAAACGCAAGTACAAATCACTCTTTCAACAAGTAAACCGTTTGTACAGAGTTTACAACACATGGGGCCAGAGCTTTTAATACAATAAATGAGCTCGCCAAAGCATTCTTACTTAGCGTTCAGTGCTATCTAGAAATAACCTCTGTTGGAGCCCACACGTGGCCTACATGAAACGGCGCCTGACAGCTACTTCCCAGTTGTTCAAATACTTGACAGGGAAGACGTGGGGGATGTCAGTAGACGCAATGCTTAAACTCTACAGAGCTCTCTTTCTCGGTTTTTTAAGATACAGTCTACCTGTACTGAACAACACCTGCAAGACAAATATTCGTGTTCTGCAGGCAGTACAAGCTCAAGCACTCAGAGTCTGCCTTGGTTTGCCCAGATGTACGTCAACAGAGGCGACTCTTGCGATTGCTCGGGACCATCCAATGCGAACTCACATTACGGTGGAAGCCCTGAGAACGCACATCAGACATTTAGCACGTGCCCCCTATCACCACCTTGCAGCACTACCTTCAGACAGGCACCAATCATCATTCTCTAAAACTATCAACAAGTACAACGACAAACTTCCCTCGGGCTTCACCGCTGCATCTAAACCATCGATACCCCCTTGGTGTCTTATCAGCCCCACAGTACATCTCAGTGTACCAGGAATCGGAAAAAAGTCTGAACTGTCGTCGCCTGTCCTCAAACAACTGTCTCTGCTTCTTCTGCATGAGAGGTACGCGGACAGTGAACACATTTATACTGATGGTTCCACAAACATCCAGTGTTCGTCCGGTGCTGTGGTTGTCCCAGCAAAAGCTGTTACCATCAGCTTTAGGACTGACCACCCGACAACATCGACATCTGCTGAACTAGCTGCTCTTCGCGCTGCACTCCGTTTCGTCAGTCGGGAGCCACCTCGACAATGGTCCATCTTCAGCGACTCAAAGGCAGCCCTACAATCTGTACTATCAGCTCTGCGTCGCGGGCCATTCGAACAGCTCGTATTCGATATTAGATGCCTACTCCATACATCACAGGAGAAAGGACACCACGTGACGTTTCAGTGGCTGCCAAGTCACTGCGGCGTCACTGGAAACGAAGACGCCGATAATGCAGCTCGGGCAGCTCTTGAAGACGCACAAGAAGAGGCCATACCGCTTTCACGATCCGACGCAGCTAGCAGACTTCGAGTGCTTGCACAGGAGATGACGCTCTCTTCATGGTGCACACCAAACAGCCAGACCAACCAGAGCAACCGTCAATACCACCTGCCCTCTTTGATGCATCTCTATATGCCAACTGGACTCCGCCGAAGCGAGGCGACTCTGCTTTATCGCTTATGGTTAGGGGTGGCTTTCACGAAATCTTACTCATTCCGCATTGGAATGGCCGACAACGCTCTCTGCAATGCCTGTCTTTGCGAGGAGACGCTGCAGCACATTCTGTGCGACTGTCTTGAATATAATGTTCAGCGACAGTCCCTGGCATCCGTTCTCGCGCACCTTGACACTAGACCATTGTCCCTCGACACGATTTTCACATGCCGCCGACAGAAGACATCGCAGGTGAAGGCGACGAAGGGACTACTTCAGTTTTTGAAAGAGACGGGATTGGACAAGCGGCTCTGACAGTGTTATCACGTACAATGCCAGATTGATAGACTCTACCGGACGATGTTTGTGTGCTGTGCTATGTGCTCTCTCTCTCTCTCCCCCTTCCCCATCTTTCATCGCACCCATCCCTCTCCCATGTGTAGGGTAGCAAGCCGGTTACGCTAAACTGGTTAACCTCCCTGCCTTTCCTTCTCTACTTTTTCCTTCCTTCCTTCTAGAAATAACCCATACAACTGATAATAGTACCTCAACCTAACGAAGTTCTTTCGATATTAACCAAGCCGATGAATAGAACCTTCGAGAGCCGAAAGAAGCAGGGAACAGGCGTACAAGCTTTTGTTAGGAAACCATTCCACCTTTACAGTCTACGGCTGCGCAATGTACATTCGGAACATTCGAAAGTGCTGGAAAGATCAATGGCGAGAATGTGCGTCGACTCATGCCCATAGCTTGCATGTCGCCTTTAACTGCGTATGAAGAGGCGAGGTTGGGGAGGGGGGGGGAGCGTGACAACTAGCGCGGTATGGATCATTCTGAATGGTTAAACCTGGCGCCGCCGGGCATGATGCAACCAGCTCTTTTTAAAGCAGACGCGCTGGTTTTGTGAAACGCACACATGTTCGAAGTTGAATATCTGTAGGAGCTACCGGCAGCTCCTATAATTCCCAACATAGCGCATAGTCGTTCCGGTTTCTGTGCTGCTTGGGATATTGGCATTAGACTTTGGGATCTTCTTGTAACGTAGTTCGGATAACCGATTCCACGCAGCACCTTAAAATAAACTTACTTTGTCAAAGGGCACAGGCTTTTTTTAGGTAGTTATACGGGTATGTGCGATGAATGCTAATTTAATGCCCTCTTCCTTTATTTTAGTGAAACAGTCGTCTCAGAAGCTATTGGAGATGACTAGACCATTAAATTATGCACTTATATGACATGCGAAGTCTAAACAACGTAGTATCTATTTCCGGCTTCCTTTTCATAGCTAAGGTGATGCAAAAGTGGATGTGCGCCCACGTGTGTGCGCCGTTTATTCACCTCACCACCTATTCCTTCCATCTATTTTCTGTCTTCCTGTGCAGCTTCATATTTCATTCTTGATGTTACTTTCTGCCGGGCGCCCCAGAGTAGCTAGCCAACGAGATTTTCACGGCTTATTTGGCTCCGCATTTTCTTATAACGTTTGTCTGCTTATACTAGGTCATTAAGGCTCTAACACCTATATAAGTGATACAAGAAAATGATAGAACCCGCAACAAAAAGAGGCCTAGTCAAGTTTGGTTTGCAGAAGGTACGAAGCCATAACAGTCGGCACGAAAACATTTCTTTACTTTTCTGTGCCTTGGTGTCCTACAAGCAGACGGATATTGGCCCGAAACACTGTCTTATGACTGCATTGATATTCATCTGAAGGGCAATGGTTGGTTAGTGTTTACACATGACAATTTATGAGTTATTTACGACTAATAGACTAATTAGCACAAACGAGCTGAGTGGCTTCTGATGTACTAACGTTCTTGCTCTCATTATTGCTTGCTCAAATAAAACAGGCTGACGCGGTCAGCTTCCTCTGCAGTGAAATTGTCATGTTCCCCAACTGCCACCGCCTCCGTTACTTCTTGCCATCAGAGATGGGACGCCATAGAGGCTGTTACACTTCGAAGGTAACGAGCTTTGCTATACGAGTATTTACGGGCAGTTGTGCACAGATGAACATTTTTTTTTAATTCTTAGGTTTTAAGTACAGAAATGACGATCTGATTTAAGGCTCGCCGTAGTGGGGAACTGCGGATTAACTTTGATCGCCTGGTGTTCTTTAACACGCATTGCACGGTACACAGGTGCTTCTTTCATTTAGCCCCCGTCTAAATGCGGCCGCCGTGGTCGGCATTAGATCCCACGACCTCTGGCTTAGCAGCGCCACGCCGAAGCCTCTAGGACACCACGGTGGGTAAGTGAACATTGAATCAGACACTTAAAACTCGGCAGAACCAAGGTGCAGGGCACTGCTCCTACGTCCAGGACACTCCTGAGGCGCCGGGCGCATGGTTTTAAAACCCTGGTTCTTGCTCTTAATCTACCTCACGATAACAGATCAGTGACATTATTGGGTGAACTGGTGTATGGCGTGGACAAGAGTATTTCTCTTTCCCCCCACATTGCCCAGAACATTTCCAGAAAAAGAATAGGATAGGAAAGGTACCTGCCTAAAATGTCGCCGCTCGCTTCAAGCCGTCGGCAGCAACGTGCACGAAAACGTGTGCGTCTGTTCCGCTGCCCACGCCATATTTTTACTCGAAACCTCCCTAGGCGAAGTGGCCACAGGCACTTGTCAGTGTGGAATGTAGGAGCACAATAACGAGGATTATGAAATTCGACAGTCTTACCGACGTGTGAGTGACGCATTTCGCCCACTGACACGCACTTGGTGGCACTAAGGGCCCGGGGGCGATCGATGGCTACGCCGCCTTCCAGTGGGGTCTGTATTCGCAGTACTTGCAAAATCGTATGTCAAGAGGCGCCAAGACGACTGTCTTTGCTTCCACAGCTTAGCTGCTTTAAACCTCCCTTCCTCACACCACCCTCCTTAACAGACTTCTGGTAACGCAGCAATAGCTTTCTTTTGATGAATGCAAACTGCGAAGAATAATATTGGCGCCTGTACAATATCACAATGCTTCTTGTATTGTGCTGTGGCTCATTTTAGTGTTTATTCTCATATCCGGGCACATATACAAATATGCGAGTGTGAATTGGCATAAACCATACATTATTTCAATCCAGTTAGGTAATAACTACTTATCGCTATGTGCAATTTTTATGTTCATATGTGGTCCTTATAAAACCACAGCCCAAAATATTGCATCGGAATGCACCAAGAAATATTCTTCTCGCCGGCTGTTAACGTTTGGCATCATATTTTGTCAAAAGCCCACGTGACAGCTGTGATACATTTTCTTTATTTTTTCCTCTCACAGATTTCTTCTTGAAGCTTCCTTACTTCACCTTTCTCTATTGGTATTTTGGTGTTTAGTTTTGTGACAATAAGATCAACTGGACTGCTTCTTTCTCTTTCAAGTGAAAATGCTTGTGCGCTCCTGCTCTAATAGCAAAACTGCGTCTGCGTCAGGTTTTAGCATTCACAAACAAAGACAGCATGTTAGACTATTTATCCCTTTGCAGATAAAAGTGAGCAAGGAAGAGTAATAGGTGCACACCTCTAGTCGGCACGAGTTTTCGCAATTTTGAAATGTTCGGAGTAGAATGAAAAAAAAAAATTGACTAGCTTCTACACGACGCCCTCATTTACTAGAATCCGCTTGCTAAAGTTGTGCCTTCGCGACATCCTGAGCTTCTAACTCGACATGAACACCAACAATGAATGGTGTCATTAATGACAGCCACATTCTTAGTTGCGCGTACCTGATGTACTAATAAGGGTCTCTTGAAAATTTTATTTACGGTTTCCGAAAAAACGATGATATGTTTTTTTTTCATACTGTCAATTTAGCCGTGCACGCTTCTAAGGAACCTTTAACATCTCTACTATTACTGTGCTGTGATTTCTAGTTCCTGCTGGAAAGGGTTAAGTGATGTTCAACTCGACATATCAAAAGCAGCACTTCGTGCTACTCGATTCACGTTTCCATAAAAAAGCAATTTGAGTTCAAACAGCAAGCTTCAGCGGTTCATTTGCCTGGCAACTCATCTAGTGCGATAGCAGCAATATGTCACAGACGAGACCATCATTTTGTTGTATTGTTGATTTTTCCTTAAAAAAAATTCGCTTTCTCATAGACCAGAGTAACCAAGAAGCAAACGGTTAAACGCGAGTGGGAGGGGTGGGAGGGTGTTGATATGTTGTGGTGTAGTTGAAGAATAACGTGTTGTGTTGTGTTGGGTTTAGTGGCGCATAAGCAACTAAGTGCTATCATACGCCAAACACAAGGTGTAGTTTCTTTAAAGGGATTGGGTCCCCTCGGCTAGTCCTTCTATAGAATCCAGGAAAAGAACCCAAGAAAATAGATGAAGGCATCAGCCTTCTTCTGAAATATGAGAAGGTGGATGAGGTGTTCCATATTTTGTAAAATTGCACTACCAGGCTACGGCGTCCGCTATCAAATCGTCCACTAACTTGGGTATTTATGTTTCCTAGCAGAGATGGCCAATAAATTTTGTTATTAGATTAACGATTAATCATTCATCGTTTTAGCCTTTAATCAATTAATCGCTTTCGATGCAGGGCATTTCATCGATTAATTGATTTATAGAAACTTTTGCAGGGCACTTTAAAAAGGTTGAAGCACAGTTATCTACTTTTGTAGGAACGTATTTTAATGTTTGAGAGGTGGAACCAAGTTGGGAATACAAGTGTATTAGCCCCGAGATCTTTGAAAGGCGCAATAAGATGTTGACAAGCGTTTCTGCATTTTCCTTTTCTTATAACAAATTTTTTTATTTATATGCTGAATAAGTGATGTCTTCCGAGTAGTCTCCGGCAGTCTTAAAGTGCGTTGAACAGAAATAGTCCTATGCTAACCTAAACAAACAATATTTTTTCGTTATAAATTGGTAATGAGATTTACTTGCCAGAAAATATAAAATTTTTCTGGACAGAAAAAGCTTTATACGTACATGCATCACCAAGTGACCGGAATTGTGAGTGAAATTTAAAATTTGTACTCAACTGCGATCGTGCTTCATTTCCACTCGCGATCGTGGATCATTTCGAAAGCTGCGTAGAGTCTAATTTACTCGCTAGACGCGATGTTTTATGACTAAATCACACTCTCTTTTCGCTGCCCGCGAGTGCTTTTATATTATAGGAAATCTTTTTATAAAAAAAATGTAATTCTAGGATTTTAAGTGCTAAAACCATCATTTGATAATGAGGCACGCCGTAATGGAGCATTGTGGATTCATTTTGACCATCTGTGGTTATTTAACGTGCACTTAAATTTAGGTGTACGCGGCCATTGAAATGCGGCCGCCGCAGCCGAACCAGTGACCTCGAGATTAGCAACGCAACGTCAAAGCCAGTGGGCTACCACGTCGGGTGGTGATATAGCAGATACATTGAATATATGACGTTTGTTGTCTTGCTAATGCCGCATTCCGATGGGGGTGAAATGCAAAAACTCCCGTGTCCTGTGCATTGGGGGCGCGTTAAAGGTCCCCTGATTGCTAAAAATTAATCCGTAGTCCCCTAGTACGGCGTCGCTCATAATCAATTGGTGGTTTGGGCACGTAAAAACCCAGTATTACAGTATGAAATTGTCTTCTTAATGCTGTCATTTATAGAAATAAAATTAGAAGAAAAAACACAGACAGTAATTGGAGAGCGCCGTGCTACACGAGACGCAGTCAGAGCGCGAGAGAACGCATGAAAATGAAGCTATTCTAGCCGGGGCGTAGCAGACGACAGAGGCGGGTCCGTCAACTTACGTAATCGGATCGCCGTTCGCTGGGCCGCCATCGGTCGCCCACGAGGCTAATGAAGTTTGATAAAGAATAATCTTTAATTTCGTAGAGACTAAATATAGTTGGCACTAGTGGCCTTTGAAAAGACAAAGAATATATGTTATAAAATGACAATTGGAGCAGAATTAAAGAAGTTACATGGCACTAGTAGATCCCTGTATGGTACGAATCTACAATAAATAAGAAAAATGACAAAAGTGGAAGGTGAAATTCAACTAAAACATGCAAGAAATTGTAATGTGCACAGAGAACAAGAAAATTACTGGCTTAACATTTTAAGCCACATGTTCTTTCCTACAGAGCGAAGGAATGCCATTTGGCTGGAATGTTTGGGTGAAGCCGACACCATCTTTGAATGACCACACAACCAGCACGCAAGAATAGACGCTCAGAAGCTATATATTTGCTGGAATCGACATGAACTCCGTCGCTATGTCAAATACATTCTCCAAACGGGCGCGCATGCTGTGCCACGTTTCTAGTGGACTGGGAGTGAAACGAGGATCAACGACTGGGTTTCTATCGGATGCCATGAATTGCAAGGACATATAAAGCCTCCGGCTTCGGGCGGAGTGGTGGTGTGTGGAGTAAGAGAGGGGATGCGCTCGGCTCGGCATCATTCGGGACTCACAGAATCAGTCGACAATCGCTCTACACAGTCGCAAAGTCACTGCTCGTGCTCCGCCATTCTAGTAGGATTTCCAAATTTTCGCGCCCCTCCTTTCATACTCCAGAAAAAATTAATCGAACATGTCTAATCGATGAAGTCGTATACATGAAAGGTAAACATCGATGACGATTAATTGTTTTGTGGGGTGCTCTTAATCGATTAATCGTTCATCGACATTGCCAAACCTATTACTAGATCTAGCCATGGGAGTGTTAGCCAGCGCCACTAAGTGCCAAAGTGGGCAGATGTGAAACATCCTTTTTTATTTTGCCCGATAGCGTCACGTAACACGTGATCTTAAGAACGCGGGCACGTGGCTAATAAACCCTCGCATACTACCTAATGACATCAAGGCTGCCAGAATCGAGAGCCTCGATCGTAATGAATAAAGGAGATAAAAAGGGGAACCGAGGGAACATATATATATACACACACGGTGGGGAACGGAAAGCTGATGCCGCACCCCCCCCCCCCCCCCATTGAATGGCGGAAAAATGAAAACTTTCCGCGTATGCATTCATGCCATGCAGTAAGATACTTAAGAAACATTTAGACATTGAGGTGCATAACGCTGTCTATTACTACTTAGCTTAGGGTCACACTGACGGGTGTCACTACTCGTCAGTCAATAGAACAAACAGCTTTTGAGGTTCTTAATGCACTAAACAGTGGAGTGCCTGAAGAAGGACAACAAATGAGAAGCAGCAAGCGAGAAGCTAAATGTAACTAATTATCAACATCAAGTAAAACATGGTTAGGTGAAGATGGTCGAACAAGCGGTTTATTTACACTTCACAGCGACAGCAAGCGCGGCATAACAAAGTGCTGGCGGACCGGGACACACCTAATTCTTTCTCTAGCCCGCTGCCACTTCGACACCTTCTTCTATGTCCGCGGGATAACTGTCTCGAAACGCCACCCTCCGGCAGCGAAAGCACCGACTTGGTGCAGGCGAACAAAGACTGCTTGAGAAAAGTTTCACACGAAGTATTCGGGTGACGCTACGGTTTGAGGCGGGCAACGCGCACCACGTTAGTGCGGATATAAACAGATGGGGAAGAAAGCAACAGTGGAGCGAGTTTATAAGTTATATCGGTCACTTGGCGGCACACAATATGGGCCAGTGTTAGCGAAGAGCAAGTTTTCGCAAAGGCCTACACCGAGTACTTGGGGACCACAGGAGAACAAGCAATCCAGGGACAAAGTGAGCGGTCCTGTGGTCGCAAAGGTAGTGAGACTGCTGGCATCTGGGACTCGGAAAACCAAGTACTGGCAATTCTACGTGGATGGTCGGCACAGGAAATGGTCTCTCGAGCATATTAGGAGGGTGGGCATTTGGAATTACGCACCGAGGTACCCATGAGAAATGCAGGATTTGGACCATATACGAGAAAAAACGGCGAATAATCAGGGGTCTTACCTTGAAGTGTTGTACGCAATTTCTTGCACACATAATAATCCAATTTTCTATGGGAGGTATCACTGGATATCTTGATGCTGTTCCTTCAGTAACATTGATTATTAGATATTTCTTTATTGTATTCTAAGCAGTTATTCTTCTTTCTAGTGCTTGAATAATTCTTCAATTCTTAAACTACGAGAATAAGACGAATTATTGATGAACAAGAAAGCCGTAATGAGAAATACCCATCCTAAAGGTTGATATGACTCTCCAAGTCGTTTGAAGCTAGTAGGATGAACTGTAATTGAAAACAGTGTACTGCCTATCCTTTTAATGTGCGATGACGAGCCATAATGGCGGCGCACTCAGACATTAGCACCAGGCTATCGTTAAGTCTGCTCTGTACAAGACTTGATGGTTACACTAACCTCGCCTCGTTTTGCACTTTCTTTGTGCACATATTGTTAGCACACCGACGCACGCTCAATATCAGCGGTATCGGTAGAAGTCTGACAACTTTTCATCTTACTACGGGAGTAGGTCGTATAGCGTACAAATTATTGCTGAATGTCATCTTTCGGTAACATTTCTGAATGTGAAAGGCTTCGCCACAATGAGCATGGAAGCTGATGATACCTCAAATGCAAACAAATGGAACATAATGATATTGTGAAATTTAGGTTCGATAAAATCTGCTGTCCAGTCATGATCTTACTCTGGTAGTATGAAAGCATGCGTGAATGCATGGTATAGAAGCATCTATATTTTCCACCTAGAGAAAAAGTATAGGCGGCATGTGCACTTATACCGCTTCAAGCGTAGCATTATGCCTCAGTTTAAGAAATGCCATTAAAATTTCTTTCTTTTATTGGACGAGCAGGGCGTGCACCTCATTGTTTATATTTCACGTGCAAGAACGGCACGCGTAGAGAGCATTCGAGTATTGTTTCGTACGTGCTCTTCCACAACAGCGTATTTCGATGCAGTTTTTTTTTATTATTATTTCGCGCATGGTTGTCTACTGCTATACGATAAATGTGCTAATCACCGTTCATATTTTCTGTGCGGAGTGATTTACCTTTTTCTCGTTTTTTTTCGAATAAAGGCTCCCTTAAAGACAAATATTTCCCTGATGACACGACGTAGAAAAATTTTGAAATATATATCATTAGAGGGGTGACAGAACTTTCACATTTGGGCATTCTAGGCTAGTCAAAGAATGCGCTTGCGCAAATTTTGTTCTTGTGGCGTGACTTAAAGAAATGAATGTCTCGTTGTCGCTATTGCATTCTTTCATGTATTTCTTTTGAACTGGTCTTGCAATATTGCTCTCTTTAGTCCTCCACATGGCCTGAAAAACGCAATACTGATCTACTCAGTTACAGCAAGGTTTAGACCTCTTTTAAGCAATCATATTAAATGTATCTCAGGTCAGCTATAAAGTTAGATACGAAGTTGCTATTTAGTATACGTTTGCTTCTTCTTCTTAAAGTGGACTATAATTACACGCTGCTCCACAGTTCATGCACCCTCATTAGCCAGACAGACAATGAATTTATAAACTTCCGAATTAGGACTGGCTAGCTATTCCTGCAGCACGAAATATCAGCTAACCAAGTTCAAATTGTCAGTTTCCTTATATCATACAGATCGGTTTCTCAGTTCACAGTACATTGAACGCGCGATAATGACGTCGCGAACCCCAGGAGATATCACCTTATTGTTGCACATGGGAAGAGTTGTTCTATGGGAAGGATTATTCGAGAACAGAGATAAAAAAACTATAGCGAGAAACATCGCTACACGGAGTTCACTTCTTTAGTTTCCCAAAGAGCTGCGAAATGTGAAAAAAAAAACGAGACCTTTGCGAAACAGACGGATTATTAGCGTATTTTGCCTATAATGGGGGAATAGAGTGAAGTTACAGCTAATTTTTTTAATGAAATCCGCCAGCAAAGTGCATGTTCTCCCAATGGACACGGTACACATTTGCGATAATAAAAAAAAATGGAAGTACTTCAAACGTCAAGATTCTACTTTATATATAACCTTATACTTTCGTGAAGTACATTGGTTATACTGCTGAAGTCGCTAATAGCTGCGATTCGCACACTTTTGGGAAATGCACAAACTTCGACTGCTCGATGCGCTTTACAAGTATACTGGACGCTCTTGCTGCTGCGCTGCGACAGCACAGGAGCATAGCAGCGTCAAGCTTACAACGACGACCAGCGATCGTTTCTCGCCGATTCGAGTCACAACGCGTTTCCAGAGCTTTCTGAGCTAAGTTTGCGCGACCTTTCAACCTTTGCCACTATAGCTGCAGGGGAACAGCGCTCACGAAGCAACAACCCACCGCGGCGCGCACACCCTGCGTACGTCGCACCAAGAGAATTTTGCCAGGAGTTTCCCTATAACTTCTATCGCAATAGTAATAATAATAATAATAATAATAATAAAGAATCAGGCGAATGTCGAGTATAGCTTCACTAAAAATGCAATGGCAGTATGGGGATGGAACTATCTCGTAATATTGTACAGTGCGTCCCGCTCACATGTCAGAACATACGCTGGCCCAAATGATAGCGAACGCGAGGGGAAAGAAAAGTAAAGCAGCTCGGTTGGCCAACCACCATGTGTGAGGGGTGCTGCCATAGAGATACAAATGCCTACGAAAGCTCCGGTATTCGAGCCTTACGCGGTTTTACGATTACTCTTGCAATCGCGGTTACGCACAGAAAATGCAAGCGGCAGACGAAGCTTAAGCGAGACGGTTAATCGCGGAAGGCGCGTGAGAAAATTAACGGACAACAGAAACAAACGTTCCCGATTACTTAGAATACAACATGCGAACGAGTAATAGTCGAATAAGTAGCGTAAACGTTTCGATCATTGCAAACAGCTGAAACGTAAGCATGGCCTCACCATCATACGAGCATGTATTCGGCAACGTGTAATTAAGCAGCAGTTTAACAACACGCCGCCCAAAACTTTCGTTATTGCGATAAAGGCACATGCACGGCATTGTTTGGCACGAGCAACATAACAGCCTAAAAAAAAAAAAACGCGTGGGAAAATTTAGCAGCGCGGCCAGCCAACCACCAGGTGATAGTGATGCAAATGCCTACGATAGTTATTCCACCCTTACGCTGTATTACGATTGCTAGCGCAATCGCGGTTACGAAAACGAAACGTAAACGGCAGCCGACGCTAAAGCGACGCGGTTAATCAGTCAGGGTGGGCGCCTCACACAAATTTAACAGTCAGCAGAGACAAACGTTCCCCATTGCTAAAAATATATAATCACGTGTGTGTGAGAGAGAGAGAAAGAGAGAGAGAGAGAAGAATACAGGAAGGCAGGGATGTTAACCAGTCAATAGTCTGGTTGGCTACCTTACACTGGGGGATGGGAGAACGGGCAATAGTCTAAGTAGCGTAAATGTTTCGATCATTGCAGGAAGCTGAGACGTAAGCTCGATCTTACCATCATAATAGCATGCATCCGACCACGCGTAAATAGGCAGCAGCCTAACAAATCGCCCTAAATTTTGCTATTCAGATAAACTTATTTTATTGCGTTATGAATTCAGTGCTCCGATTGTGATAGCTGCTCCATCATCATTCAAAACCGCGATTTCCACGTCTTGTAAGAGTATCATTCCTCTCCGTAACGCCCTACGTGGCATTCAAGGTATTGAACTAAATAAATAAATAAATAAACAAATAAATAAATAAAACAAGTTCAGTTATTCCATCCATACGCAGTTTTACGATTGCTATCGCGATCGTTACGCAAACAAAACGCCGATGCCAGACAAAGCTTCAGCGGCACGGTTAATCACTACGAGTGCGTGACAGAGAGTCAGCTCAGACAAACTCTCTTAATAAAAAGTGAGACCATGTGCGAACGACCTAAGCAACGCAAATGTTTCGACCGTTACAGAGCTGAGACGTGAAATTAACCTTAACGCCATACTGGCATGCACTCGTTCGCGTGTAAATAAGCGGAAATCTAACAAGTCGCCCAAAGATTTCGCTATTCTGGCAAAGTGCACGACACTGAGAAAAACAAATACCAGCCCTTAAGACACGCGTGGTTAAATTCAGCACTGTGACCGGCCATCACGGGCAGGAATTTCTGCGATCGCGATACCAAGGCCATGAAAAGTTCTGTTATTCTGAACGTACGCATATTTACGTTTACTTTCGCAATCGCGGTTACCCAAACAAAACGCCAACAGCACAGGTACGAAGTTCAAGCTGCACAGCTACCATTACGAGCGCGTGGCAGAAACAGTCAACTTTGAGAAAACTTTTCACTCTTACGTATACTAAAAAAAATGCGACCACGTGCAAACGAGCAATTAGATCAGCGACAACGTTTCGATCGTCACTTGCAGCTGAGCAGTCAACTTTACTTGATGTCACCACCATACTGGAATCAGATCACGTGTACGCGAGCAGAATTCTAACAAGTCGCCCAAAAATTTCGTTATTCCGAGAAACGTGCACAGCACTGCTTGGCAAGAGCAATATACCAGCCCTAAAGACAAACGTGGTAAAATTCAGCAGCGCGGCCTGCCATATTATTATGTGCAGCGAGTGCACCGACCGCAATACAAATGCATACAAAAGTCCAGTAATTCCAACGTTGCGCCGTTGTACAATTGCCATCGGAATCGCAGTTACGCAAACAAAACGCAAGCGAAGCTCAAGTAGAGCTGTGCGCCGTGTCGGTTTCGACCGGCGGCCGAGTGGCGCCGGCGGCGTGGAAACCGAAACCACAAATTTAAAAAAGCACTTTCGCTACATCCTTCTGCGCTAAACTGGTCGAAATTCTGGCCTTTTCATACCGAATACCGACCGAATACAGATGTGTTGAAAGTGAGAGAAATGCAAATTGTTTCGTAAGTCTTTTGCTTTTCAGCCGACATAATAAAAAAAAAATGGGCGCATATCCAAAAGCGTCTCTGTTGAGTGTGTTTGTATATTTCTTCCTCCGCGAATATGCAGAGCCTTGCTGTTGCGTTGTAGTCGCAATTGTTTTCTTTTTTGCTATGCCTCGGTTTATATGAGGTATTTTCCCATTGAGCAAAGTGTCAGTGAATTCGTCTTGAATAGCTAAGCCAGCACCGACGCACGTGAGACTCTCTAGATATGTTAACCTTGCTTCCACTTGTTCTGAATGAGATTGGGTTTATACAATATGCTTCATGTAAAAGAAAAAAAAAACAGACCTCTTCTCTGACCAACTTTTGCTGGGTTTAAGCTGTCAACCAATAAGCCGATGTTATAACGCACATTCCCTACTGGACAATAAGCGAAATCACTTGTTCTGAATATTAATCACGCTTTGCTTACGTAACATTTCTTATAACGTCCTTTTTCCCTAAAGGAAATAGAGTCAGAATACTTTTTTTTTCTGCACCAGGTGAACATCTTTTTTTTCCCGCTGAGATATATGTTATGATGCAGTAGAAAACAAATTTGCTCATTTTGTTAACTCGCCATCACCAGGTTGAATTAAGTAAGTGTGGATTAGTAGGAATGCAGACATTGCTCGGATGCACAATCATTCCCGAAAAAAAAAAACGAGGTCTTTTTTAACCTGCACATGGAAACTGTTCTATAGTCCAGTGTAGCTATCGGTGTCAGTTGCATTCAATTTTTTGTATGAATGCTGCAAACAGCACCATGCAGTTTATATGTAAAAATATCTTTTTATATGTAGAAATGCAGGAACACTTAGAATGGAACGGCCCGAATAACGCAAAAATTTCCAGCCGGCATCTTAAACACATCGGGGCTAGAAATTTCTATCTTGTTACAAGTTGCATCTCTCGCGTTCATGCCGCTACCAGACATATTGCCGATTCTACCCGCAACTACAGTGCCCAGGACCCTCAAGCCGTGATTGCGACGTTTCGAGGCCGCTGTTTCTTCTCGTTGCGCCACACGGCGCTTTTGAAGGAGAAGTTTCGGAATCCCCCGTTGCGCTGGCTTGTGACGACACGCATGCACAGACGCGTGGAGAGCAGGGTTACTTATGTTTGTATTGTATTGTTCATTTCTCGCCTGCTTCACATATGATTCTATGCTTGAGACATGCAAAATAATTAAACAACACAAAATCTTAAACGAAGCTGGACAGACTTACAAAAGAAATCTTTGTTCCTATTAAAATGGCGCGTCAATCTCGCCGACCAGTTTGCATCCGCGGCGGCGCGCCAAGGTCTCGGCGCACACCTCCCAGCTAAAGCGAGGCAATATCGGAAAGCGCGTGTCGAGAATTATTAATATTATAAACGTGGTTTATCGGGGTTCGTAGCGACCGCCGGTTCTACGATTCACCGAGCACAGTCCCCGAGCTCGAGCCTCTGCTGCGCGCTTGAAGCTGCCGATGCTGCTGACTGCGCGCACGTTCGTCACCTTCCTTACAATGGCCCCGCGGAAATAAAGGAGCCATCCTGGCGACTTAGTTTTCTGGAAGGACGGTAGAATTGTGATACGGCTTGAGACGCTGAACGTGAACGACTTCGCGGTTGCGATGTCGCATGTCGGATGGCGGCGTTAGCGGCTCAACCAGGTAATTAACGGGTGATGTTCTCTCGAGAACGCGGTATGGACCGTCGTACTTCGGAAGGAGTTTTGAAGCGAGCCCAGGCGTGCGGTGTGGCACTAACAACCAGACGAGAGCGCCCGGGAGAAAAGTGGGAGTCGAGTTATGGGCATCGTGAACGGCTTTTTGGCGGTTCTGGTCGTCCGAGGTGAATCGGCGGGCAAGCTGGCGACATTCCTCTGCTTGTCTGACGGCTTCCGTAGCATAAGTGACAGGTGTAGTCACGACATCCTGCTGGTGAACAGCCGGCAGCGCTTCCGCGACCTCTTCATGGATCACGTTACGGATATGAGACGGCAAAGTGCTGGCAGACTCCTGAGTGACGGACACCAGAGATAGCCTTCGTGCGACTTCTTCGCGGACGAAATCCTTGATTTGGGTTATCAGGGAGGCTTGTTCTGGGGCCGGCGGTAAGACTGCAGAGTGATGCCGCATTTGGTGTGGGATGTCGCCTTGTCAGAGCTCGCTGCTTACGCAATTCATCATAGCTCTGGCACAAGCTGATGACGTCGGCAACAGTGCGCGGATCCTTGGCCAGAAGCATTTGGAACGCGTCATCGTCGATTCCCTTCATGACGTGCTTGATCTTTTCCGCTTCCCTCATGGCAGCGTTCACGCGCCTGCACAAATCGAGAACGTCTTCTATATAGCTGGTGAATGCCTCACCCGTATCCTGTGCGCATGTACGCAAACGCTGCTCGGCTCGGAGTTTCCTGACGGCGGGTCGGTCAAATGCTTCTGTAATCGACGTCTTGAGCGCCGACCACGTTCGGATATCCCTTTTATGATTTCTGAACCAGAGACTGGCCACGCCCATGAGGTAGAATGATACGTAAGCCAGTTTGTCCGAGTCATTACATTTGTTGTGAACGCTTACCCGTTCGTAGCCACTCTTCAACGTCGTTGTCGTCGGTTCCGCTGAAGATGGGAGGCTCCCGCTGGCGAACGGTGCCAGCGCAAAGGACGGGTGGCGATGGAAGAGTCTGCTGGTCGGCGTCCGGCATGGCAGAGGGTAGCGTCCGAGAACGGAGTTCCAGGATGGCAGAGGGGAACGTTACCCCGCACCTCCACGACTTATTAAGGAGATTTATCGGGGTTCGTAGCGACCGCCGGTTCTACGATGCACCGAGCACAGTTCCCGGAGCTCGAGCCTCTGCTGCGCGCTTGATGTTGCCGATGCTGCTGACTGCGCGCACGTTCGTCATCTTCCTTACATTATTATTATTATTATTATTATTATTATTATTATTATTATTATTATTATTTGCCACTGTCCACGAAAGACACAACGATAACTCTCGCGGGCGCATCCTGTTACCTACGTGGAAGTTAGCGGTTCTAAAGTTTCGTATTCAGAAATGTTTTTTTTCGGCGGATCTCAGCGCTGTACAGAAACAATATAGCACAGAGTAAGCTCAAAAGTTTGCAGAAAAGCAGCACGATGCGACCAAACATAGTATTGCGGGAGCGCAATGGATTGTCAGTCACCGTTTTATGTTACCGTGGCCGCAAACCACGGGGACGTAGAGTGCCTGGCATTCGATTACGCGTTAACACGACGACACGCTAGTCGAAAAGGTTGCAGGGCTGCTAATGGAAAAACACTATCTCTAGGAATTCTCACTTACCTCATGATAGGCGTAAGACGTACAGGCGCCGCGGAGATGCAGCTCCGAAGCGCATGACGAAAACGTCACCTGGAACTGACAGAATTCACGGTGGAACTGTTGAGCACATGACACAACCACCACATTCAGAGAAAACGCGCACACTGAACGCGGAGCGCACCAAACATGACACACGACCACAAGAAGGGTGTGAGCACGTGTGGGCAATGGTATAAGAAGCCGTGTTTCTTTCAAAATAAACGTTGTTGAAAGTCGGCGTTTGTGGTGTCGTCTTCTCGTCTACATATTGCGCTGTTAACACCAGGATGGAAAACCAACAAGCCCAAGCTGCTATTCTAGCGAAGAAGGGTGAAGGGATCCAATAAAACGGCAGCGATTAGTCATGTGACCGGCTGCGCGCAAATCGGCGCAAAGCGTGCATGCAAGAGGGAGCGGCGATTCAACTGGGTAAAGGCAGTCATTGCTCACTTCTAGGGCAGGGGTTGCAGCCGTTGCAGTACTCGGCTTTCTCGACATGCCTACCGCTTTGTGCCATTTCTTCCCGATATGTTTGTGTAGTTTCGGTCGTTCATTGCAAATTCTCTATTTATCGTCTTCGTTGGTAGCTTGATCCTGAGTGTGGCACCTTCGTGTTGCTATCTGACATGCCTCTTCGGAAGAGTGTGCGCTGAAGGCAGCCTTAGAAGAGACCTAACATGCCGCGATATGATCAGGTAGTACGTGTTGGATTGTGCGTGTAGGTCCCACATGTGTCCGGTATGAGACATCCCATTGAAAGCGCTCTTCGGATAATCATAGGATTACATTTTTGGTATTTGTTTAGATCCCAGAAGTTCAATCCTGTGAATATCCGAAGGATGTCTTTAATAGGACGGCCCAAAATTCATGCCCTCATGTTATTCACTAGACGTCCTAACTGGGACTTGGACGTTCGGATCTAATCGGGATGTCCAGAGGATATTCGTGGCCCTATGGGTCGTTACTGATGTTGCCATCAAAGATCTAAGCAGTATGTCTTCGCCTATGGTCTCTAGAGCAAATGACTGGCCCGCATTTCAACCCTTTGTAAACGCTGAATGCAAGGGCAGTCTTGCACGTAGCATAGAACTTGTGATTGCGAACCCCATGCATGCTGCAGCGCGCTGCTTCTTGTGGTCAGCTAGCCGCGCGGACTATGACATTGAATTAGAAAGGCTTTTTCCAGTATGTAGGCGCACCGAGATGAGATATAGACGTGCAACCTCGATTCTAGACCTCAGGGAGGCCAGGTGCACGCAGAAGAAAATACGTCGTCGCATGGTCAAATTAGACTACGAACGATGGCAATCATTTTGTAACTCGTTGGACCCACGCAAAGCTCTCTCTCGCGTATGGCAAACACTCCAAGGTCTTCGCTTTTCTCCTCAGCAATGCCACCCTTTGAAGGCACTGGCTCTCCACCAAGGCTGCCGATAAGTGGATGTTGGAGAAGATTTTGTCAGGCGATTGCCGGTAACAGAGATCTACTAAAGGATCTCGAACTGTACGAAGTTCCCTTCATGCAAGTTTCGGCAATGAAAGAACCTTTCTCGATGGCAGAACTGGAGGCTGATCTAGCCACTTGCAGGCGTTCCTCTTTGCCCACACCCGACAACATCACGTACGCTGCTATCCGCCACCTTGACCATGAAGCATGAGAGATCCTGCAGCGTCATCTCAACGTGTCATGGAATGACGGAGTTGTTCCTTCTGAGTGGAAGCGTAGCCGTCTTGTCCCAATCTTAAATCACGGAAATTCTCCCCTTGATCTGACATCATCCAAACGCCTCTCTGTAGCGCTATGCTTAGATTTGCGGGGCGCTTACGATACTGTTTCCCAAGAAGCCATTGTTGACACGCTCGTGGCTGCTGCAATCGGAGGCAGCACATTTCGGTGGAGTCGAAGCTATCTGACTGAAAGGAGCTACTTTGTAGTCACCAAGGATGGTCAAACTTCCGTCCGCTACATCAGCCGTGGAGTTCCACAAGTTGGGGTTTTGATCCCGGTTTCGTTCAACCTGGTTTTGATTGTGCTGGCGGAATTCCTGCCACAATCGGTCAGTTTGTCAATTTGCGCAGATGACGTCGGCATCTTAGCATCAAGAGTAACTCGGCCGCAGGTTCGTACAATGTTACAAAAGGCTGTAACGATGACGCCTACTTATCTTTAGAGACAAGCCGTCGAGACTTCTAAGAAAAGCGCGCATTAGCCGCCTTCAAGTGAAAATCAATGAATGGATACCCGGTGTATAATAATGGCCAGCCTATGTTGTACAAGAGAACCCATCGATTTTTAGGGATGGCTTTCTCCTGGAGCCCACATGTATCCTACCTAAGGAAGCGATTCCTCTCAATCAGTCACCTTTTCAAAGCCATTGCTGGAAAAGCATGGGGACCACCGGTGCGTTCTATGCTTCAACTGTATAAAACGCTCTTCATGGCTTTCTTGCGTTACTGCAGTCCGGTGCTGTCAAGTACCTAGAGGACAAATCTCAGAGTGCTTCAAAGCGTGCAAGCTCAAACGTTTAGAACACGTCTGGGTCTACCGCGATGCGCTTCAACAGCCGCAGCAAATGCCATCACCAGGAAGTATCCAATCGGTGCACATATCGTTACAGACACCCTCAGAAATAACCTTCTTTGGGCTGCTATGCACGAGGCCGCCGGATGAAATCCGTGCCACGGCGGCAGCATTTCGATGGGGGCGAAATGCGAAAACACCCGTGGTACTTAGATTTCGGTGCACGTTAAAGAACCCCAGGTGGTCCAAATTTCCGGAGTCGCCTACTATGGCGTGCGTAATAATCAAATCTTGGTTTTGGCCCGTTAAACCCCATAATCTAATCTAGAAATCATCTACGTCACCTTTCCCTACTCCAGTCTGAACGCCTTGCTTATCTCTCGGAAAGTATACCAGATGCAACTTTTCGGGCCTCGTAGCCTCGTATCTATCCCCTCTTCCATCCGATTTCACGCCTGCAGCAAGATCATCTTGTCCTTTGTGGTGTTTTCGGCAGCGACATGTGCGGCTTTCCATTCCAGGAGTTGCAAAGAAGACCGACTTGCCAACTTGTACTCTGAATCAAGCCGCTCTACATCTACTGCGTAATTCATACTCCAATCGGGTTCACGCTGATAAAGATGACTCTTCGACTCTAACCACCTCTATATACTGGTGCCGTAGTCATTCTGTCGATGTCAATCTGCAAGAAGTTCAAGATCAGGCATGTGACGACAGCGACAGGATCCGAACTTTACGCCCTTCGTAGCGCAGTGCATTATGTGCAACAACAATCACCAAATCACTGGTCGATATTCTGTGATGCAAAGGCAGGCCTACAACCATTATTATCAGTTCTGCGTCGCAGCCCACATGAACAATTGGTAGCAGAGATACGATTACGCTTCCAGTAAGCAGTTGACAGAGCCCACGACATTGTATTTCAGTGGCTACCTGGGCACTGCAACATTACTGGTAATTAAAGTGCAGAGAAAGCTGCCCGTGAGGCACATGATGTGTGTGAAAGCACTTCGACACCATTGTCTAGAACGGATTCAGTGCGGCCCCTCAGCGGTCTTGCCCATATCGTAACTGTAAGGAAATTGAACACACCGGAGTTCACCAACCAGCGCCTATATGCCATGGACCCGCATATGACATTGTAACTTTTACCTCGTTATAACCTACAGGAAAAAAACGCTACTGTGCCGTTTGCGAATATGAGTTTCTTTCACAAAAGCCTACTCATTCCTAATTGAAATGGCGGATAGTCCCAATTGCAGCAGATGTGGTGTCGAAGAAATGACCAAACATATCCTCTGTGTCTGCCCCAGATACGAAAACGAGAGGAGTGCCCTTCGTACAGCTTTGGAGAACCTTCAGAGGAGAAAACCTTGGACCCGTGGCCTCGTGCGTCTGCTACGTACAAGGCCACAAAGGCGTGGTGCGTTTCGTGAAATGCACCAGCCTGTATGACCGCCTGTGACTGATTCAGTGATGAACGCTTGTGCAAACGTGAACTTCTTTCTTCCTTCTCTTCTTCGAATCCCCTTTCCCGCTTCCCCAGTGCAGGGTAGCCTACCGAGTTCCGCCTGGTTAACCTCCCTGCTTCTGCCTTATGACTTCTTTCTCTTTTGCGTTTCCAAAATAGGTTTAGAATAAATTAAACAATTAGTGAAATATTTGATGGGGTATGATGAATAACGCACTGTTGATTAGGATACGGAAGTGCTTATGAATATTATTCCATTCGTGTAAGGGGGTCAGTGACATGGGTATCGCACGGATTAAGAATAGTGAACGCTCTTCCAATATTTGAATGTTCACTACACCTTTCTGCATGCTCATCTAAATGGCCCCAAGAAGTTTTGCAGGATCTTCCGGAGAGAGAGACATAAATACCTTTAGTTTTATGATGGGATTGGAGAGTGGGGCCCCTAATACATATGTCGAGGGCGCGCAAGAAAAGCTTCTGCTGAAACTGCAAGTTTGCATTTCATAGCGCGGCTACCACGTCTTCCCAGCCGTTTTTTGCTTCGGTAGTGCCTGTATCCGAGCATGCACGGTCTTGTGCGGAGACCACCGCTACGTGTGGTTCGTGCGGGGTACGATGATAAGATCTGTAAAGGCAGTGTAATCGGCGCTGCCTTGTCATGATGAGAAGTCTGCGGTCCAAAGGCAATCAGGGCCGCGATTGTGTAGGGGTGCCTTTTCTGATGGTATTCCTTCTCGCGCATTTCGCGCTTCGTAAGTGGTCAGAGCGACGCTACGCGTTATCAGCGGGTTCAGCCGGCCGTGAACGGTAGGTGATACATGTTAAAACTCTGGGCTTTTAGGCGCAGAAAGCACGATGTGATTATGAGGCACACCGTAACGGGGGAGTCCGGATTATTTTCCACCACGAGCGGTTCTTTAACTTGCCCCCAATGTATGGCACACGGGTGATATGGCTTTTCGCCCCCATCGAAATTCGGTCTCTGTGGCCGGTATTCGATCCTGCATCCCCTGGCTTTGCAGCGCAACGTTAAAGCCACTAGACCGCACAGTGGGTGGTGATCAATGGGGCACATAATCTAGTGCAAGGCATTGCTACAAAATCGTGGCCCAAGACTGCCAACGACAGCATGGAGAGATGCGCGTGGCAGGCTGGGGAGTGTTACGGCTCGTCTCTGTGAAGAACATTCGGGTCACGTGGCCAGAAACGACGCGAAGTTCTTCAAGATTATCGCTCAGACAAGGGTGACAATTCGGACGGGTAAAAATGCCTAAAGCCTAGCACAGCTATGTCAGCTGGTATACCTATTGTATGCCCCGCAGGTAAGCTCGAATTGCGTAATTCCTGGCGCATGATAAAAATAAAATTTAATTACGAGATTTTACGTGCCAAGACCACGATCTGATTATGAGCCGCGCCATATTGGAGGACTCCGGGTGAATTTCGACCACCAGGGATTCCTTAACGTGCACTTAAACTAAGTACAGGGGTGTGTTTGCATTTCGGCCCCATCGAAATGTGCCCGCGGTGGTCGGAATTTGATCCCGCGACCTCGTGCTTAGCAGCGCAACACCAAAGCTACTAAGCAACCACTGCGGCTGCGCATGGCAGGCAAAGCATGGTTGATTCTTTTTCTTTGCTTTATTCTGTCAGAAGCTCTCATGCCAATGGTCTTGTTGGTGCGCGAAGGGTAGATGGTCCATCGTCGTCGGATATACGCCCGACAAGCACGCAATTTTCTCGGCAGACGCAACAGGAAACAAATACCTTATATGTTAGCTATTGCGGTCTTTTTGGTTTTGCAGCTATAATTTTCAGTCTATTTCTTCTTGTAGCGCAAATTACTTTTTTTGTGTGTGAGGTTGTTCTCGTATTAGGCATCAGCAGTGCATTCGTTGTTCTTACAACATAAAGTTCCCCTATTGCGTTCAAAATATATAACAGGTATATGTACGCATGGTAGCGAAGCTGCCGTAGAAGCCCATACGTCCTACAATGGCAGCTTGGTGGTGTTGACTGAAGATGATTTAGTGCCATCCCCTTTGAAGCGTGCTGGTGATGAATAGTCACCTAGCCTGCTTGATTTAATCGGGTATGCTATACATGTTTTTTATCTAGCATTTTTTATACATCACCTTAATCTTTTTCACTCGCCGTGGTTGCTCAGTGGCTATGGTGTTGGGCTGCTGAGCACGAGGTCGCGGGATCGAATCCCGGCCACGGCGGGCGCATTTCGATGGGGGCGAAATGCGAAAACACCCGTGTGCTTAGATTTAGGTGCACGTTAAAGAACCCCAGGTGGTAAAAATTTCCGGAGTCCTCCACTACGGCGTGCCTCATAATCCGAAAGTGGTTTTGGCACGTAAAACCCCAAATATTATTATTATTATTAATCTTTTTCTTCCCCTTCAATATCTGCCTTGTACCGTTGGCTATGGCTTGTGACTATGCCTAAGCTTTGGAGGCGCGGCAGCCAAATCTGCATTTCGCGGGGCCAACTTCTCGGTGGGGGAAAAAAACGTGAACGTTTGACTTTCGAGGCTTGTTGCTCCAAGTCGTCTGCTGCGCCAGTTCACATCACATCGCATATGCAGAACAGACAACATAACCAAAGAAGCGTAAGTGAGATTACTAGCCAGAACATCACGTCACAATGTAATCTGAATGCACCCATCTGTATTTATAGGCCTCATTCTATAACGCCAAGCATTACACTGGTGAGTCTTGACAGTTTTGCATGAATTCAGAGCAATCGGTTACGCAGATGTTGAATTAAGTACCATATGCATATATCGTTAGCGCCAACACACATCTGCTACTTCGTTGTTAAGATAAAATCAAGAATACATTGAAGTTATTCACAAAAACCACGCTTTCAGCTTGACTGACACAGCATGCGTGCCAATTGTACTTTTTCTCTGGTATCGAAGACATAGCTAAAACATAATATTTAGTTCAAACGCAGTTAACAATAAATGTACTTATAAAATCTTGGGCCCTATAACGTAAAACTATTTCAATATATTTTTATTCCAATCACCTGACGTGAAATTTGCGTAAACACCGACGCAAGCATCTGGTGGTGGCCCGCAGGGTTGTCCGAAGAGACCAATTAAACGCTCTCCTCACTTATAAGAGGTCACTTTTGTTTGCTTTAAAAACAAATTACATTGCCTACACTGAGTGGCTTGTCTTATCTAATTGGCTGACAAATGGTGAGGAGCACGCTCAAGTGGAGAGGGATTCGATGGGGCCGAGCCAGTGCACTGAAAATCGATAACCGGATGAAGAGGATGTTGGCGGTGTCTGCGTTTGTTCCGCCTTCCTCACTTAGCTTGCGGTGGCTGGTCGAAAATCGCGACGGCATGCAACGGAAGGTTATGAATGCTGCTAAAATGGATCCTCAGCAAAGAAGAATTGGCACAGCGAGGTCGTAAACGTGCCAAAAGTGATCTAAAATGTTACACGGCCACGCAAAAAGTTTTGTTGTACGGAAATAAACCCGTGCTCACCGGCTGGTGCGAGTAGCCAGTGCATGAGCGATTGGCGGCAGCCTTCTTTTATTCCTTTCGGAACGGTGCAGCATGCGGCTATTCAGAAGAAAATTCAGTCTTGTTCGGCATATTAATACATCTTAAACGCGTACACGTCACTTTGACGTGGTGAGTTTTCGCGGATTTGTGACGTCGCGTGACAGGCAGGTGAAGCGGGTGCAGCCCGAAAACTTTTGACCAATAGCCGAGATCTAATGGCGAAAAGGCGTCGAATCAGAAATAACTATTTTTGTACAATCATGCATAATCAGCGTGCACACGTCATATCAGATGGGGATCTATCGCCGTTTTCGTGATGTCGCGTGACAGACAGGCAAAGTGAGGGTGGTCAAAAAAGTTTTTCACCAATCGTGGAGGGCTGATTGCAGAATTGGAATAGAAATGTTTGGAATAGCTTTACGTTATAGCGCCTCTTATTAGGGTAATATTATATTGTTGTTGTCACTTTTTATGGCTACGCATAAGAGAGTTTTGACGCCTTTTAGAGTGTTAAATACGGCAATAGCTTCTCATCATATCTCAGCATGCATTGCCACGAGGAAACTTGGGAGAGTCTGCACAATTTCGTGCTCATAGTTATTCGTGGATGGAAGCGAATCGCCCGCGAGTTCACATTTTCCTATTCTAATGACGTTGTATGTACTTTTTTCACGTGTTTCCATTGGTGATGGATGTATAATTTTCATCAACTAGTGTTTTGCCCCGCGAGATGTAGTCGCGTTTCAATAACAAAACCGTAAGTTGGAAGGCAATTCAAGCTCCATTTGAAATCGATGAACGACAATGTTTTCCTGAGCGACTTGCGGGCGATCACGGGGTGCAGTCACTGCGCACGGCACTTTATTGCCACGCCATACGCAGCCGCCGCCGGAGTAGAAACCCCCGCGCGGTGGTCACAATGCTTTCGCATTCATCCACGTAGGGATAACTAAGTGCCCCTTGACTTTATTGCACGTGGACATCATAGGAATCTCACGGCCACCGCAACGCGACGGCGGAAATCTGCCTGAAGTGTGCATATAATTGCTCTTGCAATAAAACTCTTCCTTGGTGCTCAGAGAGCAATTTCCGTTTGGTAACGTCAAATGGCGTACGGCGCCGTAGCACACAACGCTGAGGAGATGGGAATTGCCGTGCGTTTTGCGCCTTCACAGGGCTCCCTGCTTCGGTTACCGCACTTCACGAAGCACCAGGCGGCATGCAACGCCGACAAGAACAACAGTCCGGTGCAGTATTCTCCAACGTAACGACCTTGTCCGTGCAGCACGCATTTAAACAACTTCAGCAAAGCTAAAATCTCAGCTTTCTACTTCTCAAGAAAATGAAGAGCAGACACCAAAATATAACTGCGCTCAATTTCCGTCAGCGGGTGAGTGAGTGAGTGAGTGAGTGAAGTAACTTTATTTTGGTCCAGAGAAGACGCAGGGAAGACCCCGCGCCACCCGGCTAGTCCCACGTAGGGACCGCCAAGCCCAGCTTGACGGCCCGATCGCGGGCACTCTGGACGGCCAGGGTTTGGTCGTTGAGTTCGGGGCTGCCCAAGAGCGCAGCCCACCTATCTTCGCTGAAGGAGGAGCCGATGGCTTCACACTCCCACAACACATGGTCCAATGTTGCCCTTAGTCCACAGGCAGGGCAGTCCGCACTGGGATATCTTTCAGGGTATATGGCATGAAGAACCGCGAGGTTAGGGTATGCACGGGCTTGTAGAAGTCGAAGGGTAACCGCCCGCGCCCTACATAAGGCGGGGTGCGGGAGGGAGAAGACCCGTCGTGACAGATAGTAGTGCGTGGTGATCTCATTAAACGTAAGCAAGGGTTCCCCGCGGGGCTGGGCGACTGCTGAGGCGGCGCGGTCAGTGAGTCCTCGCGCGGCCTCGTGTGTGCCAACAGGTAGCTTCAGCTTCTTTACACACGCACAGACAATTGTACCGCGTACGGCAGACCCTTCCTTTCTTTTCAGTAAGGTTAGCGACTAATAATTAAGGTTAGCTTTCTCAATAAGGTCTGCGACTATTCGTTTCATAAGGCTGCATAAAAAGCAATCATACCTTTCATTCTCTTGTAAGTGTAAAAAAAAAAGCAAGACTTGCTGTCCCTCTCCGAGTTGGCGCACCATACAGTGGCGCAGTACACCTTGTGGTTGTTTTTTTTTTGTCTTTTACCGACATTGCCATACAATTAGCTGGTACAGAAACAAAATATTGCTGCGCACAGTAGACGGGAAAAGCATGGAAAAGCAGGCCTCTGGCATGCTCCGCGTCCATGGCCGCAGGACGGGGAGGCGAGGCACCTCGAGAGGCGAAGATTTTACGAAAAATTCACAGAGCACAGAAACAAGTGTTCTGCCAAGAAGACACTTCGTCGTCTTCGTCCCAGACGAAGACGACCGGACGCAGACGAACAGAATGTCAGCTGAAGCATTACTAGCGAATGTCCCGCCGTTTGGCGCATCAAATGAAGCGACCAAATACAAAAAAAGGACACCAAGAAAAGATGACTTGAAAATAAAGCTTTTTATTTCTAGGCGTAATTGCTTAACTATACATTATTATTTTGTAATTTTAAGAAATCGAGCCAAATATCACATAAGTTATTGCATTTTTTGTTGGCTATACCGGGAACATGGCAGTGCTATAATGCCAGAACCGAAACTAGCCCAGCTATCCTGCCTGTGAACCTAGTTCCTTCAGTAAGCGTGAATGGGCGTGTCCTCAGGAATAGGGGTGTGTTTGAGGGATGGTAGAGAAGAATGGGTGGACGTTACGATTAATAATGTTGTTGAGCAAGGACTATGCCGCGCCTATGGCTCTTGCCTCGCGCAAGCGCGCAAATAGGACAGTTTGAAGACTAGGACACAGATCTGCTAGACGCTATGCAGAACGCAATACATGTAATTAGAGATGCAAGTGACCATGAAGAAAAGCGATCATCGTCTCTTGGATACGCGACAGACAGTTGGCAACTGAAGGGCGTTTGCTTACTTAGGGAATCAAAGAGGCAGAACCTGAAACGCGTCGACAGACGAGCACGTAACGTGATCTAGCTGAACGAAACGCACATGATGACTTGGGGTTTGAAGTCTACCACACGAAGGCCAAGCTCCAAATGAGTTGAAGAACTAGAGAAAAGGCCAGACAATAACACTGGAGTCAGAGGAACCGGTATGATTAAATAAGTCAAAATAATTCAAGCAGATAAGGTGACTGCAGTGAGGGCAGACAGAGAGTGTGTGATTTCATCTGCTGAGGAGCCCAAGCAATCGGCAGAGAGTAATATTAAGGAGCGTGCGAGAAAAGCCGTTTTTCAATTTTAGTTGACCTCTGACTGTCTTGATTGTTTTGAAGACGTTTGCAGCGGTGCTGCAATGGTCATTAAAAAGCTGACTAGTATTTCTGAGACTTTACCGACGACTGCGTGTCTTGAAGAATGAAAGACAAAATGAAAACGAAGAAAAAATTGGAGGCCTCTGGAAGAAGGGCACAAAGCTAAAGCAAGATGCGTTTCCCAATCGCCAACGAAGAAACATGAAAAAGCCTTTAAGTTTATATAAATCATAGGGACGACCACGAGGAGACCAATAGCCCAATAAAGGTTTAACGTTATTTGCCTCGGATGAGCTTGTCATCGACGCCACCAAGACTGTCACCAAGAAGAAAAGAAACCCGAAACCATGCGACAAAAGAACATGTATGCGCATGTAAAAATTACGCGTGCGTTTAATGGTCACCGCAGAAGAATTATAATGCCAAGGGAAACCAATATATGGAAGAATAAAGTCAGAACATGTAAGGACGTTCGGTGCCATTGCAAGGGATCAAGAATGGACGAGGCCCTCGCCGACAGCAACGCTCACAGGCACCGTGGTCATGTCGCAAACGAATTTGTTTCCAAGCCACCACCTGCATTGGAAGCGCCACTAGAAAGAAAAAAAAAACTTCGCCAACATCCGGATAGCTTCGACATGGGCACTTTGGACTGCAGCACAGGAGTACTGCCGCTTTTGGTTGGAAGATAACATTGAACACAACTACTGTATATGCGTCGCCAGTTCGTGGACTCCACGCAATGGATGATGCTAGACGCAGAGTGCATCATGGACTGGCATAAATATAGTTGGCGAACGAGACAACCAGCGCCCTCACTCATCCCCAGTTTCAACATATAAGACGATTGCTGGAGAGAAGCTTCCTATCATGACCTTTTCAGCGTCTTTTGACACTGAAGTTTGCTATTGTGCCCTTTAAGGAGCATCAGTTCAAGACACGTTACTATCGCATACGACAAGATTGCTGACGCCGTCTTTGACATGACATTGCCCTGCTCATTCGTGCGTGAGTTCAAGGAGCACATTAACCGGCGAGCACACATATGACTTCACAGAGGGAACAAAAGAGATGAGCGCCCAGCGTCATGATCACAGCCCAGCAGCGAAGGCTCTATGAATGTCTGCGACGAGGCTGACTTTCTGAATCGCCAGGTATTCAACTAGACGGCAGCCAGCTGAAAAAGCGTGGAGGCGCAGACGCTACACTGGTTTGACTTTTGTGCCTCGGCCTTGGCACGGGTGCGATTGTGTTGAAAACAGCAGACGGCGATAGCCACATGCCGAACACATAATATCATCATTAGTAAATTGGATTCCATTAAACAAAATAAGATTTCGGCAGCCATGGTATCGGTCTCGGTTACTTATATAGATAG
This sequence comes from Dermacentor variabilis, assembly GCF_050947875.1. Classification (NCBI taxonomy): domain Eukaryota; kingdom Metazoa; phylum Arthropoda; class Arachnida; order Ixodida; family Ixodidae; genus Dermacentor; species Dermacentor variabilis. The sequence goes on from NC_134568.1 coordinate 85,901,337, forward strand.
CCCGGTGTATTATTTGTGGGGAACAAATTAGGTGAACTTAAAGATACTGACAGCCATGTCGAGACTACGGCAATATTGCTACTTCCTCAGCTACTGCGATTTTCCAGGCATTTCATTCACTAATCCTTAGGCGTCCTATACATCAAGGTAAAGGCTCTAAAAAAAAAGAAAAGATAACTTTCCGTTTTTATCCCATACTTGTTTTTACACTGGTGTGATCTGGCGCTTTCCTATCTATTCCAGATTTGCAATAAGCCTGGGTTCACTGAACTCTTGTTCTTATTCTGTCGCAGGTGCATAATTCAATCAAAGTTTGTGTGTGTAAGAATAGCTTAAATGTTTAATGCGAATGAAATATTTCGCTTTATATCGAAATATTTATTTCGATAACTTGATGTACGATTCGTTCAAATAATCTATTACGGTTAACTGTGCGAGGTTGCTCTGTTTACTGCAGCTGGCATGCCATGCAAACGGGTTCATGCTTATGGTACCCTAGCTGCTTTAATCTTTGTAAGCAAACTAGGCAGCGTGGATACATAACTGCTTGCTGATTTACAAGTGTGCAGGTTTGAATCGCCTTTGTTCGCTAAAAGAAAAAAGAAAACAGTTACCAGATAGTTGAACAGGCGTAGCATACCCTCGAAAAATGGCAGATGGTGTGCAGCTGTCGAGCTTGCGAAAGTCAACCCCAGGATCGTTCTATTTCTTTCTTGAACTTTTTAACCCAGATATCACCTCTGCTGGGATGTTCCAATTTGAACAGTCGCAGCGACCAATTACACGCGGAGTTGATCACACTATGGCATCAACGTCGATTATGCGAACCTGATAGGAACCTGAAGACTTGTCTTTTAAAGTTGAACTTTCTAGAACGAGAACAACGTGGTGTAAACCGTTGAATCAAAAACTACCTGCAAGTCTTTCCTTGTTTTCTGCTTAGTTTCATGTAAGGAGCATAGCGAAAAGCAACATGTCGACGCACAAAGACAGACAGAAGCAAAAAAAGTATCTACGTTACAGCGAAAAAAGAAAAACAAAGCTGTCACCAATGACGCGAGAAAAAAAAATAAAAAGGCTGGGCAGCAGTGGGTGCGCTTTCCTAGATGGGGTCACGTCCTTGACTCCTTTTTCACCGAAACACACAAAGACAGCATAAAAACGGACCATTGGCCTTGTGCCCATGCTACACGCCGCTGCGTAATGCGAGCCAGGGTATCAACGCCTTTCCGTCGTCACTTTCCGGCAAGGGTCTATATACGGGCAAGGGTCTGGAGAACAAAAACCGCCGAGCTCGAGGAAGTTACTACGCAAATGACCCTCGCCTCCCGACACCAGGCAGAATACACTACCTCTAACGACTCTTAAGGACGTCTACTGCAAGCCTGCACTCGTATCGTTCGTTTCTTTTTGTTGTCTTTCTCTTTACGCGCGCATTATTTCCTTTTTGCTAGCTTTTTCAAGCGGACTTTTACCTCGAGGGCTCAGCGAGTGCTTAAATACAAGCTCATTATTATTGCAGCAAAGCGTTTCCCTCCCGTTTACAAAATGCAGCACAGCAGTGTGATTCGCCCAGGCAATAAAAGGCAGAACTTATCGATCCTTCCATCCTACCGCTTTTTTTTCGTTATTCCACAGAATATTCATTATGACTCGATTTATTCAATTTCAAGTTTCATATTAAGAAAAATGAACCACTACATCTCTTCAAGAAAAGGCAGCATAGATTGGCTGCATGTTGCAAAAGAAATAAATATTTGTTACCAACAGACGCAACATCACACCACTTTATTACCTTAAGGACCCCCGTTTAGGGGGTTTTCTGCAAAAATTGATCGACACGTAATGGCTGCGATGCGTAGGGGAAGGCCCATTCCAGTCCACTCCTGTACAAAGAAAAAATGAGGAAGCGAAGGTGGTAGTGCGAGCACGTGAGCGTGCAATTTGATACGTATGGGCAGTGTGGTGGAATATGCGCGTCGGTGGGGTGATGCAGGGCGCGCGATTGAGAAAACTGTGGGAAAAATTGGAGGACGCTTAAGCTTCGCCTTCAAGAGTGGAACGCGATATCGTTCCCGTCGACCCGCCAAGGAGTGTAAGACAATGCGCTACGGCGAAGCGATCACTTACGAGGGGCCCCGCATCGGACTTTGCACCCACCAATCGCGCGGTGAGCGCCCAGTAACGCAGCGTTCGGCGCGGCAGCGAAATGTGCGCCTGAGCAAGCGCAACGAACCAAAGAACTCGGTGTCTCGGTGGGGGAAACGATCTACGCCAAACATCGTGATCGGCACGGACAGCCGGGCCGCGACGCGCGTCGTACCGGTCCCCGCACGGCGGGCCCAATGCGCTCAAACAAGACGAAGGCGAGAAGCGGGCGAGTGGCGCGCCACCTATCGGGGCAGCGCCGTACATAGCGAGGAGGGGGTCTTCTGTGTTTGCCGCAAGATGGCTCTGCGTGTGCGGCAAGAGCACAAGAAATGTAGCGGAAACGTACTTCGCTACGCGTTTAACTGCGACTTCTGTAATTTACAAGCTCATAATTACCGATATACACCGCAGTATAACATTCTACGGCACGTTTCTAAGGCAACACCGCATTCACTAGAGCAGCTTTCGTCCCGCTTTGAACCATCGAACTCATGGCTGAGTGGTAGCGTCTCTGTCTCACACTCCAGAGACGCTGGTTCGATTCCCACCCAGTCTATCTTGCAAGTTGTTCTTATTTATGAATTGCCTTCCGGCATTTTTCGCTCACGGCCGACGCCGCGGACACCGGCTTTTCTGCGACACGAGCTCCTTAACGCTGTCGCGTGAAAACTTGTGATGCAAACAGAGGCTGGCGAAGCACAGAGAGGTTTGGAAGACCAGTTTTGCGTTTGATGGATGATGTGCTTATGTCATTTGAGTATGAAGAATGTACCTAGTGGCACGATTTTGCACGGATTCTAATTCGTTAAGTATACCTGGTGCAAACTCCAGATGGGCGTAACATATTCTAGTTTAGACCTGATTGGAGGTTTATACGCGAGAAGCTTTATGGGGGTCCTGTGGGTGTGACGTAAATGGCGCTTTAAGAAACCGAGAGATCTGCTCGCTGCTGATATGACATTGGTGACATGTGCGCGCCAGGAACGATCACAGGGAAGGTGACGCCAAGGTACTTACAGGATCGGACTTGTTCAACAGTGGAGTAAGAGCTTACGTGCGAAAATAAAGAATACGCTGGCGTTGAAATGAAACGAGTTTGCATTTAGTGGGTATAATCTTCATTGGCCAAAGATCGCCCCACTCCTGTACACGGTCAAGGTCATATTGTAGTGCATTTTGATCAGAAAGGTTAGGAATTGTGTGATAGATGACGCAATCGTCCAATGCACGCATATAAGAAGATACATGGTTGGGTAGGTCGTTAATATATATTAGGAACAGAAGGGGTGCGAGGACAGACCCTTGGGGGACGACAGATGTTACTGAGAGGGAGCTCTAATGGTCATTTGTAATAGAGACGCACTGAGAACGGTTAGTAAGAAATTCTGAAATTTATTCGAGAATGTGAGGGTGCAGGTTTAACTGGGCAAGCTTTAGTATCAGGCGTTTGTGCGGCACTTTGCCGAATGCTTCAGTGAAGTCCAGAAATATTGCATCAGGCTGAAGGTTACGGTCAAGATCGGAATGTAAGTTGTGAATAAATATTGCCCAGTTGAGTTTCACAGGAAAAAAAAATTACGATAGCCATGCTTGGAACAATGAAAGAAATTGTTCGTGCCCAGGAAGTGCATTATGTGAGAGTATATGGCATGTCCCATGATTCTGCATGGGACGCCCGTTAGTGAAATGGGGCGGTAGTTTAAGGGGGATTGTTTGTTACCTGATTCGTGGACCGGAATGACCTCTCCGACTTTCCAGTCGTCTGGCAAAATCCCTGTTTCAAGCGACAGTGAGAACAGCATTGAGAAATGCACCGCAATAATTTGTTTAGTATTTTTAACAGTGTAGGTAATTTCGTCTGCGCCGGCCGATGATGAAAGTTTCATTTTGTCGATGAGGGACGATATGCCAACGCCAGAGAATGTCACGGGGGCCATAATTGGTAACGTAGTAGTAGGTGGCCTAGAGAATCGTAAATCATTTTCTTTAGTAAAACATTAAAAAACCTGTTAAACATTTCAGCACAATGAGCGTCACTCAGCTCCTTGCCATTATCGTTAGTAAGGGTAATGTCGTTTGTCGGTTGCGGGTTTATGACTTCCCAGAATTTTCTAGGGTTAGATGTTAGAATTTTAAGTAAGTCACTGTGATAAAATGTCTCTTTAGCATTTCGAACTGCAGTATAATACGCGTCTTCGGCAGCATAGTACCTATTCCATGCGCACGCACTTGGATTAAGTTTCGCAGTACGAAAGAGACGTTTCTTTTAATATTTTTTGTGTGTTTTTAAGCTTTCTGAAAGCCATGGTTTGTTTTTTATTGGCAAAGAAGTTCATTTTGAGGATGAATTTATTAGTTAGCTCAATTATATTGTCCTTAAAGATTAGCCAGTTATAATTAAGACTTCGGGAATCGAGACTGCATTCAAACGCAGGCAGAAAATGTCGTAGTTCGTTATTAACTACATTGTAATCGGCATTATCCTACATATGACTTGTTTTGCTGAACATGTGGCGTGTTTTAGGGACGAAATTAAATGTAGTATGAATTACTTTGTGATCACTTATTTCACGTAAGTATGCGATAACTTTTAAACTTTCAGGGTTATTCGTAAGTGTCAGGTGTAAAACGTTCGAAGATTCATTAGTGACGGGTGTCGGTTCGGTTACCAGTTGACTAAGGTCGACAAATTCCTTTGCTTCAGTATATCCTGTGATTGGGGATGTTTGCATTAAGCCAGTCCTAGTCAATGTTAGGGAAGTTAAAATCTCCATAGAGAATATGTGCGATGGGGTGTTTATGAGTAGTTCGAGATAATATTTCATTAAGTTCACGAGCGAAATCTGGATCAGTACCAGGAGTCCTGGAGCATACGCCAAGTATTACTGTTTCGGGTGGGTTATGGCACATTGCCCATAGTGATTCAAGTTGGGAAGTAATGTTAATGAGAAAGCATGATAGCTCTTTGTTAGTCGCGATGAGTACGCCCCCACCACGTGCGTTTCTGCGGTCATGACAAAAAATATTAAAGTTCGGCAAATCCCTCAGGACCTCTGTATCTGATATGTCGTCAGTCAGCCAAGTTTCTGTCAATATCAGTATGCTACTGCCAGATTAACGTAATAGATTAGAAAGGAGCATGCATTTAGGAAAAAAACTACGTATGTTAGTATAAAGTACGGAAAACGAAGGCTTTGAGGTAGCGTTTGTACAAGGCTATTGGCGCGCTTGCCGACGGCGTACTGATCCTTACGATATCTCTTTGACAATTCCTGCAGCATCGTCAAAGATGTATCGCTGAGATCCAATGTTCAAGGTCTTGAAACGCAATGAAAAGGGTACAGATTTGCTCCTAACAAAGGTAACAAGCTGCTTTCGTGCAAATTGAACTGGACGAATGAAACCTTCGCCAATGGTGAGGTTAGTACATTTTAGTTTCGGGCCGTTTGAAAGAATAGATTCCTTGGTTTTGAAGGATCAAATTTTCACTATTACGGGTCGTTTGCGGTTAGTGCTGTGCTGCCCTAGGCGGTGCGCACGCTCTTTATCTTTTGGTTCGATTGTAAGACGTGGTCGTTCAAGCAGTGGTGAATTATTATGTGTTCTGACTGAACGTATGTTTCCGTCGGATTAGTGTCTCGAAGACCGTAAAATATTAGATTGTTACGCCGGGTGCGGCTCTCGAGGTCGTCAAGACGCTCTTCTACGTCACACACATGGCGGCTTAACTGAATGGTCTTAAACACAACGATTATCTTGCATTAATAAGACCGCAATAAAGCGTGCTGTAGCGAAATTTGAGAAATTACTCGTTATAGCGACATAACGAAAACAAACAGGGCTGTGTACTTCTTTTTTGTCGGAGGGGTAAGAGGAAAACAGACATGAACCAGATGACAATATGTAGCTGCTGGGTGGCTGCGGGTGTATAGTGTTTTTTTTTTCGCTTCTGAGAGGGGGAGGGGCGAAGCTAGCGTTTTCTTTTACTGCGCATAAACTCGATACATTCCAGTGATGAGTTCCTCGCAAACCGAGTTTAAGCTCTCAAAGCGTCACTCCCGCTAATGCATTCATCAAAGTGCAAGTATTAATTCACTCTCTTGAGCAAAGCGAGCTATGGGGCTAACGCTTGGCGTAGAGATCACAAACGCGAAATTGCATGGTCATGAGCTATTATTATGCGTATACATAATAGCTAAACTGGGTTAATTTGATGCCATTTTTGAAGCGTGGCCGTTCGCATCGTGGCCATCAGAGTGACCGTTTTCATCGTCATACTGAAGCTGTCGTCATTGTCATGCCACCGTCATTGTAGAACTACAAGTTGCAGTTTCTATGAGACGCCATAAATTATTTCTCACCTGCCGCGTTTGCTTAGTGGCTATGGTGCTAGGCTGCTGAGCACGAGTTCACGGGATGCAATCCCGGCCACGGGGCCGCCTTTCGATGGGGGCGAAATGCGAAATCACCCGCGTACTTAGATTTAGGTGCGTGTTAAAGAACCCCAGGTGGTCCAAATTTCCGGAGTTCCTCACTACGGCGTGCCTCTTAATCAGAAAGTGGTTTTGGCACGTAGAATTCCGTAATTAAAAAAATATTTCTCACCTTCAATTAAAAAAGAAATGTATATTGCACCCGCGAAGTGTGCATTTATTCTAAGCTTGCGTTTCAATGAAATTAACGATAAAGTCAGGCATAATTAACGCCCTTTCACGTACTGACTTTGGAAAGGCAAATGTCTTTAAAGGTGTTTTGTTTTATTTTCTTTTTCTTAGCGTAAACTATTTTGATCATTGTGCATAGAGTACAATCATCGACATTGCGGTGTTACAGTCTCCTCAACATGGACTCATCCATTCTCGCTATTAGTTAAAACCCACCTGAATACTTAAAAAAAAACAATTGTGACGACTATAATAATCAAGATGATGCCGAGAATTCAAACAAGCCTAACAAAATGGTAGCGCGTCACACACACACACGCACACACTATGTGTCTTCTGTCTATTACTCTCCTCTGGCGCGCTCGCCAGGAGACAGAGGCTTGCCAGGCGTTATCTTTCCTCCATATATTTATTTATTTATACATACTAACAGTCCCAATGGGGATTATAACTGGAGGGCAAGAAAAGAGAAGGATTTTAGTACAAGGTAAAAAAAAAAACATTTTAAAACCAAATATCGCGCTATTGAAGGCTGTAAAGGATACAAAAAAATCTACAAAAGTAAATTTCACTGACATAGTAGCATTGACACGGCTTATATGAGGAGAAAAGCAAAAACATAACACTGTTCCAAATTGCGAGGCTAGCATATCGCTTTCGATTAGTTTAGAGAAACGAGCTAAAGATGTGCTACTTGTAATGGAAGGGGTCAGGTTATTGTATTCTGTGAACGCCAGATGAAAAAACGAGAATTTGTAGGGTATCTGTATAGAATTTGTAAAACTCAAGGGCATGACAGTCTTTCTGGTGGTTAGTTGTTGCTGTGGATTGCTTAATATAACAACGCGATATGTCAATGTTTAGGCGGTTGTGCAATAGTTGGTACATTACCTTGAAGTGCGCCAATTTTGCCCGGTTTTTTATGGTTAGTAATCCACTCTTCTTAAGCGGTCCTCTGGACGAATCTGTTCGGTTAAATTTGTTAAAAATAACCATAAGCGCTTTTCTTTGAACTCCTCCGAGCTTGTTAGTTTAAACCAAGCAGTGTTTGGGTATTTAGGGTGGGTCTGATAAGCGTATGATAGGCCAGTAACATTGTGTTTGGGGGTGTTAGCTCTGAAAGTCTGTTTATAAAAAACTGTCTTTTTAGTGCAGATGATGTGATGATTGAATATGAGAATCTCATCGCAGATCTTGTGACAATATGAGACGTAGGCATTTATTTTCCTTAACTTTAGACAGGTTAGTTCAAATAATGAATGTATATATATTTCGAAATTCCTCGACTTCCCAGCGATGTACGACGGGAAAAAAATCATTTGGTAGAGCGTCTAAAACGAGAGCAAGTGGTGATTTGTATTCCATGACAATATTTTGAAGGAAATCAGTGAAGAGAGAGAGAAAAAGACGTAAGCTAGAATGGTTAGCCAGACGATAGCGCCGGGTTTGCGACCTAGCGTAGAAGCAGGAGAAGAGAGGAAAAATTCACGGACGATTACGATAATCTCTAACGCGAAATTCGAGCACATATCTATATGCGTTTTCATATTGCAATATATTGGGTGGTGCGGACAATCTGTCTCGTGCGGCTCATTGCAAACAGAGTGGTCGGGAGGTCGCGACAGGCAGCGAGTGGGTGACGTGTGGGCGCGATTTACAGCAGCCGCCACAGGCAGACCTCCGCTCATGCAACGCCTTGTTTCCATATAGAGAAACGGACGACGCGATGCCATCGGTCAACAGACGACGGTGCGCTACTCTGGCGCCATCTCGTAGCGGTCGTCGCCAGAGTCTTGCAGGGCATTACGCTTTTTTTCTCACGCTTTCGCCACACCCTCCTCCTCCGCTTTCCTCCTCGCGCTCTTTTTGCTATCGCCGTCTTTCATCTCCCGCTGTGCTCTGCTTTCGATCTTTCATCCTTCGCTGTTCTCGTTCCCTCGTTTACGCTGAGGGAGGACGCCGAGGGCTAACGCCGACGCGAAACTCAGGGGCAGGCGCTGAAGAGTTGCGCTCTAAAAAAAAAACAAAAAGCAAGAGGTGAAAGGCAGAGAGGTTAATCACATTAATTGTCCGGTGGGCTACTCTGCACAGGGGGATGAAGTAAGGGCCGCAAAGATGACGAGAAAAAAAGAGGAGATAAAAAGAAAAAATATGCGGATCCCACGCATGGTGGGAATCGGTGTCAGTGAAGCGTTTTATGCTGTTCGCTTTGATTGATGGTAATTAATGGTGATGCTGACGGCGAATGCATAACTTCTTTAGCGTTTAGTCGAATACGAGAGTGGTGAGTTGATGTTAAACGTTAGCTCGCGTGCGCCACTGATTTTTGCCTGTGTAGCAGACAGAACACACGTGGAGAAGTACTTGCTTGACGTGTTTTTGCGGGCCATTATTCATAACCTCTAGGATGGCTGAGCATTATCATTGCCTTACGTTGCACATCGCATCATGGCAGAAGTGTCAAACTTTAATTAAATCACGGGACTGTACGTGCCAGAACTACGATCGGATTATGAGGCACGCCATAGTGGCGCACTCCAGATTGATTTTGACACCCTGGTGTCTTTTAACGTGCCCCGAAATCTAAGCGCACTAGCGTTTTTGCATTTCTGTCCCGTCGTAATTCGGCTGCCACGGTCGGCATTGCACCTGTGACCTGGAGCCGAGAAGTGTTCATTTGACGTGCGATCGCTTCCGTAGTGTTGCATAGGCCTTACGGTGTTTTAATCCGGCTTTGCGTCTGCACGCTGCATCAGTTGTCCGCTGATAAATTTGCGTGGTGTTTATTTTTCAGATATAGCAGAAGCGTCCCGTACCTAAAGCCCCTCTATGCATGTTTTCGCTGACCAGCAAGAAAAGCGGCGCTAGCGCGTGGATGGAGGGGCTTTCAGCGTGCTGTACCTTCAGTTTGCCCGCTACCGCTGTTTCTTTGCCTTCTTACGTCATCTTTCCCTCTGCCGCTCTCTCTCCCTGTATGGGGACTGCGAGAGTGGCAAGGCTGTCATTCGCTCGTTTCGCGACTGCGTCGGTTCTACCCATTCTCTGCCTCCTCACGCTCTTCCTCTATACAGTTCTACATACTACGTCCCCTCTGGACTTGCACGTTTGTAGGAAGGTAAGCGCTGCACTTTCGGCAATCCTTTTGAGGGGGTTCATGGAAAGTTACAGCTGTCTAGAGGCTAATGTAGCGACAGCCAGGGAGCTCCAGAGGGCATTGTGCCCATGCAACGTGACCGAAAGGTTCAAACGAGTTTCTCGCGTCGACTTTCCTCTTTACCACGCTCCTTCCTTGTATATGCACGCTTTGAACCACCCCCTGACGCGGCGTACAAGACAGCAGCAGCAGCAGCAGCGGCGGTGGCGGTGACGGCGCAAAAGTCGAAGACAGAGGCAAAGAAAGCTTCTCTTTAAAAATGTGTCCGTGCACTATAGTTTTTCAATAAGTCCCGATGCTTTTAAAAAGCAAACTAGCGCTTTGAAACCGATTCGGGCCGAAGACGGCTGAAACCAGGGTCCAAGAATTCCGGCTTCCATCTGGGGACAGTTGTCAGTCTTATCGAGTGTGCAATGGTTTGAAAAACATTATTTAGGCCCTCAGGAACCAGTATCGGGCAGATGCGGGTCGCTCTCACATCGGGACAGAGAGGCCAGCCCGTCTGCCGTCACACGGGCCCTCTGTACAGCCTGAGTTATTCCGCCAGCGCTTCACTGTGCAGCATCCGCAGCCACCACTGTTCACCTTGAGAACCATCACCGGCCAACGGCATGCAGCGCCAAAGTATGTGTTCTAAATCGAGCAAACCCCCCTCCCCCCGCTTACTACAATAGACTGAAACCACGCAAGTCCGGATTAATTTCATTCATGCCGACCGGGTTAGGGTACGTTCGTGTCTGCAGAAGCCATAATCTAATCGCCTGTGGCCTACTTAATTTAGAATGTGGCAGAGGGAATGTCCTGCGCCCTAAGTAGTAGTACTTGGTGATCTCGTAGGTTAACAGCTGGTCCCTGATGTCAGGAACGGGAGATCCAGCCCCTTCACGGCACACTAATCCTCGTGTCTTCCTGTGCGCTACATCGGTGAGGTTACGCGTGGCTTCCTCCACTGACCCCATGTGCGCTGGGAACCAAGTAACTGTATGCGAAGTGATATCCCTACCCTGCAGCAGTCTGTAAACTGGTTCCGCAACAAGTCCCCTCGAGAAGGCTTATTCGCAGATCGCGAGTCACTAAACACCAAAACTCTTCCTGAATCAATTAGTGTTAGAGGAATAGCCACCTGCTCAGTGACCCCCGAATCTTTTGTATAAATTGAAGCGGCATTTCGAACACTCCCTTTGCCTTCTACAACTCTCCCCGAATAAGCATCTTTCCCATTAATCCATGCCGCGTCAACAAACGCAGACATCTCCTCCGGATACTTTGCCTCACGCAACAAAGCCCTAGCTCTCGCCAGCCGCCTCCCTGCAATGTGCACAGGGTGCACATTCCGCGGAAACAAACGAACCATGATATTGGCCTTAAGGTTCACGTTCAACTCGTGTAGCCATGCCCCATCGCGTGACACAGCCACTGATTCTCCAAGTGATTCTAAGATATACCTACCCACTGGTGTACCTAGCAACCGCTCCCTCTATGCCGCACGCTGAGCCTCGGCAATTTCATCTAAAGTATTATGCAAACCCAGTGGCAACAACATATAATTTGACGCGCTCACAGGCAGACGAAGCGCCGCCTTAACGGCTTGTCTGATTAAAGCTTCCGATTTATCTTTCTCCTCCCTATAAAAATTTAGCATAGCTGCGACATACGAGTAATGTCACAGAATAAATGCGTGAACTTACCGCATCGCACCTTCTCCTCCTAAACCCATATCGCTATTAGAGATCTTTCTAGTGAGTCTTATGACATTCCCTTTTTTGGTAATACGCTGAATGGTTCTATTATTCGATCCATTTTCTTCAACTGCAAAACCCAAGACCCTGATTGCCTCAACTTTGGGTATCAATGACCCTTCCCTAGTAAGGATGCTAATGCAAAGCTCAACTTCCGGTGCCCAATCATTTGGCCTACGACCTAGCTTCTTAGATTTGAAGATCAACAACTCAAACGTTTTAGAGGAGCACTTGAGCCCCATAAGGACCAAATACTCTTCCGTAAGCTTTACCACCTCCTGCAGCCTAGCCTCAAGCTCTCCGTCACTACCACCGACACTCCACATAGTAACGTCATCCGAGTAGATAGAATAGCCAATACCTTGGACAGTGTCCGGTATATTAGCCAGCTTCGACATCGCCAGATCGAATAACATAGGCGAGAATATGGATACCCGAGGAATACCACAGCAACCCAATTTGAAGACTTCCGACTTTATCTCCCCAAAGCTGAGACATGTCCTTCTATCCATAAGGAAAGCCTTGACAAAATGGAAACGCCGCTACCCCAGATTCGAGTCCGATAGTCAAGCGTGGTGCTGAGGACTTTTCTTTGTGGATTGAAACGACAAATGCATAGAAGGTGCACGATCGTCTCTTCGCACCCACAAACTTCACATTCCGGACTTCTGGCCATTCCTAGGACGTAGGAGTAGGTATTATCAAATGCTACTACAAGCGCCCTTGGTTAACCTCCCTACATTTTCCTCTTCGTTTCTCTCTCTCTCTCTCTACTCTAAGCCATAGACGACAAACGAGAATTCCGTCGCGTCGTGGTAAGCCGGGCTGAAGGCAGAGCTTTAGATGGAGATTCAAGGAACGAAGACTCTGGTTCGTAATGGCAGCCGAATCCCATTGGGCCAACGTAAGCTCGCCAGCAAGCACATGGAGCTTTCCTGCTGCATCTGTTCTTGACGTCGGATAATGTTAATTATTCAATTTGGCATACAGAATTTTTGTAGAATCGAGTAATTTATCTCAATGGTTAGAACTGCGCAATTTGCCACAGGCAATTCTAAAAAAAATTGATGCAGAAAAATAAAAAAACACCTATATACAGGATGTATAAAGTGATCAATAGTGTAACGAAAGGCCTTTTTTATTTACATGTTCGCGAATTAATTCCTTGAGAAACAGATATTAACAATCATAACTGAGAAGTCAACGCTCGTAGAAGCTCTTCCTTCAAGAGAAATCATAGACTCACCGTCCAAAATTACAATTTCGACAAAAATAAGTCCTTGTCAGTAAGACTGGTCACTGCTACATTTTCAGCATACTTGATCACTAAGTCATTCTTATTGACGTTTCTTTCTCGTCAATAAGTGGATCCTTGACTGTTCATGGAATTGCCTGGTAAATGAATGCTTAAAAACATGTGGCTGTAATCGCGACCGTGGGTGAATGTGTTTGAAACCTGAGTAGCCCATCATATCAAGGTATGAATACGAGCTAGTTGGTAAGGCAACATCTTTGAATGGGACAGCGCAAAAACTTTCGATGCATGAATGTGTTTGCCAATATCTTGTCCCGACTTTCGCGCTGTTCTGTTTAAAGATGTTGCCTATACAGGAGTTCGCAACCTTTACTTTAGCAATGTGTGTTACAAGTCTAGTTGGTAATCCATTATGAAAACAGCGCAACAGTGGACAGAGGACTAAAAGAACGAATGAACGAACCAAAGCGCTTGTGTTCGTTCATTCGTTGTCTCAGTCTTCTGTCCGCTATTGCGCTGTTTTTATAATTTCTTATAGCCGCGACCCTCACGGTCAGCGTTTCTTTTTACGGAAACGTTGAAGAGGTAACTGACATCACATGACATTGAATGCGCTTATTAGCGCTGCTTTATTTCTCGGGTTTCTTTCTTAGCACATGGACATGGAGCAACATCACTTGCTCCGCGAAAAACCAATCTCCTTTAGACGGCGATGAAACAGTTGCGTGAGAGATGAAAGAACGGCAAAATTCTTTGCGAGGAACACTTCTGGATTATTGTCAGTGAACGATGACCACTGAAACCGCAGATGAAACATTCCCGCAAACCACAAAGAGGTTAGCCTCGGTGATGTGGCACGAACCCCCTAAAGAAGGGAAACAACACACGATGCCACTCTTGTCAATTAAGTAAAGCTGCTGGTGCAGCCGCTCTAACGAGTGACTGGCAACGCATACACAGACAGACAAGTAGAAAAACGAGAAGTTGTCAGCATTAACCACGGAAATAGGGCACTCCCTTCTGGGCATGGCTCACCCTAGCGAGCAGCAGCACGACGTCAAACAAAGATACTGGGACCAGAAGAACAAATGCGTTCGTTCGCAAGAACTCCTTCATACTGGCCGGCCGCCTTTGCTAATCAGATTGTCGCCGTTATGATTGGCTAACCCGTGCTCTCACGAACCACTGTAGCATATGAAGTGCTTTATTGAATCATCTTGACATCGTGGATCACAAGCGCCAGAAAATGAAACCCAAGAGCCATGGCGATCGTCAAGAACACAATCATGAGAGAAAGAATCTCATAGCAATGCCGTACCTATGGCGTTTAACATAATTTGAAAAAGCTTGCTGCTAGGAATGCTGCAAAACTTGTGTTCTCAGCGCCTTGCAAGTTAACTATATAGCTTGTATAAGCGGTTTTGAACACACATGTGAACAAATGCAAGTGCGACAGAGAGAGAGAGAGAGAGAGAGACAGAAAACTGACCTAGTTGGTAAGGATTCATTATGCAAAAAAGAGGTGAGGCGTACTGACAGGACACAAGAGTAGAGAAGTGGACAAGACGAACGCTGGCTATCAACTGAGGGGAGCACTGACGCGAAAAAAAAAAGAAGACACACAACTAATCTGCGCAAACTCACGAATGGTATCACCACGTGTCAGTCGGGTACATGTGCCGGTCTACGTGAGTGATAACTGTTAATTAAGGCACTTCATCTCTTCTTTATGTAAAGTAATCGAAGGCTGACTCACGCACGCACTTCCATCATTATAGATAGGCCATGCCTCTACCATAAGACGCCATCTCTCCACCCAATTAGCGTCAACTTCAAGTACATTGAAATAATTTCTAGAAAAGCTCCCGTGGAAAGACCGCGTCTGTCAATAAAAGCCGACTCTTGCCAGTAAAAACAGCCAGTAAAACTCAAGCCGTCAGCAGTTAAGCAACGTGCGGTTTACCTCCTGTCAAGACGTAATCTTGATAGGGTTGTCTCCAATGTCAAGAAAGAAAAATCCCTCACCTTAGAACTGTTTTTCTCGGTGAAGACCCATAAGCAAGAAATTCCTTTTCGTGCTATACTGTCAGAGAAAGGGACGCGGCAGGTCTGTGTCGCTAGTTACCTACAGAACTGCTTAGCTTCACTAGTTATTTCAGACCCCTTTTGCTTGCGTAATTCTCAGGCACTAGTTCAGTATTTGAGAGAGGAAAATCCTGGTGATTGTACAGCTTTTAGTATGGATATCGAAGACCTGTATTATTCCTTGCCGCATGACGGGTTGCTAAATTCCGTAAATGAGTGCATTAAAGAACAAGTGCAAGAGTCGGCTTTTATTGACAAATGCGGTGTTTCCACGGGAGCTTTTCTAGAAATTCTTTCAATGTACTTGAAGTCGACGCTGATTGGGTGGGTAGATGGCGTTTTTTTCTGCAGAAATCAGGCATATGTATCGGCTCAAAGGTTGCCGCTATTCTTAGCAATATTTACCTGAGTCAGGTTGACAGCTGCTTAGAGAAAGCCTTAGGTGATAGCGTTATAAAGATATTTCGTTACGTTGATGATTACGTGATTTTCTGCGATAAAGAAGAATTCGATTCCGCTGCTACCTCAATAAGTGAGAAATTTAAACTTTATGGAGGAGGATTAAAGTTTACCAAGGAATCTCCTGAGAGACGCGTAATTCAGTTTCTTGACATTTCCTTGGTCTTCGAAGAAAATCACGTTAGTTAGCAGTACTCCCCAAGATCTTCGAAGCCACTGCTAAAATTTCAATCCAAGCATTCCAAATTAGTAAAAAACGGAATTGCCATGCCGTGCCTTAAGTCTTCTCTCACCAGATCCTACATGCACAAAATGAGCGCCAGTTTTAATGCGCAGGTCCGGCGCCTATTAGAAGCAGGTTATTCTAGTGTAGCAGTGGCCACTGTGGCTGAGCGCCTAAAGAAGTCGGTTTCCAGGGGGACGGACGTGATTACGGAAAGCAGTAATAGCAATAAAGAGTAGTGGCTATTCCATACATTCATTCAGTGTCGCACAGGATTAAAAAAGTTGCAAGTAGATACGATGTTAATGTTGCTTTCACTGCTCCCAATAAGCTAGGTAAGATATGCGCTGCCGTAGAGAATAAAAAGGAGCGAGTAAAAGGCAAAGAACGAACAGATATTTGTCCAGTGAAGCACAATAAGAACAACAGTTTTACTGACTGTCGTATGGGTGTGGTTTATAAAATTCCCCTTAGCTGTGGCCAGCTCTACGTAGGGCAAACGGGATGGTGTATCAATCAGAGGCTAATGGAACATAAAAGGTCGTTAACCGGTGGATCGCCTTCTAATCTTTCCCTACATTGCCAAGACTGTAACTGCACGCCAGAGTTAGATGAATGCGCGATGTTGTACAGGCATAAGAATGAAGATACGCGTTTTATGGTAGAGGCATGGCATGTCTATATTAGTGAAAGTGCGTGCGTGAGTCAGCCTTCGATTACTTTACATAAAGAAGAGATTAAGTGCCTTAACAGTTATCTCTCACGTAGACCGGCACATGTACCCGACTGACACGTGGTAATACGATTCCTGAGCTTGCGCGGATGAGTTTCGTGTCTTCCTTTTTTTTGCCTCAGTGCTCCCTTCAGTTGATAGTCGGCGTTCGTGTTGTCCATTTCTCTACTCTTGTGTCCTGTCTGCACGCCTCACCTCTGTTTTGCATAATGAGAGAGAGAGACTCTTTATTAGAAAAACAAATATTTTTGCCGGCTCGTATACAACCGCTGGCATGCTACTCTGTATAGGGATGGAGAAGGAGATTAAAAGATCCCAGAGGAGAGTGGAAAACAAAGATAATAAAAATAAATGTGAAATGCGCAAGTAGACCTGATACTAATATTTACAGGTGACATGACGGGTAAATTTAGGCTTTTGTACATGAAATGCTCAATCTTTAAAGCTTTCCTATTAGACCAATTTCCCACAGGTATTTGAACAATAAATCCAAAACATGCCGCTGTATTGAATGGCTGGGCATTTTACCTAAGATGCTGGGTAATGTTAACGGAACGTGGCAAATCATGTCGATTTGCTGCTAAAAAATTGTCTCTCGTCGTAGTACGCGGGACATTCTATTAATATGTGCTCCATTGTCTTTAAGTTGCCACAGTTATCACAGTAGAGGTTAGGGGTAAGCCCTATGCGGTACAGATAATTCTTCGTGTATGCCACGTTCAGTCGAAGATGATGGCACAATGTTTCAAAGTGTCGAGGAAGTGCTAGTGGAATTTTCAGTCTCATTTCTGGGTCAATATAACGCAGGAAGTCATCTTGGTGAAGATGCAGAGTCCAGATGCGGTCTTTGTCTTGATAGGCATGTTTTTTTTGCAATGTTTGAAGCGTCGGTTCTTGTAAAAAATATTCTTTTGAAATTGTGGCACTGGAGACCATTTCAGTCAGCTTCATCCGCTTTTTCATGTCCCGAAATACCGGCATGGCCAGCTATCCACTGGAACTTGATGCAATGCCGAACAATCTTAGCCTTGTGGTGAAGATAAGCAATGTCAAATGCTGCGGGCTGGTTATTACAACGCTTGTGCCTGTTCCACATACATTTTAGGGCTGCTTTTGAATCCGTGAAAATCACCCATGTCCTTGGTGGCTGTTGTCGAAGTACGTACACAAGGACCTCCTTAATGCCACATAGCTCTGCTGAAGTAGATGATGTCGCTCGCTCAAGACGAAAGGAGAATCGTTGCCCTGTAAAGGGAACAAAAAGTCCACACGAAAAGCGATGTGGAGTTGTAGAGCCATCTGTGAAAAATGTGCGTTGCGGCTGCGTATTCTTTGTGCATATACTCCAAAGTTATCTGATAAGTCGCTGCTTGAGACATTTTCTTTTTCGCGCTGATTCCAGGGATATATGGCACGATTTCCAGTGGGGACAGTGGCCATGGTGAAATGTTTCGTGACATAATTTGTTACGCCTGATCAGGAATCAAAATACATATGCTTCCGACGGCATGTCCAAAGCTAGGTGTATCATGGTTTCTAGAAATATCCACCAAAAAGTGGGTCTTCGTTTGAAGGACGTGTTTGAGGTGAATCTGAAGTGTCTCCGGCAAAGATAGGACTTTGAGAGGCAAGCATCCAGCTTCTACTACAGTTCCTGAGCGGGACGATCCCTTCGGAAGGCCAAGACGTGCGCGAGGGCAGTTGTTCCGTGCTACCTCAAGTTGTCTTATGTCTTTGTGGGATTCGGATTACCTATGGCAAATAATGGATAAGGCAATCGAGAAGGTGTATGAATTAAAGATGCGCGAGCATGCTCATTTAGATCCCACAGGCACGGGCGGTAACCTACGGATACATTGCAAGCAGTGAAGTTGTACGACCATTTGAGAGCGGAGCTGCTTACCCCAAGAGCCTGTGCGAATGAGCCGTATGCGTGGTCTCGTAAGGGGAATATCTGGGCTGTCTAACGTCCTTAAAATGAACAAAAAAGATGGCGGAGCTGCGTATTACCGTTGGGGGAGGGGTATCTGAGCTGGCTAATGTCCGTAAAGTGAAAAAAAAAAGGACAGCGAATGATAGTACGGCGCAGAAGACAGAAAGAACACGTGATTTCACCGCGCTGCACCTGACACTGGGGGAGTGCACCCCCGCTGGCCGCCACTGCTGCCGGCTGCGTCTGCTCTCGTCTGCTCTCAACGCAACGGCACGGCAGCTATGGCTGGAAAACACGGAGATGTGCGCTGCGGTAGCCGCCGCGGTGTGTAAGAACCGGATTGTGCATTGCAGAGGTAGACCATGGCTACAGTTGCAACTCCAACAAAAATATAGAAAATTTGAAGACCCCGCATTGTGTGCAGGACCTAAGAACAAGCCCAGTAGGAGGAGAGGCGTAACCAACGACAACGACAAGTTGCCCGTGTGATTGCGGAGAATGGGACAAGTGAGTTTGCTTCCAAGAATGTCAGCGGTAACAGATGCGAGAGTCTAATGGTCGGCGTCGAGCGCATGCTACCGATGAAGATCGCACATGTAGGTCTCTCGTAAGCGTCAAGCTAGGTCGTTCGATTCTGCGTCCACGCGGTAGAAACTGCTTCGCTGGCTAATCCGCCACCATGTGAATGACTTTGCCCGAATTTATTTTAGTAATGTTTCCATCCTTGGGAAAGTTAAGACACAACAGGAAAGCGAGAATATAGAAGTATTTCATATCTACAAACTTGATCCGGACAAGTGTGTGAGCGCGCCAAATCTGTTCCTGACAAACAACGAGCTACGCTTTATTGATAGATTGCCGTGTGTTGTGAACGTGACCATCTACAAGTGATGTGCAGTGCTATTACGTACGCTCCGTTTCATCTTGGGAGACGTCATTTTCACGAAATAAAGTCAGTTGTTACTCCAGCACCCAATCCTCGTGAGGGGCCATTCTAGGACTCGGGCCTGCCAGGTCATAACTGAGCAGAGTGTCAATAAAGTTGTTACCACCACCAACCGGCACTTTTGTTTGTTTTATCCTCGTGTTTCTTATTTCGGATTTCCTTCCAGTTTGCTGGACTTCCACCATTACTATCTATACATTCTCTGAAATTCCACTTCTGCTAAGAAAATCTTTGTAAGAAATCAGTTTTCCCGCCTATGAACACCATCTTATGTTCTGCAAATGCGTACCGCACTGTTGAAGAAAAAGTTCGATGAACGTCTGAAGTATAAGACGGACTGAGATTCTCTTAGAAGAATAATCGTATATCGTCGAGTAAGGGCAGCACTCAGTCTATTTCTTCACGGGTTTCCGCGCATGCAATTGCCTGAATGGAAAGGTGCAAGTGCAGACGTAATTGGGAGATTTTGGTGGCTCCCTCGAATACTCGAAACGTACGTCGATTCACACTGGAGGCTAGCACCATGGGTTGGTCCCCGTAGAAGCCACCCACTCACTCACCCTAGCTAAGCCCTTTGGGGAAGCTTATAAAACCCTTCCCATAGCAAATTCGGCTGCGCCTCGAAGTTTCTCTGCTGTCGTCTTCCGTTGCGGAAACGGCCTATTATACCAAGTGTATTTGAATTCCCCCCTCCACCCCCCACAAAAGGACGATGCTTTTAAATGTTGTGCATGCAGTATGTGACGTGCGGATAGTTTGCAATCTAGATCGATCTGCAATACTGATTGGTCCCGGCCGGAAGCTCTGGCACGAATCTTCTGAATTACTGCAAATTCTTAAAGCGGGAGTTAAACGTTGCTTTTGCAATGACTATGATTTTACGGATTTCTGGAAAATATCACGTAATTCACCTGGATCAACCAGTTTTACAGACGAAATGAGGGACACCGGAGGACGCAAGAACCGCAGCTTTTCGATAGAACAGATAATAAATTATACCGGTAAGCAGCGATAATACCTGGTTGTCTTTGATTTGTCGCGGGAAAACAATATAACCTTACTTCTGTACCTGAAGAGCCCACGTAATAGGGAAGATTGTTTCAATTCATGCTTTGAAACGATGACAAACTTTGTTAGATCTAGTGACGCGCAGAGTGCAAGGGATATCTTTCGTTATAGAAGCAGCAAGCAGGTAGATGGCAGACAGCGTTAGAAAAGTGGCGTTACGGTGTTACTGCAGATTTGTTACTGCGAAGGAATTGTTACAGCAATTTTCTACTAATATCGCAATTTCTGGAACCTGTTGCTTACACCATCTTTTAAATAACTGAAAGACTAAAATGCGCATCCGCACGGCAATCGGCAAAATGTGACAGTAAATTGCTATCATTGACGCTGGCCAGCGAAGGCGATAAAATAGATGAGTAATTAGCAGCCTGATGCTTTTATTTCCTGCTCAATTGCCAGTAACCTGCAAGTTCGTCGCTCTATTCACTTTTGCAAGTAAGGAAATTTTCTCGAACTGAGCGACCGCAGTCAAAAGCTGGAAACTGGGTTTCTGTATATCTATTGGTTGGAACATCCTTTCCACTAATCCAATGACGATGACCACCATCGTCATGGTTAATTCATCGTTATCTTATTCTCGTCGTCAGGCCAACGCCTCATCCTCAGGTTCGCCGTCAACACAAGGCGAAGAAAATCGAAACTTTGCACATCCCCACCCCTGGGATATATATATATATATATATATATATATATATCACAACTTCATTACATACCCGGTATCAAAGTCGTCTCCTCGGAAAGACAGCAGACAGCACATACCTCCTATTGCCCGAGCTCACTCTCCTCCCACAAGCCACCAGATACACGCAAACCGCAGACTATGGGAAAGCGCCAAAGAAAGCCATCGCTTCAAGAATGAGGAACGAGCAACATAGGCAGCGTACTAGATATCGACGTCCAGCTGAGAGAAAACGTTGTGTTGAGAGGGAAAGGAAAAACTAAACGTTGTGCTCTTGATTTCTCATGTCTTTCAGAAAATATTTACGGGAATATACTCATTGAAAGGCATTCCATTCACTCAACAGATATTAGCTTTGAAAAAAATGTGTTACAAGGGCCTTTTAGGAAGAAACAAAGTTGGGCTGCGTAGAAGAGATAACTGGTGGTTATACATAATGAAAGGGGTGCTAAAAGAATGGAACACAGTCAACGTCTGGAGAGAATTAGATGCAGCGCCGAGGTCAGGAAAGTTCGATCCGCCGACGCAGAACCAGGGTAATTGGGGATCTGTACTTCAGGGCCTTGGTGCAGCTGTGGCCTAATATAACCTACAGTAACTGCTGTTGCTAGTAGAGATGTAGAAGCTTTGGACATTTTGAAGGCACGACAAAGCTATGCGAAATATAAACAAGTACGTGGTGGTATAAAAAATTTCACAACTGGCTGTATTTTGAAGGCAGTAATTTATATGTACGCATTCAAACATCGTGACCTTTCAAATAGTCCCCTTGCACAACAGTACAAGGCTCCCATCTTTCCTTTCGATTTCGAGCTACAAGAAGGGGTAGTCACAACCAAATGAAGCAAACTGACAATGAAGCCAAGAAAAGTACAGATGAAGTTATTTGTAGTTTCTGATTGAAGCACAGAAATGATAAGCTAAATTAAGGAAAATGAAAGTCGACAAAAATAGAACTTGCCGCCGGTGGAAGCCGAACCCTCAACCTCCGTTGTAAGCGGCTCCCACCGGCAGCATGTAGTTTTTTTCGTCCACTTTCATACCGTTTTGGCATATGATTTCTACCTTTCAATTAAAAAACCACAAAAAGCTTGCCCTGCGCTTTTCTTGACTTCATTATCTGTTGGCTTCATGTAGCTATGACTGCCACTTTAGAGTATATTCTGGAAGTCTTTTTTCTGAATGAGTCAAGCACTGTTCGGCAATTCGAGCTTGATTTAAGCAACCGTGTTGAAATCGCGACCCTTCAGCTGGGCCTTTTTTTTTAAAGAGAGCGAAGTCAGCGGAAGCGAAGCGGACTAATGATGAAACCTGGTGAAACCAAGTGATGATCATCGAGGTCTTTTACGTCGAGGATGATCACTAGGGAAGAAATTTGGGTGTATGTGTACGATCCTGAGACGAAGCATTCGTTGTCGTAGTAGAAAAGCCCAACGTTTCCACAACGTAAAGAAAAAGAAGCTAGGCATGCTGGCAGCTCCACAAAGGGTAGGTCCATTGTCCTTCTTTTCTTTTTTTTGCATTCACGATAATGAGCATCAGGAATGCATCTGGAATGGCCAGACTGTGAACAGCGAGCTTTACTGCGAAGCTTCAGAGTGCCTGAGAGATGACGTTCAACGAAAACGGTTCAGTCTCGGGCACATGAGGAGCTGGATGCTGCAGAACGACAATAAACCCTGTCATAGAGCATGCCAAACACTTTAGTTTCTCGGCGGAAACAACATGGTTTCTTTTCCACATTCACACTACTCGTCAGATTTGGCTCCCGCTTATTTGGCTCGCTTCCAAACATTAAAACCCAGCTCGAAGTTCTTCATTTCGACACGATAGTTCTAATACAGCTTGAATAGCAGAACGGTGCTTGACATGTTCTGGAACTGAGCCATCCAGGGACAAGTGGCAAGAACGCTGGGAGTGTTGTAGTGCTGCGCAAGTGGACTATCTCGAAGGTGAGCGTGTTTGAATGCACATAATAAATTTTATTCAAAACAGGGTCAGTCTTGAAAAGTTTTAATGCGACCTCGTATTCAGCAAAATCTTTGTAAACGAAAGGAAATATCTTAAACTCTATTCGTATAGCTCAGTAAGAACTGTGGACCAGGGTCTAAGTGAACACATGTTTCCACCGCTTACGGCCAGATCAACATCTTGCCGTAATCAATGACAACACACTGCACAACAATTACCGCAATTTTTCTTTATTCGCCCAGATAATCTTGGTGATTCTTAGTGATTATCTTGGTGACCATGAAAGCTGGTTGCCGTTTAGTTTTTTTAGAGCTGTTTGTGCGTATATATTGTTTGCTGGGTGGTCAATTTCAAGTCGCTGATACTCAGAACGGCAAGTTGGGCCAGTTGGTTGGGATTCATACTAAGGTTTCTTACAACGCAACCTAAGACCATGTCGCAATCTAAGCGCCGCGTCGTCGTTTTGTACATTCTGTTGTCTTAGGTTGCGCCGTAACAAACCTTAGTATGAATCAAGTCGCTGATTTCAAATTGGTGCTGATTCGTCGTTCACTTACGTGATGCCATACTGGAGCAAAAATACTGGATTTCGCTGCAATGCCACTAGAACACTGAATATATTAAAGTACCGCAGCGAAGAATGAAATTATTAAGAACGGCATCGAACGAATTTCGTAATATGCTTAAAGCGCTGAAAATTGGAACGTGTGTGACCAGCGGAGCTTGCGGCGGAATCCAGTCTGTGCCGAGCGCATGAAAACACTTAATTTTATCACCAAAAAGGGCCGTCAAGCTAACGTGAGTGCGGTATGACCACGGAACCAAGTATGTACAAGATACCCACGGCAGCATACGCGCATCTACGCACTATTGGTAAACAGACGACTACAGGACCAATCCATATACTAAGCAGGGTTCTAACGGCGACGCCACTTGATTTGACGGAGGATAGTGATCTAGAATATTTGTTACATACTGCGGTGCAATCTCGCAGACTGACGACGTTTTTAAAGCTCGTGCAGGGTAGGTCGGCTGACCCCAACTGCAGCAGCGTACGCGAGCACGCGACTGGCCTGGCACCAGAGTTCCCCTGCTGACGTCACATACGAAAAGGCTCTGCCCATACTTCTCGGGCTATAGGCCCTGACTAAAAAAAAAAACTCAATATGACCCTGACCAGTTCAACAAGATATAGCTTTATGACCACTGAACTGTATGCGTCAGTGTGACGAATGTACTTATGCGAACTTCAACGTGACTGGTCCACAGCAATCTGAAGGAGACGCAGGAGGACTTCTAGTATTTAGATTATACTATACCACCACACATGTTGCATGCACCGAAACGCGCCGTGAAGATTTTACTGACAGTTCCGTCTGCGGAAACGGTGATTATGTTTACGCATCAACAGATATGCAGAGTTGAATGAAAAGGGAGTGCCCAAATTCTGATCAGAAATTTTCACGCTGCGTAAGTATCTACAAGTAAGACCTAAAAATTATCATCACTACGCCACTGAGATTCCTATTGATGAGCGGCTTTACTGGTACCGCGCAAGTGCTCACCGGAATAGTTACTACTCAGCGGGAAAGAAGCATACAAAATAGAGAAAGAGCGCTTGTCTTGGCCAGTGCTGGGTAGTACCGAAGATACATGCACCTTATAGGTACGGTAGTAGACACTTCTTGGGTATCTTTATTATCATGATGCGTTTGGGAAAACGTTTATCAGTATCTGTATTTCAGATGCATGAAAGAATGTATCGTGTATCCTAAGGTAGAGGATACTGGCTATCGCAACATCACCGTGCGAAACTGTAAATGTTGGCTGAACTCCGCTTCTCAAGCTGATACTGCTGCCACTAAGCCACCTGAATGAAACTAAAGAAAGTGACACTCTTTTATCTTTCCGCCAGAGCCTCCAGCGAGGACAGGCGATGAGGTGTGCGCGTCCTTATTGGTCACATGGTAGCGCTCGCGCCGTCTCGAGAATAACTCGAGAAAAACAAGGCGCGAACGTTCGCGCGGAGCCGACGTTTTCTCTTCTTGATTTTTTTTTTTTGTTTTATTGCGATATCAATTATATAGACACCGCAGGCTAATTTTTGTCGTCGCCATCGCCGTGATGTTCAGTATAAAGTCCAAGGGCGATAACACCATCGCCGCGCACCGTGTGCTGTATGTATGTACGTGCGACAGCACGCGATGGGAGCCGACGATTGCGGCTCGATCTGGCGCGCGCGAGGGAGTAAAACGGAGCGCAAGCGCGCCGTCTTCCGTGTCGCGAGAGGACGTTGGGGGATGGGAGGGGAGGAGCTGGGGCGTTGGGGGTTACGGCTACTGAAAGCTCTCAATCTCCCAAAGTAGCGCCAACCACTTCCCTCCTCCTCCGCTTGTCGCGGCCTCGACGGTGGCGGTTCCGGTGCTGGGCCTGCCGTAGCAGACGACGGCTAACACGCTACGGGAGGAAATCCGCGGAAAAGTTCGTTCGAGCCCTGCGGAGCAGTTTTTTCAATCGAGATCTTGCTTCGTCAGTCGGTAACTGGCCTTAAGAATGTCGTGTTGGAATTGCGGAAGAAATAGAGAAAAGGACCATTATTCAAGGCGTATTTAAGGCGCAAAGCGCGCGCACGTTGAGAGTTCGTGTTGCTGAAACCCGACGCAAGGACGCGGTGTGCTCAAACACGCGCGTAATTACCAAAGTTCCAGGTTTTCACAGCGTGAAAGTATGTGTACGTGGTTTCGTAGGTTCATTTACGTATCTGCAGGATACTTTTGTTCGGCCGGCGCGTGAGAGATTCCGACTGTCTGCGGTCAGCAGCGCCTGGCAACAGGGCCGCTTTTTTCACTGAGGGGTGCTTTGATAATCGTGACGATAGATTGTTTTGTTTTACAAGTACTGCTCCAGGAGGGCACATGTAACGGCTAACGGAGGCCGCTGAAGAGCACGTGACATAACAATAAAGCAGGCGGCGCACGGAGTGTTCACATACAAAATTGGCTGTCCACGATCTTATACCCTCTTGGCATGCACAGGCTTCGGCAAGCCCCATCTAGCCCTGGTTCTAGTTTTGGCGTTCCTGTTGCCGCTTTGGCGCCCTAGAGGCGCCGTCAATAATACGAAATAATGACACGTTGTTGCAACTAGTACATAAAATCTATTGAAGAAATACAATCGCTCCGAGGCGCCAACTTCTAAAGCAGCGCTAGAGCGCCCGCGCGAGAATTATGAAACGCCAACGAGGAATTTACTGGCCCACGTACGACTCTACGATCAAAGTTCACGTTAAACATTCCCTGGCGACCTAGATAATGTTATCCGGAGCCATCCACTACGACCTTCATCATAGCTTTAGTCGCTTCGGGACGTTAAAAACGTTAATCACCACAAACCAAATCACAACATGCGGGCGTATACATTCGAAGCTAAAAGACTGCACCCATAAGTCATAGTGAGCCTTGCAAAAGCGTCGAGAATGTGCTAACTTCTGGTGGAGCTCAAAATACACCCTGAATAATGTCGCTTTTATGTCACAGGCCAGCTGCAGATGCATGCACTTTCACCGCAAGACGAAACTAAATGAATTAGAGAGAGCACATTCGAAAAAAAAAGTCAACTTTAACGCGCTAAAAACTACGCAGAGTATGAACACATACACTTTTTCGAAGCGGAATGCGTGGACTAGGCTCAAAAGAAGAGGTTGTGAGTAGCCGTGGCGCTTATTTCACAAAGCCGTACGTTCTTTGCCACTTCCTCGAAGTCAGCCCGCCCGACCCTGTGAATCCACACTTTTTGCGTTGCGCCCGCCGGATGGCAAAGCAAAAAGCTTTTTGCCCTCGCTGTGTCTGTTGCGGCAACCGAAGGCGCAGCAGCACGGCATCGCAATTAAGTTCTCGGCCCTAACACATTCTAATACGCTAACGCGCTCCGTCAGTCCGCCTGCCGTACTTTCGTCGCGCAGGCCCAACAATGGAGGTCGGAGCGCGCTAGAAAGAAACAACATATGCAAAAGCACTGCGCCTGCTCCGCGCTTGAAAGAAAAAAAGAATACTTTAACGGCAACAAGTGCGTATTTCGCGACCGGGTGCAAGGGCATCGCGGCTTAAATAAGGAGGCAGCGCAGAAGGGAAGGGGGGAAGGGGAGCGGCTTCTACTCCGCCAGCAACTGCGTTCTTTGCGGAGGCGGCGCGCGGTCGCGCTCGCCGTATCCTAAAGCCATTTGCAGACGGCTCATACCTTTGTGGGTGTTGTTTTCTCGCCGCTGTTTGCGTTGAAGATATAGGCGGCAGGAAGGTCACTTCGTTCGTTGCTGCTGCCACGCTCGCTTACGCCAGCGTTTCCATAGCGAGTGTCAGCGGTCATCGAGTGTGATGTGTTCAGGTTTGTGCTGTTCAGGTTTGTGCCCGCTGACACCATGCATGTTAATTCAGTTAGCAGGCGAATGTTTTCAAGTTTATATGGCCGATAAAACTACTATCCTTACTTCGTATAGCTGTGTACTAATTTGCAACTGCAATCGATGCTTCGCCTTCGGGCGAAACTGTGACTTCCTTAGTTGCGTCGGTGCCATGGCACTTGCTCGTAGCCACCGTTCTGTTGCCGCTATAGTGTCGTTATCGAAGTTTATCTTGCGTGGTGCTCTGTTAAGAAGACTGAAGAATGCAAGAATGAGGTTGCCTTGCGTCTAGTGGCTTTTACAAATCAGCGGTCTGAAGGATGCCGTGGATGTAAGTTTGACTGTTGGGAACCAAACAGTGGTTGGCGCTGTTTAATTCCAGGAGACTTGGGCTTAAGGCAGCCATTTTGTATGCGTGATTGTTGCTCACAAGCACCAAAAGCAATTTTTTGACTCCGTTACATGCATAAACGGTAATACGTTTAGGGACAAGGTAAACCTCCACAGCGGTATTCGCGCTATTGTGTAGAAGCTTCTTATTGACGTTCTTGTAATTAGATGACGACTCACCAGCTGGTCAGCAAGCAGAGCAGCCACTCCAATCAATTACAAAAGCGACAAGCAAAAACCGCTGACAGAGCAGCGTACAAAGAGATCTAACTTTTAAGCAGCTAAAGCAATCCCTATAAATTCTTTGGGAATCAAAATATTATACTTTGAGCAAGAAAGACAAAATTTTTGAGATACTAACTGACATTTCATTCAAATGAAACAAGGTTGGCTTGAGTTAAGAAATTTCCAAGCAAACATTTTTGTGCATACGCGTTTGCTGCTACATCATATGGATATATATAAAAAGAAATTTGCGAATGTATCGAATGTAGCATCGTATCGGATACAATGCTTGCGGTAGTATCTTGTATGTCTATCTCAAATACTTGCTGTTCGAGTATCTTGTATCACGATACGATTGCAAAGCATCTTTGCAGAGCATTGGGCTTAATGCTGGAATACTTCTTCCAACGCCGCGAGGACATTACCTCTGAGGGCATTGTCGCTAAGAAAAAGTGACTTCCTTCAGTGAAACGGTCTAGCATGTCGACGCACTATCAGACATAGTAATCCTTCGATAGGCCCTCGCATTTTTCTTCAGAAGCTAAGTGAGATGGCAGCTAAGGAAAAACTTTTGTTTTATAGACTAATGGCAAAACTTTTGTATCCGATCGCTTCCTCCCGACACACAGAGTCGGCTGACTGGAAATGTCAACTAAAGCCCGAGCTCCAAAGCTTCGAAATTGATCAATAGCTTTCTGCATCGCTCATGGAGACGGTTCATCACTTCCGAAGGGCTGACCCCGAGCTATTTCCTAGTGGCTCCCGCTATTTTTCTTGTTCTGATGAAATGAGACGAGAAGTGCCGAAGAGCTTCCGTTAGATATTCTGAGAACTTAACCTCTGCACTTGCCCCCTCTCTCCCCCTGAACACTGCTCTTTTTAGTCTTGATTTAGCTCTGACTGTCGGCAATACTCACGCAGCGTTGCGTTCTAATCAGAAGAAATCAAATGGCGATTTCGCCAGAAACTCATGGCTCCTTTTTCGCCTCACGCTGTAAATGTCTTTCCGTGAGTTATTTTATTTTTATTTATTTATCTATACTGCAATCCCCATTGGGATTTTAGCAGGGTGGGAAACAATACATATGTAAAGAATGCTATAGCATAGGCAACGAAAACAATACAAATCAGGTTAACAGAGCTTGAACATAGCAGTGCCACAGCAAGATAACAAATTGTTACTCAATACTTGAAACAAACGCCGAAAGTGATGATTTTAAAACTTGGTCATTGGTTAGATGATTCCATTCAACGACTGTTCGGGGAAAGAAGGAATACTTAAAACAATTATTACGTGTACTAAATGGGGTTATTGTTCGGCTATGTCGCTGCCTAGTAGCATAACCATATGAAAAAGTAATTATTCCCGTGAGATCTGTCTTATAATGACCGTTAATAAGTTCAAAAAGAAATTTTAGTCGTGGTACACGATTTCTTTGCATTAATGGTGGCAGGTTTGATTTTGTTAAGAGGTCTGTCACTGAAGTGCGTCCGAAGTTGTTATAAATGAAAAGAGCGGCTTTTCTTTGCACCATGTCTATCTTGTTAGTGCCAGTTTTAGTAAAAGGGTCCCAAATTAAACATGCATAGTCTAGCATAGGCAGAATTACAGCTTTATATGCGAGTAGGCGTAGAGTGGGAGTAGAAAGTTTCAAAGCTCTCCTTAAAAAAAGTTGCGCAAGAGTCTGTCGCAGAAAAGTGCGCCCTCCAACGTTTAGCGGCAATCACTTGTCTTGAATTACCGCATGACATGCCGACAAAGTTAGGGTGACAGCGCAGTATTCTTTTTCTTTTTGCTGCAACATTTTACTAACGACGAAATACCATTTCAAAATTTATTTGCTTACATTTTTCTTTTAGCGTAAAGGCAGAGAAAGCTTTGTTGCTGCGAACAGTGGCAATTAAGGAAAACAGCAGTGCACAGAGGATCGTCAGCCTAACGGTTCGGTGCAATTCTTTACTGATCTTTCAGTAACTTGATTCAGGCGATGAATCAAACGTTGCGAGAAACAAGCAAGCTCAGGGAGTTTTCACTTAAATATATATAAAAAAAATTTCAGTGATTCCTCCTGTCCGCCTCGCCCCAACATGCGTAACTCTAAAATTTGTACAATGTCATGTGAACTTCCCCACCTCTACGCAGCGAAACGATGACGGTGCTGGCAACATGACGACACCACGGCTACGACGTTATGACGGTGACATGACAAGAATGACGGTCGCACAACGACAACGGCGGCACCAGGACGGAGACGGCGGCACCATGTCGATAGCACTTCGTTGTTTGACGTCCAATTAGGACAGCGAAGAGCTTCTCTTCAAGAGCTAGGCTGAGAATTAGTGCAGCACTGCAAGCCACGCTGTAAATGACTGCTGCAGCGAGCACAACCTGTACTGCTTGAACTACCTGTTGTTGTTTTTTCTCTAAATAGACGTGCAGTCGCCACCACTAAGCACAAACTGCTAAGCTTAATTACGCCATAGCTAGGTTACAGTGTCAGGCTCCCATCATCATCAGTATCCATCAGTATCATCAGTATCATCAGTATCCCATCACTGTGCCATGCCGAAGCAAGAGCTTGTAAAAGCAAAGCAAGGAGAAAGCTAAAACTTGACTCCTTGAGCCAAGTTTTTTCGAACCAAACTAAAGCTTCTACTAATATTTGCATAATAGTCTGTCAGCTAACGATAGTGTCACGTTGTAGTGACGATGAAGAGCACGGTAGCAAAACTGCGAAGCACGACACCAACTATTTATTGGGTGAACCTGTGACCAGAAATACAAGTGAAGCACAACGATAGCGGCAAGCAGAGTCGGCGATCGTCGAACATCTGATCTGCGGGTGAAGCGCGTCGGCTTTTATACATGGCTCGTCGAAGGTTCTAGGATAGAACGTAATCGCTGGGGCTCGTATGCTTTCCAGAAACTACAACACTACTCGCGTCGCGCATACAATCTGATCACACAAGGTTCAGCGAGAAGATACACAACAGATAGAAACAACTATAACATTCGAGTAAGTTCCAAATCTTGCAGGCGCATCTTGCGCTGAGCGGTAACTTTAACCTGTTTATCGGGTGAAATTCGGTCCCCAGGAAAAAGGATAAACAAATACACGTGTCAATAGTCGTTGCCAGCTGCGCCGCAAAGGCTATGGAAAAGAATAAAATTGCAGAGACGATTAGGACTACTTACGTGGGGGAATGCGAAAGGGCATTAAGGTACGTCCTCAGTTGCGGAAATAAGCGCGCGCAAGGCGGAACGCTTATTTCGGCAACGCTTGTGGTGTCCCGTCTATGTTTTGCGCTGTTAACACCAGGATGGAAAACGAACAAGTCCAAGCTGTTATTCTAGAGAATTCTTGCGCGTTTTTAAGCGCGGCTTTGACGGCGCTCATTTTTACAAGTGAGGCCGTACCAGAAGGCGGCGCGCTTGAACATGTGCGCCGCGAAAGGCGCGCGGCAAGAATTCTCTGCCGCGCGAGGATGGGCCCCGAACCCATTTTTTCGCGGCGCCGCGTTTCCGCAAACCCGAGCGAGCCAATCACAGGCGCCGAAGGGGTCACGTGCGTGGTGAGCAGGGGCGTAGCCAGAGGGGGGGGGGCTTATGGGGCTTCAGCCCCCCTCGAAATTTTTTCGTGCTGTCCATGCACTGCGCACCCAAGCAATCCCCGGTGCCAGAAATCATTCTGAATTTTCTCTAGAATGTCTTTTTCACGCTCGAAAAGACATTTCAGCGCGAACCTTGCGAACTCGGGCTGGATTTCGCGCAGCGCCCATGCACTGGGAGTCATGTAACGCCAAGCAGCCCCATCCGAGCACAAAGTTTCAAGGGCGTTTTGATGGCGAACGGGCTCACCACGGCATCTTGTGGAGGCCGCGGAAGCTACGCAGCGCATGGATGTCAATTACAAAATTTATGGGTATAAACTTTTCATAAACTTTTGATGTAAAAGGTGCATTGACATTTCCAAAGTTGCGCTTTAGATTTTCAATTTCGCAACTTTCTGGGTTTGATGTTACTATAAATATTGGACGCCAAAGGTGCATTGACTTTTCTAAAGTCTTACATCGGACCATACAACGATACAAGCCAAATCAACACATTATCAGACAAGTTGACAAAGCCAGCAGCGAGGTCCGATCAGATGAAGCGTTCTGGTGGTTAATTTGTGCCGTCATGGCACATAAAAAAATATCAACATTTTTTTTTTCACCTACGCCAAAGCATCCATGTCAAGACACTAAAGTCAGCAAAGGTAACTACGTTCTTATTTATTTTTTCTACTCCGACTTTTATTCGCGAGGACACATTGAGCCTCCTCAATTTTTTTTTTGTCCGCGCTACCCTACCCGCGGGCTGCCAGAGGCAGGCAGAGCGCATGCGTTTTGCTCGTGTTGCTCCGACCACCGCGCGGCGCACTTCGGTGCGCGTTCGCTTTTCTCTGGCAGAGTGGATTTTCGTCTGGCAGAGTTTTGGGCACTTTCTGGCTAGCAGACGAGAAAAAGAAACTATCGTCGCTCGCCGCCATCACTGTGGGGACTCGACGAATTGCACCGTGTTAGCTTGAGCGCAACCTCTCCGGAAAGTCTTGTCTCGCCAGTGCAGGATACCGAGCAATATGCGTATGGTTCTCGGTGGACCAAGCGTCTCACGTTTTCTTCGATATTCTTTCGGTAGCTACATTAGGTGCCCAAAGTAGGCATTCGATTGTGGCCAACATACCTTGCGCTTTTTCATTTCGGTGCCCTGGCCCCACAAAGGAAAAAAAAAAGACATTGCTGTGGCGCTGCGAATTGTCGTATGGTGAAAGTTCGATTTTGTTACTTCTTCTTTTGCGGACAGTAATGGGCCACAGGACACTTCAGTTGCCGGATAGTCTTATGATATAGTATTGCGATAGCAATTATATAAACACTCCAGGCGCATTCCTGCCGTCGCCATCGCCCTCATGTTTCGTATAAAGTCCAAGGGCGATAACATCGTGACCGCGCACCGCATGCTGTATGTGCGAGTGAAAGCGTAGGGAGGGTGATGGGGGGTGGAATGGGCGAGACGCCGATGGTGGCTCAGTCTTGTGTGCGCAAAAGAGAAAAGCGGGGAGCAAGCGCGCCGCCTCCCGTCGCGCGCGATACGTTGGGGGGAGTGGATGGAATGGGGGTGGGATCTAGGATTCTGGTAATCTGTCATTGTGCAACATGTTTATTTGCCTTGTTTGATGCATTGTATACAGTTACTTTTTTTAGATATGTAGATTTATAGGAGACTTATACGTATATTTGAATATCTTGTTGTCGGGTTTTGTGTATACGTGCAGTGAACTTTGTTTCCAGTGACACTTTTCTGCCTTTTATCAAGCTGTATCTTCGCATTTATATATTCCATTGTATCTTCGCATTTCTAATGTACGAAGGCGAGTAAAATGAACGCGAGCCAACCCACCTCGCGCAATAATTGTTCGGCCCATTATCTGCGAGGCATGCACGTGACACATAGGCACCTCTCCATTACAAAAGTGGCACGTAGGTGTGAGTATCAAGGTTGTTTAATGCTCTCATACACTGGGTTGAACATGGTTGCGCGACATAATGGACGCTCTAGAATTTGAGCAGCGTGGTGCCCTGATGTTTTTGACAGCTGAAGGTATTTCCCAAAAAGAAATTAGTCGCCGTATGGCTGCCGGGTACGTTGAACATT
Organism: Dermacentor variabilis; assembly: GCF_050947875.1. NCBI lineage: Eukaryota > Metazoa > Arthropoda > Arachnida > Ixodida > Ixodidae > Dermacentor > Dermacentor variabilis. The sequence goes on from NC_134568.1 coordinate 85,935,106, forward strand.
GCATTTCATTGGCCACTGTAAAGCATTGGAGCAAACGGTTCCAAGAATGAATGACGTGAGAGTTGCAAAGACGATCGAACGGTGGGCCAAAGCCATCGTGCGATCGCCCCTAACAAAATTGCAAAGGTTGATGAGCTGATGAGACAAGAACGGAGGATAAGCATCGATGAAGTGGCAGAGCGTGTGAACATCAGTCACGGTTCGGTTCACGCCATAATTCATGAACTTCTCGGTTATCCGCTCTTGTGTGCGCAATGGTTGCCCAAGATTTTGAACTACCGCCAGAAGACGGAAAAGTTGAGCGCTGCCCTGACTCGTCTGACCCGGTATCACAATAAGGGTGACGACATCTTGTCTCCAATTGTGATCGGGGAAGAACCCTGGTGCCACTTCTACGAGCCTGAAACACCACAGCAAAGCTTACCGTGGAAACATTCTAATTCACCAGCCTCAAGAAAGGAAAAGCCGTCATTTCCGCCGGAAAGGTGTTGTTGACTTTTTTTTTTTTCGATCGTCAGGGGGCATTACTGATAGAATTTGCTAAATATTGAGAGACTATCAGTTTGTTTCGTTATTGTAAAACGCCAGATCGGCTGCGTGTCACAATCAAGAACAAACTACGTGGAAAATTGACGAATGGGATCATCTTGTTCCACGACAATGCCGTCCCCACGTCGCTGATGTGGTTAATACAAAACTGGCAATGTTTAAGTGGGAAACGCTGCAACATCCGCCATACAGCCCAGACCTGTCGCCTTGCGACTTCCACTTTTTGGAGCATATGAAAAAATAACAGCTCAAGCGAACCAGATTCGTGTCGGACGATGACGTGAAAGAATCAGTTGCAGACTTTTCGAAGCAGCAACCCAAGGAATTCAATGAGACGGGAATCACGCGACTCGTTAGACAACGGCACAAATGTCTAAATGATCATGGAGACTACTTTTAAATAAGGTAGCCAGTTTGTCATATATTCGCATTGGCTGACTTTCATTTGACTCGCCCTCGTTTATTTTGCAGAACTCCCGCTCTTTATATGTGCTCTCTGTTGCGGCTATAATTTCGATGCAATTACTCACGATACACGACCGGTGACAGCTGCTCCTGCGTAATACATTAGAACAAATGACAGCGTCATTGAGATTTTTCACGGGCCGTTGCATATGTACAAGAATCTAAACAAGGTTCTTGAATGACAAAGTTTCATTACAATATTTATCCTCAGCTTGTTAATTTCATGGCCTTTACATTTTTCGTATCAGCAGTATGCACTGCCTAGCTGGTTTCGAACTGATATAGTTCTAAAGTTCGTGTGATATTTTATTTACTTATTAAATCGAGAAAAAACGTGGAAGCATTGATATCGGTTATTTTGGGCACAATTTTTGGCACATACAAGTATATTCTTTAACGAAAAAATACATATTTTACTTGTTTTGGCAAATTGGTTTGCAGCATCTTTAACATTGACAATGCAGTTATTATTCATGTATTGGATCCCCAGACAAATTGTTTGAGAGGAAGCTTTAGCTCGCGCCAAACTCCGATGCGGCCTATTGAAATGCATGTAAAACGCAGAGACGCTTTTCTGTGATAACCCCCGGATCGCTTTTAATAAAATTTATTGCATTTGAGAGAGAAAGTTGAATTCCAGTGTCTGTTGGAAGGGGGATTTCGATTTAGAACCTGAACATTGTTTAAATATTTTGAAAAACTTGAAAGCTAAAAAAAAAATATAGAAGCACGACGTTTACAAACTAATAGCTCTGAATCAAGCACACATGTCGCTGTTCAGTAAACGGCATCTGTTATAACAGTCAAACCGGACAAATTTGGTTTGTCAATCCGTATCTTAGGTGAATTGGGTACGTTGTGTATAAGGATTCTGCGAAAGCCGTATTTCCATAATGCTATTTTTCTTGAGATTCACGTGTAAGCAAGTCACAGAATTGTGATATCATTTTTCATTGCTGAGTTACATAGTATTAAGCTTGACAGTTTAGATTTCTGAAAATTTACGATTTTAGTGAATTTTTAATAAAGAATTGACAACCTAAATGAAAACTTCGAAACCAACAGTCACTGGAGTGTAAGTTTTTCTTTTAAATGCAACAAACCTCGTCAAATTTGTTGCATTGGTTTCCGAGAAAAACGAATTCTCCTTCTACATGTATTTAGATACGAGCACCCGAGCTAAAGCTTCCTCTTAAGGTGAGACCGATCTGCAATGTGAGCCCCTTCCCCCCCCCCCCCCCCCGAACGAAATTTCTGGCTACGCCACTGGCGGTGAGGTCAATGCTCTCGCCGGCGAACCCGAAGCGCCACACTCTATAAAGGGTGATTGCATGGACTAGAGCTGACATTGAAGATATTCTTCTTCTCCTCGAAAGCAGATTGCTTGCGCATGCAATTGATTGTTTAGTCGAACCGTTAAGACGAAACAACGCAAGACCTACTGTGTATAATATCGCGTCATATAATGCGTCACTACTTCGCATTATGGGCGAAACTGCTTCATATAATGCGTCACTACTTCGCATTATGCGCGAAACTGCTTTTTTTTTCAAGCATTTAAGCATGCGTGCTTTGCCGTGGAAAAAGTCATGGCCACTGGTACTTTTAGTTTCTAACAGAAAGCGGAAAGTAGGAAAAGGTAGGCTTGAGATTACAAATTATGCAGATCTAGCACACATGTTGGAGTCTACGTGAAGCGAAGGTTTAGTGGTTTATTAAATCCTGCGCAACTAACAGCGGTGCGTTTAATATTGTGCAATCACTATGGTTAAGCACTACGTCGCTCACAAGCCATGCCGTAATGAAAACACCAAATCAGGAGGATGCATAGTGTGACCGTCAACTCCGTGATGTCAAAAGGACAAAAGCTAGGTGAGAGAAAAAGGAAGATGTATGCACAAAGAAGTACGACACACATATAGCTACGTTTAAGGATACTGTACTTGTGTAAGAGAGGCACATACCGGTTCTGGAGGATTATGAAGAGTGGGAACACGGGTCCAGTGGCACATACCGAATCGATAAATCAATCAAAATCAAGGAATACATTGAATATAATGCACCATTCCATTGTAAGATAAGTGTGCTTTAGATATGAGTTGACATTATCCGTTGAGGTTTTTGCAAGTTTTTGAGGTTTTTCTTTGTTACGCAGCACAGATCCCTCCTGTGAAGATGGCAGCGGTTTCGGAGCTCTCAGCGCTCCATGACGTTATTCGGTATACAAGTCAAAATTGAGCCTATTGTGGGAAGTATTCTGCCAGTCGCAGGCTTTCGTACAAATTTTTCTGTCAGGTATGCACCGCGGGCTCCACAATTAGACACTGTTGAAGTTTAGTAAAATACACTTCCGTAAGGTCGGAAGAGGGCACGGTATGATATTTTGGCAGAAGTAATGGGTCACTCTGGCCTGTTCAGCAATGATAGTGCCCATGATACTGCATACATCTGGAGCTCCACTGGGTAATTCGCTAAAAGGATGTGGCGCGCCGCCTAAACACGCTATCTGGTGAGATGAGTTTCCGGTAATGGCAGTCGCAGGATATTACTAACTGTAGTTTGCATTTACTTCACCGTTCTATGGAACCGCAGCTGTTATCTGGCCTGCTTGGTGCGAAGCAGGCGACCTACTTGTGCTTTTAGCGGGACGTTGTGCTTACCAACAATTACTTCTCCTTGATCGCTATGGTGGACAGTGATGACAACAGCCTAGGTTGTGAAGAAGCCTTATACCATATTTCGTGTTACTGTTTTCTTTTTTCTTTCTTTGACGATGAAGTCGCGCTTCCCACCACCCTATGCTACGGACTACAACCACCACATGTTATACCGTACCTGACCTCCTTGAAGGAATGAGATGGCTGGCATATCTTGGTTTAAGTGTCCTATGCCGTTTCGCTTGATTGGAATTCAAGCTATATATTCGCATAAGGAAAGTGCACAACAACGTTCCTAAATACGGAAATATTACACACTTTTTCTCAGTTTCAATTGGGGTCAAGTCTGCCGCTCGGCGACCACAAAATGGGATTGATGAAAGCATAGTGGTGACAGCACCGCTGGCGCAGCCTACCTTTTATCATCGGATCGTCAGAGGACGCCAACTTTGCTTAAAAGCGATCGCAGATATTGTACATGAGCACTGATATTTAAGGTTGGATAAATGACGTAGCATTTCTATCCAAATTCTCGATATCGTTCTCGTTGAGTAAGTCTTCAGCCTTGATCTTCACGGAACGTTCCTCAAGAATTGGGCAATTTCTACTCATGCGAAAAAGGCAATGAAAAGAGAGAAGAGGAGTTGGAGGAGGGTCTGTTAAAAAAAGCTGCAGTTTCGCCCGAAAGGAGAAGCATTTATTGCCATAGCAAATTAGTATACAGCTATACGAAGTAAGAATAATAACTAGCTTTATCGGCCGTATAAATTAGTAAACATTGCCTTACAAACTAAATTAAGAAGCATAGTGTCACGCGCGCACAGGCAAACAAGCACATCTCACTCGATGAGCGCGGAAACTCGCTGCAAAAATACTGGCGTGAGGAAGAACGGCAGCAGCACCCAGCGAATTGGCCTTCGTGCTGCCTCGCTTGAACTCCAACTAAGCGGCGAGAACACTGCACACACGAAGCTATGAGCCTCCAGCGCACCTAGTAGTACTAATCGTAGAACGCTTCCAAGGTAGGGCCTGCACCGTACGCATCAGCCGCCGGAGTACAACGCCCCCTTCCCGCTCCCTTCCCTCCCCCCGCCTCTCAGGGGCGTCTGCGTCAGCAGGCGTTTGGTGTGCTGCGACACCACATACCCGAGCATACGAGGGTTGGACCCTGTCGCGTCTAACCGTGCGTGGCTTAGCCGTGTCCGGGGAAAAGGGGATCCTGGGCGTTGAGCCAATGCCGGGTGTTTGGACCTTTACGGCCCCTCGGCGGCGGCAACACACCTCTTTGGCCTCGGCTTCACGTAGGCGGAACCCCCGGACTGACCCACCCGGGGGAAATCGGTAGTTCCCTTTTCCTATCCTCCTCTCTAATCTTCGTCTTTCTCTTGCTTTCGGTCTTTCCTGTCCTCTCTTGGCTTCCTTTTACTTCCACTTTTTCCAGGCAGCAAGGGCTAATCTTGTGTGAGATAGCCAACCTTGGTTATAACAGATTTGGTTATAGTAGTGTCGTACAGCTGGCGCGTGCAGGACGTGCCTCTTTTCATGATCCTGCAGCGTCCCCTTGTTGGGCTTCATGGTGGGTGGCTGGCGGTGCTGCCGAATTTCCGCATGTATCTATGGCATGTTCTTTTCCATCACTTCCTAATCGCCCTCATAAACGAGGGCGCACCGAAGAAGTATTTAGGTTCTATGGCTCTCATAGTGAAAACTTTCCCAAATTTCATGTCATTCACTCCGAGAAAACAGCGAAGTCAGCGAGAATAATCTCTCCTTTTCTAGTGTCGAAATCAATAACCGATGTTCTTGACCAAGGCTTTAAAGTTTCCAAACTTGCAACTGGAGATCTCCTTTTGGAAGTCCGAGATAACAAGCAATATGAAAGGCTGCCGAGTCTTGGGCCTTTTGGGGACGTGCCAGTGAATGTGACACCGCATCGCGCCATGGTGTTGTATCTGATAGTGACCTGATTGATCTAACAGAGGCTGAACTACTTGAAGGCTGGAGTGACCAGAATATGATCAGTGTAAAACGAATCAAAATGAGGCGCGATGGTAAATAAATACAGACTAAGCATCTTATGCTCACATTCTATTCAAGTGTTCTGCCCGAAACAATCGAGACAGGTTATGTGAATGTCAGGGTCAGGCCGCATATTCCAAATCCCCTCCGATGCTTTAAATGTAAAAGGTTCGGCCACAGTTCCCAGAAATGCCATGGCCGACTAACCTCTGCCAGATTTAGCGACCATGAACATCCGTACTAGTCATGCGAGAACGCTCCACACGGTGGTAATTGTGAAGGGACGCACCCCGCGTACTCGCAGTTCTGCCCATCTTGGTAAAAAGAAAAAGAAATAGTGGCAATCAAAATCAAAGAGAATATTTCGTTTAAGGAGGCACGCAGGCCGTATCCTTCTTACCAAAGAATAGCTTTGCCGAAGTGGCGCGTCAGGGGGCAGCGCCACAACGGCCTCCGGCGGCTGTCCGGCCCACACATTGTGAGCCGGCAGTCACGTCTCCTGCCCCCTCGGTGGTTGTGGCTGACGCTGCTCCGTCGTCCGAGAAGAAGGGGCCATCGACCTCCGGGCTGGTGGCCTCAAAGGCCTCATCCCTTGAGAAGAGGCCTTCTCGACAAACAAATCGCTCACAAGAGCGGTTGTCCAGCGCTTCGCAGGAGGCGATGGACACGACACCTAGTCAAACAGCGCCACTAGCGCCTAAGAAGCAGCGAGAATCTCTCGACCGTTCCAAAAACGAGAAACATCGCATTACGAGACCGGGAAAGGGTCCTGTAACCCAAACTTTTCTTGTTAGACACACAGCACTACTTTGTTCCCGTTATGGATACCCATATATTACAATGGAACGTGAGAGGACTTCTTCACAATCTTGACGATGTTAAAGAACTCCTTCGCAAATTCACTGTAAAGGTGCTGCGTGTCCAAGAAGCACACCTAAAATTAACACATACCAACTTTCTAAGGCAATATGCCACTTTCCGCAAAGACCGTGATGATGACTCACCTCCTCGGGGGGGGGGGGTAGTCGTAATAGTCGATAAGGGCGTTGCATGTCAGCAAATAAAACTCCGAACTCCCCTCGAGGCCGTTGCAGTACGAGCTGTGCTATCTGGTAAGCTAATCACAGTTTGTGCGATGTACGTACGTCTCCTCTTCCTGTCAACTTCCTAAAGCAAAGTTAAAGCACATAGCCCCCTGTGGGGCGACTCGCGTTCCGATGCACGAGGGCGCCTGATAGAAAAGTTTCTGTTTTCTTCAGGTGCATGTTTATTGAACAAAGAAAAAACAACGTACTACAATGTTACACATAACGTATACTCATCCATATACAGGAGCATAGTCTCGAGTTCACTATTTCGTACCTGAAGTGGTCTGTTCTCAAGAATGCCTATATCGGAGCGACCACTTCCAAATTACATTAAAGCTAACAAAACCAGATGCATTTCCCTCGATGGAACCTCGAATCAGCGAACTGGGAACTGTTTCGAGAACTCAGATATTTGGGCGGGGACAACTTTTCTGATTTTAATGTAGACGTTGCTGTGGCATACCTAACTGGTTTTATTATTGACGCTGCAACAAGATGTATTAAAAAAAAACTAACGGACTGGCAAAGAATCGTCGCATCCCATGGTGGAATGACGAATGTCGAAAAGCATACAAAAATCACAACAAAGCTTGGGGATTGCTTCGCAATTCTCCAACAGCTGAAAACCTTATTAATTTCAAACAAGTCAAATCACAAGGCTGGAGAACACGTCGACTTCACAGAGAGAGCGAGCTGGGAGCGGTACATATCTGGGATAAATACTTACAATGACGAGGCAAAGGTGTGGAATAGGGTCAATAAACTAAAAGGCCGGAAGACGTACCCCCTGCCCTTAGGAAGTACCCAAGGAGATGGCCTGGAAGACCAGGCACACTGTTTGGGTGAACACATTGAATACATCTCCAGTGCTTCTCATTACACACAATCATTCCTGAGGTTCAGATAACGCGCTGAGCGACAGCCCCTTGATCGGAAATGTGCCCAAAATGAAAATTACAACCGCCCGTTCAGTTTAGCTGAGGTTAAAACTTTTCTCGCTTGTTGCAACAGCTCAACACCAGGTGGTGACTGTATCATATATGAAATGATCAAGTACATCCACCCTGAAACACAAAAACACTCCTCTCACTTTTCAATGTCATGTGGGCCGCTGGGTATATTCCATCTTCTTGGAAAGAAGCTATAATAATACCCATATTCAAACAAGGTATGGACCCGAGTAGTTACAGACCTATCGCTTTGACAAGCTGTTTCTGCAAGTTCTTTGAAAGGATGATAAGCCGGCGCCTAGTCTATCTCCTTGAGAGCAACGGACTACTAGATCCTACTAGTGGGGTTTCAGAGAAGGCAGGTCGACCGCAGACCACCTTGTCCGCATTGAGGCAAATATAAGGGGTACCTTCATACACAAACAGTTTTTTCTCCCTGTATTTCTTGATTTGGAGAAAGCATATGATACCATGGCGCTTCAGTATTATCTGAGACCTTCCCGCTATGGGTATCCGCGGCAGTATGTTCCGTATCAGCAAAGGTTACCTTTCTAACCGCACATTTCGTGTAAGGGTGGGCCGTCCCATGTCGAGGTCCTTCACCCAGGAAACTGGTGTTCCACAAGGTGGTGTGCTAAGCTGCACACTCTTTATTGTGAAAATGAATTCTTTGGACGTGGTTATCCCACGAACAATGTTATACTCTGTATATGTAGATGATGTGCCGATTGGATTCAAATCATGCAACTTTGCTATCTGCGAACGACATGTCCAGCATGCCTTAAATAAAGTGGCAAAATGGGTTGAAGAAAACGGTTTCACTTTGAGCCCACAGAAAAGTACGTGCGTTCTTTTCACGAATAAGAGAGGAATAGTACAATGTCCTGCTATTGAGTTCTCTGGTAGCAGATTACCTGTAAGTGCCGAGCACAAGTTTCTCGGCATCATATTGGCTCGAAACTCACATTCATCCTGCATATTAAATACTTGAAGGCTAAGTGGCTCAAAACAATGAACTTATTGAAACTTCTATCAAGTACAACATGGGGCAGTGACAGGAAATGTCTTTAGAACTTATATAGGTGTCTTGTTGACTCACGTCTTGACTACGGCGCGATAGTATATCAGTCCGCTACACCAAGTGCTTTAAAGATGTTGGATCCAGTCCATCATTTAGGAATCCGCCTCACGACCGGAGCCTTCAGGACAAGCCCCGTACAAAGCCTTTATGCAGAAGCAAACGTATGATCACCACATCTTCAGAGATCATATAGCAGTTTTACATATTTCCTTAAAATAAATTCAAACCGCGAACATCCATCTTATCCATGGATAAACGACGTGACCGCTGCCACACTCTTCAATAAACCTGCAGCGAGAAGGCTGTTCTCTTTGCGTGCGAGGAAACTTAGTGAGGAAATGGGTGTTCCAGTGCTTGAACAATCTCTTATGACTCAAGCGAAACTGTTAACGTCATGGCAGTGGCAGCTCATAGGCTGTGATATGTCGTTTGTAGATGTCACGAAACATGCGCCAGAGGCACATATTAAAATGCATTTTCTAGAACTCCAGTATAAGTACTCTTGCACTGAGTTTTAATCAGACGCTTCCAAGTCACATGCATGCAGGGGTTTATTACGGAGCCATCGGCCCATCTTTCTCAGATTGTCGGCAGCGAAGCATATAATGAATTCAAAACTTCGAAAAACAGTCTTATTTACAGAGCGTTGTAAAAACCCTGAAGTCACTCTGTAAACACAAAAACCACGTACTTATTGAGCTCTACTCCTTTCTCTGTAGAGCTTACATATCTTACCAGCATATCATTATATGCTGGGTACCTGGTCACAAAGGCATCGAGGCTAATGTACTTGCTGACTAAATGGCCACGTCATTCACATCGCAAGCTATTATTCCTAAGGCTGCTGCCCCTGTCAGATCTGAAGTCTTTCTTACGAAAGAAACTGCGAAGCCACTGGCAACGCTTGTGGGACGTGGAAAAAAAGAATAAGTTTACACCACAGTTAGGTTTCTGGACCCCGAAAACGAAAACACGAAGAACTTATGTCTCATTCTGTCGACTCAGAATAAGACACTAAAAGAATTATGGATTTTTACATGCCAAAACCACTTTCTGATTATGAGGCACGCCGTAGTGAGGAACTCCGGAAATTTAGACCACCTGGGGTCCTTTAACATCCATCTAAATCTAAGAACACGGGAGTTTTCGCATTTCGCCCCCATCTAAATGCGGCCGCCGTGGCCGGGATTCCATCCCGCGACCTCGTCCTTATATCCCAACACCATAGCCACTACGCAACCACGGCGGGTTAGGACACACCTATGCCACCCACCATCTTTTACTGACTGGAAATGAGCCTCCAACCTGTGGTATAGGTGTGGTGAGAGGCTCAATGGCCTCTACGTCCTCCTGGAGTGTCGGGAAGCCGAAGCTGAGAGAAAGAAACATTTTCCTCTTGTATATCGCCATCACACTCCTCTCCATCCTGCAATGTTTCTTGGTGCAGAACCGTTATTTGACACGAAAGAAATTCTAGGTTTTTGAACGATGTCGACTTGAAAGTTTTTAGTCCCATAAATTCATAGCACATCCTCTTTATACAGGTTGTCGCTGTGATGGTAGTTTTGTATAGCACATACCTCCAGGCCCTTGCATCTCAAGAGCTCTGTTAAGGCAGTAGTGCATCTTGCGAATGTTTATCCATGACATATTTCACTATATCATGGTTCCTTCACAATGTACCTTTCGTTTTCATTAAACAGCTCATTATCCTTTGACATAATTTTACCTCATATAGGTTCTATGCATTTTACAGCGACTGTCTTTTAGGCCCCTTTAGGTATTCGGCTTTAACTCAGGAAGAGGACCTTAGTGTTGAAGCAATGAACGACTATCTCATGGGCATCATTAAGGAGTGCGCAATAGAAGTCGGTGGTAACGCCGTTAGACAGGAAACCAGTAAGCTATCGCAGGAGACGAAAGATGTGATCAAGAAACGCCAATGTATGAAAGCCTCTAACCCTACAGCTAGAATAGAACTGGCAAAACTGGCAACAAGCGTAAGACAGCGGACATCAGGAACTATAATATGGATAGAATTGAACAGGCTCTCAGGAACGGAGGAAGCCTAAAAACAGTGAAGAAGAAACTAGGAATAGGCAAGAATCAGATGTGTGCGTTAAGAGACAAAGCCGGCCATATCGTTACTAATATGGATGAGATAGTTCAAGTGGCTGAGGAGTTCTATAGAGATTTATACAGTACCAGTGGCACCCACGACGATAGTGGAAGAGAGAATAGCCTAGAGGAATTCGAAATCCCACAGATAACGCCAGAAGAAGTAAAGAAAGCCTTAGGAGCTATGCAAAGGGGGAAGGCAGCTAGGGAGGATCAGGTAACAGCAGATTTGTTGAAGGATGGTGGTCAGATTGTTCTAGAGAAACTGGCCACCCTGTATACGCAATGCCTCATAACCTCAAGCGTACCGGAATCTTGGAAGAACGCTAACATAATCCTAATCCATAAGAAAGGGGACGCCAAAGACTTGAAAAATTATAGACCGATCAGCTTACTGTCCGTTGCCTACAAAGCATTTACTAAGGTAATCGCAAATAGAATCAGGAACACCTTAGACTTCTGTCAACCAAAGGACCAGGCAGGATTCCGTAAAGGCTACTCAACAATAGACCATGTTCACACTATCAATCAAGTGATAGAGAAATTTGCAGAATATAACCAACCCTTATATATAGCTTTCATTGATTACGAGAAAGCATTTGATTCAGTCGAAACCTCAGCAGTCATGGAGGCATTACGGAATCAGGGTGTAGATGAGCCATATGTAAAGATACTGGAAGATATATATAGCGGCTCCACAGCCACCGTAGTCCTCCACAAAGAAAGCAACAAAATCCCTATAAAGAAAGGCGTCAGACAGGGAGATACGATATCTCCAATGCTATTCACAGCATGTTTACAGGACGTATTCAGAGGCCTGGAGTGGGAAGAATTGGGGATAAAAGTTGATGGAGAATACCTTAGCAACTTGCGATTCGCTGATGATATTGCCTTGCTTAGTAACTCAGGAGACCAATTGCAATGCATGCTCACTGACCTGGAGAGGCAAAGCAGAAGGGCGGGTCTGAAAATTAATCTGCAGAAAACTAAAGTATTGTTTAACAGTCTCGGAAGAGAACAGCAGTTTACGATAGGTAGCGAAGCACTGGAAGTGGTAAGGGAATACATCTACTTAGGGCAGGTAGTGACCACGGATCCGGATCATGAGACTGAAATAACCAGAAGAATAAGAATGGGCTGGGGTGCGTTTGGCAGGCATTCTCAAATCATGAACAGCAGGTTGCCACTATCCCTCAAAAGGAAAGTGTATAACAGCTGTGTGTTACCAGTACTCACATATGGGGCAGAAACCTGGAGGCTTACGAAAAGGGTTCTGCTGAAATTGAGGACGACGCAACGAGCTATGGAAAGAAGAATGATGGGTGTAACGTTAAGGGATAAGAAAAGAGCAGATTGGGTGAGGCAACAAACGCGGGTAAACGACATCTTAGTTGAAATCAAGAAAAAGAAATGGGCATGGGCCGGACATGTAATGAGGAGGGAAGATAACCGATGGTCACTAAGGGTTACGGACAGGATTCCAAGGGAAGGGATGCGTAGCAGGGGGCGGCAGAAAGTTAGGTGGGCGGATGGCATTAAGACGTTTGCAGGGACAACATGGCCACAATTAGTACATGACCGGGGTAGTTGGAGAAGTATGGGAGAGGCCTTTGCCCTGCAGTGGGCGTAACTAGGCTGATGATGATGATGATGATGACAGCCACTAACATCTACCCTTGGTCATTAATACTTCCACTGTGAATGCATTAACACCGGCCTGGTGCTCTTTGGACATATTTGGCCGTTGCGCCAAATTCAAAACACAACATTCATGATCATCAGCCCCCCCCCCCCCCCCGGTGCCTTGCACGCGACGGAAGACGGCGCGTTTCCTCCCCGCTTTCCAACTTTGCGCGCGCGATATTGAGCACCCTCGCACGCTTTCGCTTGCACATGCAGCATGCGGTGACAATATTATCACCCTAGGGGCGGAGAGCTTCGTCAAACTGCTTAAAAGCAGCGTTTTCTCTCACTCAAGTTCTGTATTGCACATAACTTCTACATTATGCGGAACATAACGGCGATGGTAATGCGCCTGGAAGGGCTATATAATTGCCATCGCAATAAGAGTGGCGAGGTGCATTGGGGAACATTTGGGCCCAGCTGAAATTCGATCGCGTTTGTCATTCCATTAAAACCTGATTTCTTGCTTTAGATTCCGTTTTTGAGAAAACGAGTATTGATAAATTTGCCCTTCGTAAAATCGGCTTGCGGGCTAATCTTAAGAGGGGAGCAATTTATCATATATGCCGTGTGCTTTGGTTACGAAACGGCCTAGTGCTTCCAAATGTATACCTCCGTCGAACGGCGATTCTGACGCTAAAAAAAGCTCGTCAGTGGCCAGTTTCACTGCCAGACCGTTACGACAGTGACGTTGAACAACCTAGTTTCGGTTCTTGACATTTATTAAACATTACAGACAGAGATTACAGAGATTACAAACATTACAGAGATTAAAAAGTTTGCAGGCATGGCATGGCCACAATTAGTACATGACCGGGGTTGTTGGAGAAGTATGGGAGAGGCCTTTGCCCTGCAGTGGGCGTAACCAGGCTGATGATGATGATGATGATGACAGACCACCAGTGTTTATCCATCCTATATACAACTGAATCCTCCAGGGAGGGAACATGTAATGAAAATATTTCCGAATTACTGACCCTGAGGAAATGTCGGTACTTACAATGAGACCGTAAAATCCGATCGTAGTAGTGTATATCGCGGATTCTTCTCAGCAGAATTGGTTGGTTTCCCTGCGTATTACAAATACCGCCATTGTTTAATGTAAACTGGATATTCTGTAATAAAACATGGTAGGGAGAAATTTTACTCAATACCGAATAATTGTTTATTTACAATCTAACAAAGTTAACATAAAAAAAACATGTATACCACACCCAGCACCACTTTACTCTTATTTTTCTCTGCTCTCGCATTTACAGGCATTCACGAAGCTTTTTTGTACGTGATCACTGCGTTCCATTGGCCGGTCGCCTTCTCTAATTATATGAACGAAATTGGAAATGGTTGACCGCCGCTCCTTACGAAAAAAATTAACTAGAATGAAAGCGTCTTCAAAGAGTGAAACAAACAATTAATGCAAATGTGAAGAAATACGGGGATTAATGTCTGGAATTCGCCAAACCTTACACAGAAATATTCATCGGAAGCAGATGCAATCCAATCGTGATGCTGAACATATAAAAAAAGGCGGCCGATCAATGTCAACCAGCTTTCACGGAGAAAAAGCTTCGCGAATTCGGTCTCAAAGTTGTCATTCATAAAAAGCTTTCACGCAAGAATTGTGCGTGAGAGCAAATTTTTGCCAATCCTGATGTTTGACAAACAATGCACTACTAAGACAAGCATGGCAGGTCCGTATCGTTACACGGATGGTTGGAGCTGGCGGCTTAGGTCCACAGTGCTCGCTGCCAATGCAGCTGTTGCAAAGCGCGCTACACCCTATTTAGCAGTTCCTTGTCAGTTCGCCCGCTATAGTGTAATGGCGCGTTTTGTCAGACAATCTGAGTCAATGGAACACGCAGAACGTATCAAGTGCGTCCCATGCGCGTCACTCCTTTCTTTCTTTAGGTTTTCAGAGGAGATGTAGGCACCCGTTGTAGACACTAGCCTTTTTTTTTAGTTTGTACCAACCAATAATTAGGAATTATTGATTAAGAGTGAGCTCTTCTCGTACAGGAAGGTATGTCGATAAAAATGCGGCAAAACTTGTACTTTTCTGTTAGCTTTGATGTTGAGTGGTGTCACAGTGTTCTTTTGTGCCGTGAGTAGGTAACGGTAGGTAGCTTCGACAGGTAACGCCAGCGCACACACCTGCCAGTGCAGAAATTGGCAGTGCAAGCACGTGCAAGGCACACATGCCAGTGCTTACACGTGCCATGACTATGGACAACAAAATAATTATTGGCATGTTCTCTTCGTCCTTACAGTTTCGTATTATCAGCGGAATTTGTATGCCGCCTAAAACTGCAATTCGTATATGTCGAAGCAAAGTTCGTCTTTAATAAAGTCTCAATCCCACAAGTCCGCAGTCCTACAAGCCTTGTTTGTGGAGAGCTCAAAAATTAAAACCGACATAAGAGAAATGGGACAGTGTGTTTCCCTGAATTTTATGCCGGAACTATATACCTGGGATCTGAGGTTTATTGAAGTTGTAGGAATTAACCTTGATTGACATTTTTTTCCATGGTGGTGTAAAATCGATGAACTTCTTATTGTGCTTGTATGAACCGCATCTGTGAGACCACGTGGCGAGATTATTAAATTTAGCGATATTTAAGAGCAAGATCACAGCTTCTAATAGCTAAGGAACAACCTTTAACACACACTAAAGAAATTATGTTAGGCCTCAGTATCTCTGGAGCTACAAATAGCGAGCGAGCTCATAACCTTGCAGCAGTCTCGCGTGCAAAGTGAATATAAACGAAAACAATGGTTTTGGCTCGGAACACTGATCAACATGAACATAAAAAATATATATGTGATCAATGTACCAACTGAGGTGTCGGGCAGTATTGGTAGGCCATACTAACGAGGCAGCTTTCGCGGTCTGGCTAGGAAAGCAAGAAATAGTAACGCTCAGTGTGGCCCGCTGCAAGCATTCTCCGGATAATAAGCACCCAAGTTGTGTAACACTGCCAAACAGTATCCATACGTCAAGGGAGCTTTAAGCCCCATACAGTGCAAAATTATATAGCGTTTAGCGCTTCAGAAAAAAAAATAATGATAATACAATTACTTCAACATCATTTTCTTAAGAAAGAGAGAAAGCTTGAAGGATATTTCTATTTCTCTTTTTGTAAAACCTTTCCACTGTTTTTCCTTTATTAGGCAGTTTCTCTACCGTCACAAAGTATATGCTGAGTTTCAAATATTTTTCTTTCGAACTTTTCGGAGCTTCGAAGCGGTATTGAAAACAAGGTGACAATGCTTCAGTTGAAGAGCGCAGCATGTTTTTTTACCCGGTAGCTGAGTGCAATACTCGGACATGATGTTCCTTCTCTTTTGCCGGTGCCCAAATAGACCCTGAACGTAAAGCAAGTAAAGAAGAAGCGCGACAAAAAAAGAAATCACGTATACACGCTGAAAAATGCATTATAAGTGCCCTCTGAAGAAACTTGCTTAGATCGGACTCACTCCGAGAGGCTTCCAATCGAAACATAGCCGATGCTCTCTTGAGATATCTGCTATAGTATTAGAAAAGAAAAAAAGAAGTTGTTGCAATGCATGCCCCGCGGGCACGAGAAGATCCCAATAAGTGTGGCTCATAGGGAACCAACCCCAACAAAAACCGGCGCCCTTGTTTACTTTTCGCTTCATTCATTCATATATATATATATATATATATATATATATATATATATATATATATATATGTGTGTGTGTGTGTGTGTGTGTGTGTGTGTGTGTGTGTGTGTGTATGTGTGTGTGTGTGAGTGTGTGTGTGTAGGGAATGGTTCTAGAAGAACCATGCTTGTTAGGGAGCTGTCCGGAGCCTGTAAGGGCAATTGCGCTTTTTGTTGATCCTTTCCTTTTTCTAGCCGATCTTTTAGGGAAGAAAAGCATGAAAGACGCCCGTGAATACACGCAAGATTGCGGCGTGACTGGCCGCTTGAGGAACTTTGCGTGCATTCGTGGGCTTCTTTCATGCTCGGAAAAAAAAAACATTTGTGTAACACGTCTCGAGCAACAGAAAGCTGTAGTATCGGGAGTTTTTCATGTTGCTCTACGATTTTGACATTGACACTTTTCATCCACATATGATATTTGAGAAGCTAATAAATAACTAAGACTACTTATGTAATTAGGCGGAATGCAAAAAATAATCTGGGTATCTCCGAGCGACAGCAAACAACGCTACCTTGGTTCTGTCCAGCTACGTGGCATTTGCGTATTTTTAAATCTCGGTACATAATAGTTGGGACACCCTGTGTAGAGTGTCACATGACGCCAACCTTTCATTGCACCAAATTGTTCACATGCATTCGGCGGAAGAAGAACTACACCTTATAGCGTACCATCTCATGTCGTGGCCCCTATGTGTGCTCCCCCCCCCCCCCACTCCCCTTGTCAGCGACCTATATTATTTCCCTATTTCTAAATTGCTATTTATTTAGCTGAATATGCGCACGACATTTAAGAATGCACAGATAAGTCGTATAATTTAGTGAGGCTCGGTTACGTCGAGTCCTGAGGCTCGAGGAACATACACACACACGTAAATTTATCTATATATAACCACAGTAACGCGTATCACTTCACACACTTCGCTTTTGGTAAAATAACGCACCGCATAACACTCAAGAAGACGACACTACGTTTTTGTTCTCCATGCGCACCGTCAGTAACCGGAAACAGGCCATGGGAAGATCAGATGACAAAGAAAAGCGACAGCAGACGACAGCCATCGCCGTCTCATGACTGGCTGGAAATGCTTATTTTAAACCCTAGACTAATATGAGTCAGTTGTGCGATGTTATTTCTATTGTTTCCTCCTCTTACTTAAGCATCCCTTCATAGACGTTTGTGAATTCATCGCGAAAATTTTCTTCCAGCCGGCGACGGTCTTACGGTGCTCCGCGCCTGTTGCACAGTAGTCAAGTAAACATGATGGCATAAAACAGACGGTCACAGTGTCCTGGTATCGTGAAGTGAACGATGTGAGGCGTGCACGACGGTGACAGTGATCACGAAAACGCGTCGTGTAAGCAAGATCAGCATTTGAGTCGCTCGAATTATGCGGTATTGTGCGCGCTCCCGGCTGTGCGCAGTTCGATCACTTAATTCAGCACGTTTGGACGAAGCTACGGAAGGACTTAATTTCACATCAAGGTCGTGGTGCTAGCAGCCCATTCGGCTGACAAATAAAAAATTATTTAATTTATGTGGAACCGCTAAATTTACGTTCAGCCTACAGCGCACGTATCCGCAACTCCCCATACTCACTTCTACTCTACCACAGTGATAGCTGCGGCTTCACTTGTTATTCACGAGAAACATGCAAGAATAGTTATGAAGAAAGGGCTCAAGGAAGGAGACACAATCTTTCCAATGATATTCACTGCGTGCTTGGAAGGAGCCTGTAGTGTTTCTGCGGGAGTAAGTTTATCGAGGTCAATTACTCACACGGAACCCTGATCATGACAAGAAAATTGACACAAGAAAAGAAAATGGGTCGGAGCACATACGGCCGGCATTACCAAATCATGACAGAAAACTCACCGCTGTCGTCAAATAAAAATGAGTGCAATCGTATCACTCTTCAAGTGCTATCATATGGTGCAGAAATGGAGGTCAGCAATGAAGCTCTAGAATGACTTAAGAGGAAGCTTTAGCTCGGGCCCAACTCCGACGCGGCCTATTCAAATACATGTAAAACGCAAAAACGTTTTTCTGAGATAACTCCTGCACCGATTTTGATGAAATTTGTTGCATTTGAAAGAGAAAGTTAAATTCTAGTGACTGATGGAAGCGGAATTTCGATTTAGGGCTTAAATTTTCTTAACACGATTTTCAAATATTTGACCATTTGAAAAAAATAGAAGCACGAAGTTTACAAATTCATAGCTCTGCATCAAGAACTGATATCGCGGTTCTGTAAACGGCATCCATTAGATCATTGAAAGCGGACAAATTCAGTATGTCATTTTACATCTTACGTGAATTTGTTACGTTGGTTACAACGGTTTTGCAAACGTTGTATGTCCCTATGATTAAATTTTTTTATGTTAATGTGTAACATACCAATTTTGTCCGCTTTAGATTTACTATTAGATGCAATTCACAGAATTGTGATATCATGTTTCATTGCTGAGTTACAGAGTTGTAAACTTGATAGTTTCGTTTTTTGAAATTTTTCGATTTTTGCCAATTTTTAATAAAAAATTCACGATCTAACTCAAAAATTCGAAACCAACAGTCACTAGATTTTGAGTTTTTCTTGTAAATGCAACAAACTTCGTCAAATTGGGTGCGGTGGTTGCTGAGAAAAACGAATTCTCCTTTTACATGTATTTAGATAGGAGCCCCCGAGCTAAAGCTTCCTCGGGGCCAAAATCTAATGCGGCCTATTCAAACACATGTAAAACGCAAAAACGATTTTCTCAAATAACCCATGGACCGAGTTTAATAAATCTCCTTCCATTTGAGAGAGAAAGTTAAATTCTAGTGACTGTGGGAAGCAGAATTTTGATTTAGGGTCTGAATTTTGTAAAAAGAATTTTTAAAAATTCGCAAGTTCGAGAGAATTAGAAGCACGAGATTTACAAAGGAATAGCTCTCTATCAAGAAAAGATATCGCGGTTCTGTAAACGGCATCCATTAGGTCATTCAAAGCGGACAAATTCGATATGTCAAGTTATATATTACGTGAAATAATTACGTTGTGTACAAGGGTTCTGCAAAAGCTGTATTTACACGTTACTAAATTTTTTGAGATTCGTGTGTAACATATTAATTTTGTCCGCTTTAGATATGCTATCAGATGCAGTTCACAAAATTGTGGTATCATTCTTAATTGCCGAGTTACGGAGTTGTATACTTGATAGTTTTATTTTCTGAAAATGTGCGATTTTTTCCAATTTTTAGTAAAAAATTGAAGACGTAAATCAAAAATTCGATACCAACAGTCACTAGAGTTTAATTTTTTTCTTTTATATGCGGCCAACCTCGTCAAGTATGGTGCAGTAGTAGGCGAGAAAAACAAATTCTCCTTTTACATGTATTTAGATAGGAGCACCGGAGCTAGAGCTTCCTCTTAAGGACCGCTCAAACAAAGGATGGAACCAAAATGCCAGGCCTAACACTATGAGAGGGGAAGAGAGCGGTGTCGATCAGCGAGCAAACGGGGCTGGTGGTAGTTGAAATTAGGAAGAAAAATCGGAGCTGGGCAGGCCACGTTATTTGCAAGGTATCAGAGGTATATTAGAAATACTGATTGGGTTCCAGATGGAAGGAAGCGCTGTGGCGGACGGCAGGAAATAAGGTGGGATGATGGAATAAGCAAACTTCCAGGAACAACTTGGAAACAGCTAGCGTAGGTCAGGGGTAATTAGAGATCTCTGGGCGAGGCCTTTGTCCTTTAGCGAACGTAAATATACGCTGATGACATTTTACAACGTCCAAAATTCGTTCGGAATTTTAACGTTATATTTCTTTGGAGCCACAATTTACCTCGGACTGTGAGGTCGCATTTGCATGTTTACAGAACCATGTCTGTCGCACCCCTTGGATACCACGACCTGCACTTTCTACTCGTACTATAAGTGCAATGACTGCTCGGAATAAAGTGCATCAATGTCTCAATATCGACAACTTGCACCGATTTGACACGAAACCTGCTAGATTGGGCTACGTGTACGGTGCTGTGCAATATTATGACGTGCAGTTGAACATGTGTTCTATGAGGCTGGTAAACTTATGGCAACGTTGACGCTGATCATTTTGGTGATGATGACTGATCAGCCTTGACTTCTATGAGGTGCCACTTGGGTTTTGAGACAGCGTAGTTAAAGGCTCCAGGCCCTGACGTGGGCAACTTATGATTTATTACCGGTCTCCAAAACTGAAGCATACGCACTTTTGTGCCTTTCGCTCCTGCCGGAATGCGGTCCCTTGAACCTGCAAAACAAACGTTTGACTTGATGTGAGGCATCATCGTGTTTGATCGTCTAAGGAGAAACCAAGAAGCGAAGGGCGCTAATACCACGTCAAAGTGTGATAGGCAATGAAACTTGCACGTGCGGATGTTACGTAGCGAAGTTTTCTGTCATAATTTTGGGAGTGTCGAGAGCCACGGCTTCTGTCTGCATTTCTCTTTCAGGGCTATCTAATAACTCTTTGTACCCTCGACAAGGTTCTCAAGATAAAGGAGTGTGCGTTTCATTGTCGGTTGGCGCTCGACGGCATCGTCGACCATAACCTGATAGACGGTACCGGCTGCAGAGGGAACTGATACTGAGCCTATGCGCGGCATTATAACTGCGCCTGGGACCGTGTGCAGCGCAATCACATACCATACCAGGGCACGACATCGGATCGGCCATGGCACACTTCCGCTGGTTCATGTTACAGGGTGCTATCTCCTGGCGAGTCTGTTCTTGGCTTGTTCATCCAAGTCAGCGCTCTGCTGTCAAGCTGTTGCAACCGCTGCCTGTATCACAGTGCTGGAAGCCGGTTCTGGACGAAGCCTGCTTCGCCAACTGGCAACCCAGACGTGCGGCGACTACAAGGTCGATCCAAATAGAAGCTCTATTCTCGACAGGCATGGAGGCTGCACGGCCGCCATTATCCGCCATGTTGACTTTCTGATTGGCTGTCGAGAGCTCACGGGTCTTGAAATTTGTACGGGGAAACGGAAGTTTTGCAAAATGCAATTTTGTGTTTTCATCAAGATGACGAAACGTGACGTGGGGCTGCAAATTCTATCGACTAATACATTCTTTGGCCCTTGGCAACTATATTGAGACGTTAGCGCTTCAAAAAGAAAGTGAGCGGCAGCGTACAGAAGCCAGTGCAATGCATCTGTAATTTCGCGAATATGTGGTGCGGATGCAAGATAGGCGCCATGTCGGCTTGCTGATTGACAGGAGGAATATGCTGTGGGCAGCGTGACAGGAAGGGACGTTTCGTAAACGTCAATTTGACGTTGCGTGACGATGCGCTGGGCCTCCATTGCAGAACTTTACCGCCATAATTTGTGGTGCGACGAGCCGCGCGAATTATGCTAATGAGCAGCCATATGCAATGGCGGCCGAGAGGGATGCGTATGGTCACATTTCCCCCGTCGTTTGGCCGGCGCCATGAAAATCGTTTGTTCATAACGCATGCTCATAGTATTTGCATCGCTCTCGGGTGGTGTTGACATTTGTGTTTTGAACCGTCATTTTTTTAAAAGAACGCATTTATATAACATAATATTGGTTGAACTTAGCAAATTATCTGCAACGTTGTCCACTTTTCATGCTGCGTTTGTATTGTGATCAAGATTCATGCCTTTTCACACAAGCAGAAATTATGAGAACGGCGTCTTTCTAATCTATAAAAAGAAATGTACGCAAGGCGGCGCCTCGAAGTTGCCTCACGCGGTGCGGGTAAGCAGCGAAGTGAACAACAGATGGCGGCGCCGGCGCATGCATTGCGCAAGCAGATACCTTTGGCGCGCGCAAAGCTATCGGTGATGTTCGGCCATTTCTCAACCAGCGAAGTAGGCCTGAATCATTTGCGTTTCGGGAGATAGCGATAATGCGGCCTAGAACGTGCACTCATTACTACGAGTAGGTCGCATATGCTGTCTCAAGTTAGAAAACAAGCGCGTTGGCGCGAATATACGATGACTCATTCCGCCTCCCGGAGGCGTACTTACAATTGCTAGTAGGTACAGCGGGGCGTGGCACTTGCGCAGACGCCGGACGTTTGCGCGCATGCGCGGTTAAGAGCAGGTGCGAGAGAGGAAATGTGGGGACTTTTGCTCCTTGAATATATAACTCTGCTTAGGCACTACGGAGAAATTTCTTAGCGCGTGTTGTATGCGTTTGTCCCTAGGCGTGCCGGTAGAAGTCGCGGGGCGCGGTAGTGCTGAACTTAGCGTCGCAAGTTGGCAGCTGGACGTAATTATATTTATTCAATCGTGTTTTTTTACTAAATGAAACAATGTGTCATTATTTCGCGTTATTGGCTGCACCTTCAGGACGCCAAAGCTAGAACCCCAACTCGTCCGTGGGTTGGGGCTCGCAGAGGCCTGCGCGTGCCAGGGGAGTATAAGATCGTCTGTCCGCTATCGCCGACAGCCAATTTTTTATGCGAAGATCCCCTGGAACGCTTCGGCCTTCGCTGCCTCAACCCACGGGTCGCCCTGCTTCCAGCTTTGATCCCCCCGCTACCCTTTGGGTGCCCCGGAGATCCTGCGCCGCCTGCTTTCTTATAACCTCAGGTGCTCTCCTGAGGCTTCCGTTTGTCGGTTACATGTGCCCTCCTGGAGCAGTGCTTGTAAAAAATCCAATCTATCGTCGCAACGAAAAAAGTGATCCGCGACTTATACAACGCCAGTCAGAACCTTGGCCCTTCACACACAGCGATCACCAAATGGGGCGTCCGTGCCCACTGTCTCACCGCGCGGGCAGCTAGTGGTGGAATGTAAACAAACTCGACCGCACTTCGCAATGCTGGCATGTCTAGGGGACAAACGCATGTAACACGAGCTAAGAAACCTCCTCCGTAGTGCCTAGGCAGTCACATATTCAAGGAGAAATTAAAGGCCCCCAGATTTTCTCTCTCGCACCCGCTCATACTTGCGCCTGCGCAGAAACGTCGAGCGCCGCGAAATACGCCCCGCTCTGCTGTACCTACTAGCAATTGTAAAGATGCCTCCCGGAGACACGAATCCTAGCTAATGAAGCAGACGACGGCTTGTACACAGCAGACGACGGAAGCGAGAAACTTTTTCGACGGAATAATCCTACGCTTTGAGCTAGCTGCTGTATTTTTACTGGGGAGGAAAACTGTTTTGCTTTATCAAGAACGTTAGGTTCACTGCCTTCATTTCAGTTTCATAGGCAAAACGTCAAGTTTACATCACGTTACGAAAGCAAAACAGGGCCATCAGCGCCATTTTCTAAGCGTCGCGCCTGCATCACGCTTCGAAGAAAATGGCGGAATGTCCTAAATAGAGCCCCAGGTCGTGAAAGTTCAGGCGAAAAGCGGTTCGGAACAAACTGTCACCGACATCACAAGGGTGGTTATGGGAGCAGCGTTTGAAGCGCGACTCTGTTTGGAGGGAACACACGTTGGGAAAGAAAAAAAATGCTTTTTGATTAAAGCAAGACACAGTTAGCTTCATTCAACGAAAATAAAATTCCTAATCAGTTTTATACATGCTTAACGAGTAAAGAAACGACAACTCTTTCATTTTGCCATTATGCGTAAATACCTTTTTTCAGCGCCCATCGTAAGATACCGCTATCGCTTGCAAAGCAATGCAGCTCTTGAAGTGTGAAGGCGCGCTCGCTAAGTTCACCTGTTACAATACGCCCCCCTCACACGTTGGGCTGTTTTGCTTGCCGACGTTTCACTGAATTTGGTGACGCGCGTGGCTTCATCGTTTCTCAACCTGTCCAGTCAAAAGTAGTGAGTTAAGGCTGCCAGATAATTGCTTACTTTAGTTGATTTCGTGCGACTGCGCAGGCCAACAGACTTGGTGTCCGACGATAGAATCATCACTACTCCTAAAGCTTTCGTCGGCCTACAAACAGAGTATGTTTTGTTCAGGGGTGCGATTTCGACAGCCGTACGGCTGACCTTGCATCGCTGTCCACGCTGAAAGCTCGAAACGCCCATCAAGTCGAATGGCGGGGAATTTCAATATACAGCTCTAATGGCAGGCCACCAAAACAAATTTCGCGCCTTTGAGAACAAGATGACGTCACTTCTGTTTTTAACGGATGTGGCGTCACATTGTTTTTTCTTTCGCCGGAAGTGATCCCTCCTCACGCAGATGGCGCTAAGCCCCATGAACCACTGATGAACTGCCATGTTTTGAGCGTATGATCTTCTATGGAAGCTTCGCTACCAGGTATATTTACCTTGGCGGCTACCCTCAACACAACGTGCGGAAACCATAAAAGCCAGCCATCGACAGTGCACCTTGGGCGCGACATCGCATCGGGTATGGCACGCTCACGCTCGTTCATGTCACAGGTCAGTTACCTGAATAATGCGGTGTTTTTTAAGAACTGCAGCTACTATTTATGTGGGGTGTCATGTCTTGTAGAGCTTCATGATTTGCTTAAGCAGTTCTTTCTGTTGCATTCCAACATTCACAGTGCTTTATTTGCCCTTCTGCTCATACTTCTGGAGACGTTGAACCAAATGCTGGTCCACTGTCCAGAATTGAAGCTGATGCATTTGCCCAGGCTCTATGAAGCCATTCGAAAGCTTGAGAATGATCAGGCTGCTCTAATCGCAGAACCCAAGGGCGCGAAATAAAAGCAGGAGGCAGCAGAAAACGAAGTCAAGCTGCTCAGTACAAAACTCATAGAATTACAATCCGCCATTTATTCGCATCGCACAGCCGAAGCCAGGACAAATGTTGAGGCTATAAGCAATGTTTCCAAGCAATTGGCAGCAATATGTTTAAGGTGTAATGACGCTGAAAATAGACTACGCTGCTCGAATCCCTTATTATTTGGAATAGGTGATCCTCCTAAAGAAAATTGGGCTGCGTCCGAGCGGAAAATTATCACGTTTTGCTCAGAAAAAGTGGGTATTACCGCGAAAGGTCAAGAATTCGAGCATGCGCACCATTTGTGCAAACATTCGCGAGAAAAGCGCAAGCGAATTATAGCAAAGGTTACTTTTTTCAAAGACAAAGGGCGTATCTTTGCTTCCGCGTCAAACTTAAGGGATCAGCGTATTGAATCCGCGAGGATTTTTTCCCCGCAACGCGAGTATAGGAGCAGAAATTAGTTTTGCTAAGAATAAAAACAAGGCGTTTAAGTGGAATGTCGACCGAACGCGCATAGTCTGTGAGACGTATACCTACGATGTCACAACTGATGCAGTTGTCATAGTCAATAGATACAGCTATGACACAATACGCATGCGCACTATCACCACAAACCGAATCAAACACTTCCTTCGTCATTCTTATCATTATTGTTTGCTAAAATTCGTAGTATTATATGTCAAAGCGCGATATTGTTTCTTCTTATCTTGACAATTGCAATTGGAATATTCTTGCCATTACCGAAACCTGCTTACATCCTGGAATCAGCGACAAGGAAATGTTCCCCTGCAACGTCACTTGCACCATATACAGGCACTACCGTTATAAGAAAAGAGGAGGCGGTGTCATGATAGGGATTAAAAAAAAATCAAATATTTTGTTGTTTAAACCCATATTCATTCATTCATAGCAGTCATTGTAGCGGTGGAAGATTGGCCAGCAGCATCTCGGATAGCTCTTGCTGTTGCCGGGCCACAAAGTTAATGAGCTCAGCCGGGGTCAGCTTGGCCTGTGTCGATACACAAGCGAATGGTTCAGCTACAGAGCGCGACAGTCTGTTTCATGTGTCGTATTTCGTCCGGCGGATCGAGCGAGAATGACTCTTCGTTGCGCGAGGCGCGTGACTTCCTTTTGGCGTTATCAGTCGACCCAGGATCACCATATCATCTGCGGTCGTATCAGTCAATTTAGTTGTGTCACGCTCTGCACGTGCTTCACCCCGCTTGCCGGTGTCCCTGTAGCCGCAGTCATCGTAGTGAGCTGTGTCGGGATATGTTAATGTTAGTCTGCATTCTTTGGGGGGAGGCGGGGAGGGCAGCAATATAAAGCGATTGCTCGTTGGAATTACACTGTCCCTTCCATCCGGTCACTGAACGCTGGCGGCGCTTGCGGCTTCGACGGGCTTTGACGGCCTCCTGTTTAACTGGATAGTCTTTGGATGTTATATCATGATCGTCCGTTGGGCAGAGTCCGCATTTGTACGTGGGTGTCTTGGGCGACTACACAGAGGCGTCTGCGGGATGTGGGCACAAGGCTCTCATATGACCGGGACGGAAACAGCGATAGCAGTGTACCACCCCGGGATTATACACATGGAACTACAGGGTGCATCCATATAGTACGTAATACGGATCGGTGGAGTTTGTGGACCTTGAAGAGGGACCAGGCATGTGTGTCCGTGACCCACGTAACGAGCTGTCCCGACCTTGTGGCTGGAACAGTTCAAAGCGTCAATAAGGCTCTCCCGTGACTGCCCCCGGCTAACACCAGAAACCACATACCGAAGCAAGTCCAAACCAGAAGTCAAGTACGCTTGCACTTGTATGGTAGAATAGCTGTGAGTCGCAGAGCTTGCAGGTGAGTGAGGCGGTCGACATGCGCTCACGAACCCACCCACACGTATATGCTGCTGCTGGGGTGGTTGCTCGAGAAGTCTTGAAACGCAGTGGTTCTGAGGCAAGCATCGAAGGCTGCCTGGAGGGGGAGATTTGATAGTTTTGATACGTGGAACCCTACATGTGGTTTCACCACTGCTTTGCACTTCGACGCGGAGCCAGGCGATACAGAAGCTACCGAGGAGGGGCATTCCCGCTTGCTGGCCGGTGCTTTCGCAGCAGACGATGCGCCTTCATTTATTTGTGAAGGTCTTCGGCAGGTATTCGACAACATATCCTGGCCCCCAATTGTGTTGAAAATATTTTAGAAAAAAAATGTGTTTTTTCCCCATTCACGTTATATTTTCGTTTAACTACCGACAATGTTCGAGTTTCTCATGTGCATTACGTGGGATCGTTCCACATTCCATGTTCCGTGTCTTCGATACGCATCATTTTTCACAAAGGCGCCCGACTCACATGTAATCACCGTCAGCACTTGGCGCGCACTCCGCAATCTGTTGTCACGCTTTGGGCGTAGGCAACTGCAGGATATTCTGATTATCTAATTGATCAGCGGTACGTCACAGCGTCCAGAGTGTCAAGGTTCAATATTGGCTGCCGTGCCTCTGCTTATTTTCCGATGTTTGTTTTTTATTCCTTAAAACGACTGTTGCCGTTCACACAGAAAAACTTGCATGCTTGGTTTGCATGCAAACATCGGAACTTCCACTGCATCAATTTGAACATGGACGGATGTTCTTGGTTACGCACGGTGTGGGGCACCTTCTAAATTCCGTCGAGCTTAGCATGTTCCCGGTACCTGCCTGCGGTAAACTTTCTGCAGAAGGCATCGGCTACGGAGAGCGAAAATATGCAGATCAAACACATATATGTTGGAATTTATGCGAATGGCAGCCTTAGTGAAGCGGCTAACTAAATGCTAGTCAACTAGCGACGATGCATGCAGTTGTGTTTACTTTCATTTTTATCCAAATTATTTTGTCTCACGCAACGTTTGTGTTTATCTACCCTACATGTCACAACTTTATTCCTATGGAATTTTTGTGTTTATGCGCTGCACCACTCACAATCTATGCCAGAGAGAGAGAGAGAGAGATGCAAATGAGAGAAAAGCACGGAGGTTAACCAGACAATCTATGCCGAAGTATTAGCAGCAAATGAGGTGGATGCACAGAGTGTCAAACGCCTGTGCCCCGATATCACGAGAACAAAGGCAATGCATGATCCTTGTCGAAGGAAGGATGGCGATCACAGATGCATGGACAGAGAAGTACGCTACACATCTAAGTATTTACATCTAAGCATCTACACATTTAAGTATTCTGTGCCTCTTGTGCCACAGTGGCACGAATCCATTCTGGAGGATTGGCGAAGAACAGTCACACATTCCATGGCACATGCCAACTGGCTAAATCTAAGAAAATAGATTACGACAACGGACCCGTTGAATTAGTGTACTATTTTGTTAAGGTCTCGTGCGTTGGAGGCACTTGTGGAATAAAGGAGTTTTCGCCGCGAGAGTAGGTGGGAAAAGTCGTTTTATTGTTCTGAGCGCTGATAAGTCGTGTCCATATTGAAGAACGTTCCAGAGGCCAGCACCGCACGAGTAATTCCTTTTGCCGCGCCTTTGACTTCTTTTACTCGCGGATAATATACTCTGTGGCCTGAGATGAAAAGTTCTAAGGGGTCTAAGCGTTGTAGAGGTTGGACTATTTGAGAGCCATTCGGCAGCCTTACTTTATACGCGCGAACAACACCATATTGATCCTGAATACACCCGCTGATTACACTAGTTTTCCTAAACATCCGAATAATGCTTTCTTCATGAATAATTACGATATCCTTCGCTTATTTTCGTGAGTTTTTGTACCTTTCTCGAATGAACGTTGCGAATTAGGAGCGAGTATTCACGTAGCCATCGCTTCCAGAAATGTTCCATTACACGTTGCCTTTGGACCCATAAATTCAGTAACTCAGTCTCTGTGCTGCGCTTGTCACCAACTCCTTCGGGTTCGGATAACGAAGGAAAACCATACAAAAATTATGATGGCGTTAAAGTGTCTGGCTCATCGCGACTCGAGTACATAAAAGTTATAGCATAGAACACAACACAGCTTCAGTTTCGGCTAGAAAAGGAAATTTAGTAGCTGTGAATTCAAAGACCATTTCTCCAATACTTTTCGAAGACGCTCCTTTACAATTCTAATTAGCCTCCTCCAAAGGGCAACCCGCCAATAAGCTTTCTCTGCTATAAACATCGAAGGTACTTTGCGACTCACGCAGTAATCGATGACTTCGTCTCTTAGCAATTGGCGCCTGTGATCCAGATCGCGTGATGTTTTATTAAATGTAGCGGTGTTATCGGGTTACCCAACTAGCGGTGTTCCTCGTCAAGCACAGAACCTCTTAAAAGCCACTATGAAGGCATCCACTCTAAGATCCAGTACATGCTCAACGTGAATGGCTTACAGCACTGCTCAAGTGAAAGGCACAGCATACACTTTCACAGCATCACAGTTAGTGAGAAACATTGGCCCGGCAAAATTCATTCCTTTAACTTCTAACGGCCGGGAGTTGTTCACCCACTGTCTAGGAAGAGAGTGGGTGCACTCGTCGCTTTGGCGCGAAATCGGGCACACGTCACACACTTTCTGAGCACACAATTCATAGCTGTCCAGCTCTGACCACCTTAAAAGCTAGCACGAAGCTCGGCTAACGTATCGTCAATACCACCGTGCAGCATCGCTTGGTGAGTGCCCATAACGATGAGGTGTTTTACCGGATGACTGCTCGGCAGAAGCACCGGTGTTTTCTCGGTGCTCATGAGATCAGCGTACTCGAGGCGAGTTCGTATCCTTACGATACCTTTCTCATCGATGAGTGGGTGTAAATCCCTTATTGGAGAATTCTTTTCCGGGTGGTTTCCTGCTATGAGTTGGGCTATCTACGTTCCGTAACTATTTGTACATGTCTGAACCAGATCTTCTCCCATTTTGAAGCTCTGAAGTTGACAGTGCTCCTTGTCGATGGTAATTAGGGAAGC
This sequence comes from Dermacentor variabilis, assembly GCF_050947875.1. Lineage (NCBI taxonomy): Eukaryota > Metazoa > Arthropoda > Arachnida > Ixodida > Ixodidae > Dermacentor > Dermacentor variabilis. Next base: position 85,964,994 of record NC_134568.1, read on the forward strand.
GACAGTTGACCAAGAAGCGTTTTAGCCAAGCTGTGACGCGTATCGTCTTTATCAGGAGTCGGACTTTTCTAGGTTGAAGATGGCATCTTACGCCACATTTATCACGCCGGAACACCCTTCTTCAAGTCACAAGACACGTGTTAGTCTGCTGGTACAGGTACGCTAACGCTGTCCAACGTAGGCAAGCAATCCTGTGTGTTCGTGCGACAGCCGTTCAGGTCCCTTCTACCGCAGTCGATTATCTGGAAAGCTTTTAAGTGGAAGTCCACGAGTTAACAGATCCGCTGGGTTGTGATTTCCGGGGCAGTGATTCCAGCGTGATGGGAGCGTTGTTGCGTAAGTTTCGGTGACTACGCTAAAAGCAAACTGTTTCCACTTGGCTACGAAGCTTTGAATCCAGCAAATTGGGACGGTTCAATCTGTTCACATGCCTGTTTTCCAGTTTCTAGGTGAAGAGCTTCCCGTAATAACTTGAGCGTTCTAGCAGCGAAATTTCAAGCGGGGTAATGAGCCCCGCTTGAGTGCTAGTAATGAGCCAACATTATATGTTCATGTTTTATGCAGAATTTTTTTATTACTCCGAACAAAATCGTGTTCACTTGTTCTACTTTGTCGGTCAGCACCGCCAAAACTGCGAACACTCGTGTTCGCAGTTCGTGATTGCACTCGTGTTGTCCACCTCGATCTTCCTCCAAGTGCGCTGGCACGGGAATCTCTGTGCAAAACCGTACTTGCGTCTTGCCTTCGCACTGGCCGTTAAGTAAAAGCACAGGGCTGGCAAGTGTATAGTGGCAGTTTTGAAAGCGAAACTTGGTTTGATTCTACTCCCCCCCCCCCCCCATTTCGCAGGTGCTTTCTTTTGGCTTATGTCGTTCAAAATGAGTTGATCCGGGACATGATGCAGAGCGGCAGCGGATGCAGTGCTAACTGAGGCGGCGAGGGGCATGAGCTGATTCACTAAGCGCAGACTTCAGCACCAACACAAACATGCCGTCGTCAGTGTGCCATTCTCATAATTGCTTCTTTGCCATGCCGCCGTCATTATTCCTTCGTCATCATTCCATTTTCCTCGTTATGAGGTTGTTTTTTGGTCGTCGTCCTCACTGCGTCATCATTCGGCCGTCGTTATTCTATTGTCATGATGCCGTTGTCGTCATTCTATCATCATCATTCGGTCGTCATTATGCGATCGTAATAAATGCCGTCATTCCATTGTCGTTATTCCATTGTCGCCATGCATTCAGCGTCATACTACCACCGTCTTTCCAGCGTCGTCATCCTATTGTCGTCATAGCATCATCGGCATACCATCATCGCCGCCATTCCTTCATTGATATGCGTGGTATCCGCATGTTCGAATGCAATAATTGTATGTTCAGCGAGGCGTTTCCTGTTGAAAATGTGTTAAACTTGGTCATGCACTCTATACTTGTAAAGGGCTGCTAAACAAAAACAGCCTTCCTCGCAACTAATAAGAGCTTCACATGGACCAATTCCCATACCACGTGTGATCCGCTAAATTTTTCGAAGTCTGTCTGGAGAATGACCGTATTTGTGATGAAAAAAAAACTGAAAATGCGAAATCACAATTCGTATATGGCTTAAGACAAAACGCCGAATATTTTAGCCCAGCAATATACGTACGTTTTGTTTTCCTGAGCCCAGACAGGCGAAGGTCGCGTCCTGGGAATTCTTCCGGATATGTGCTTTTCTTTTTCTTTTAGAGCGCAGCTCTTAGGCGCCAGTTCCTGCGGTGAGCGTCGGCGTGCCTCGGAGTCGTATCTGGGCGTAGCCCAGCGAGCGAGCACAGCGAAAGATGAAAGCGAACGGGAGCGCAGCGGGGGGATAAAGCACACGAGGAGGAAAGCGGAGAAGAGGGTGCAGCGGAACCTTGAGGCGGAAAGCTGAGGAGGGCATGGCGAAGGCGTGAGAAGAAAACCGTAGTGCGGCGACAGTGGTTGCGAAATGGCGCCAGAGTAGCGCGCGTCGTCTGGGAGGTCGGTCGGTGGTGGCTGCTGTGAATCGCGCCTTAGCGTAAACCACGCGCTGGCTCTCGCGACCTGCACATTAGCGAGGCAGTCGCGCCACACTTCGCTCCATTTGCAACGTGCCGCACGAGACAGATTGTCCGCGCCAGCCAATAAGTGAAAACACGTATAGAGCTGCGCTAAAATTTCGCATTAGGGAGTATCGTTATCGTCAATGATTTTTCTTTCTTTTTTTTGTGCTGTTTACGGTTTGTTATTGTTACTTCTCCGAGGTACTCAAATTCATGAGCATGCGATAAGTGCTCTGTAGAGGGCCTTTCACTAGCAGTTCTTTTTTTTTTGTGTTATCGTGTTATCGGTGGTGTTCTTATTAACGATACCAAGATGGTTGTTTCTTGCACTATGTGCTTTCTTTTTTCACTTATCAGTTCAAAACGCACTTTACCTGCGCTTTGTAGCAAGAACTTTACCGACGTGCGACAGATGTTTCAAATTGGATCATTTCTTGGCACTTGCCTTCTCGCGCGTACAAAAGACCTTCTTTTTTTACTTACGCGGGACGGACCATGCTTCCCAGAGCGCAGTTTTTGGTGCAATCTTCAGTATTGACGCCGCCCTGCCATCACGTGCACCGCGCCGTGATACTGCCATTACGGTATATGTGGGCTTCAAAAAATTGTTGGACGCCCAAAGAATTGCCCACCTTCACTTTCACGACTGAAAATTGAGAAAGGTGCTCATTTTTGTCGGTCTTTTCTTTCGATCTTCCTCTTTTCTGCCCTCTTCACTTTTTAACTCATCGCCCACGTTTGCAGGAGAGCGAGAGGGGTGCCTTGAATTCAAACCAGAGAGTAGGCATGCTAAGAAAACTAAAACGGTTCTGAATACTTTGGTGAGCTTTGTTTTTGTATTTCTTTATATCTTCAGTTTTAGTCTGAAAGGGCGCGAACTACGTCTTTTGCGGAACAGCGGGTTTTTTCAACAGCCGTTCTTTAGCAGCACACCATAGACGCGTGCGCCGGTAGCAGTATCGTTGGACTTCTGCTTGTACGAGTACAGCATCCACATCCACTTCAAGTTGATGCGTGGGCTTTGTCCGCGCCTTCTTGCCGTTTTGAGTGGCCTCCGGAGAAAATGAGATAAGGAGCGGATTGTCGACAAATCTCCTTCGCTATAACTGAGTTACGGACTTTTCGGTTTTGACGAAAAGTGTTCCCACTACATCCATCGGAGCAAAAAGAAAGTAAATTTGGGTTGAGAACAGGCGATGCACGAACCATTCAGAAAGGGAACTTATATACGTGCATGCGTAAACTTGTTTATTCCAAGGTGCAGGGCTCGGATTTTTGTAGGCTGATTTTATAACCACTAGTACTGGTGGTGGAGTGAGCGAGTTACTATCGTTGGACATGGAAGAGTGTTACAGAAAATACTTTCGTTTTTTTTCTCTGCAATGCTTCATCTATGCAGATTTGTGGAGTCTGGCAAGACCAATTTTTAGCAGCTGAACATTTCTTCGTCTTCTTTAACTGCTATGGATTTTTCGCAGCACTATAAGAGGGAAATACTCCAACTTTCGCTAAACTATAGCTCACATTTAGTGAAGTCATGCTCCCTACGGACTGTGTGTCCGGTAGCGGCATGCGCCAGGAGTCACGTCCAAACATCGCAAACTTCACTTGTGCTCAGTTTAAACAGTTAATCTTTTCCAGTGACAAATAAATCAAGGCGCTGTATTGCATGCACCGTAAGGTACCGTGTTCCGTCCTGTTCAATGTAATCGAGAGGATGGTCCTGGGACGCTTGGAGTGGTACTTCGAGTGCCAGAAAACATATCGGGGTGCCATGACGGGCTTTCGACGTGGTCGATCATCGATGAAACGTTGTCGACCTGGTCACCTACGTTGAGCATGAGAAAGGCCGTAAGCCTCCCTGGCTTCTTTATTCCTCGATGTCAAACGGGCGTATGACAACGTTACACATGAAGTCATCCTCTCTGCTCTCGAAGAGGTAGGAGTGGGTGGTCGCATATTTCAATGGATACGCAGCTATCTCTCCATACGATACTTTTTGTAAGCAACGAAGGAGGCCATATTTACTATATTATAGCTTCCGCGGCGTCCCCCAAGGCGGTGTACTTAGGCATGTGTTTTTAATCTAACCCTAATTTCTCTCCTTGAGCACGTGCCAAGCACAGTCAGGCTATCAATGTACGCGGATGACATCTGCACATGGACGTCTGCAGTAACACGCCTACAGTTGCGAGCAAGAATTCAGAGAGCTGCAACCCAAACTGCTATCTACCTCCGTAATCGAGGCCTGGAAATTTCCTCTGAGAAATGCGTACTAGTGCCCTTTACGCGCAAACCCGTGACAAACTACACCATAATGATAAATGGCGAAAGTATACCATATGTTCGATCTTGCATGTTTCTAGGTGTCATAGTCTACAGGGACTTATCACGGAGCCCTCACGTATCATACGTGAAAAAACGGTTGACAGGCATCTCGCACCTGTTCAAGTTTTTCACTAGCAAGACATGGGGAATGTTGACAAGTACTATGCTACAACTATACAGGGTGCTTTTTCTTGGCTTCTTGTGGTACAGCTTGCTAGCAATAACCAACACAGGCAAAATTAACCTACGCACAATACAAAGTGTTCAGGCACAAGTGCTCCGAATCTGTCTAGGATGCCTCAGGACACATCAACAGTGGCGACTATAGCAATCGCTAGGGACCACCTTGTCAAGACCTACATCGAAATTGAAGCGCTGAGCACCCATATAAGGCAACTTGCCAGGACTCCTCGCCACCACCTACCATCTCTACCAGCAGACAGACCACGCACTTCCTTCACCCAAACGAAAACCCCACATGGTGAATCATTGCCAGCTTGTTTCACTCCTGCTGCGAGGCCTTCGATTCCACCATGGTGTCTCGCTCAGCCAAAAATCAACCTAACAATACCTGGCATCACGAAAAAAAGCTGACCTATGATGACTAGCCTTTAAACAGCTCACGACAATACTTTAGCACGAGAACTACCGTGACTCTACGCATATCTACACTGATGGATCTGTCCTTCTAAACAGCTCCGCTGCGGCAATTGTGATACCAGCTAAAGCTACAACCATCAAATTTAAGACGACTCACGCGACATCATCGACGGCAGCAGACCTCGCAGCGCTCCTTACCACCCTTCTTTACATCGGTGATGAACTGCCACATAAATGGACGATCTTCTGGGATTCAAAGGCGGCACTGCAGTCTCTACTGTCACCTTTAGGACGCGGACCACACGAATAGCCGGTATTTCAGGTTACAGAGACGATGCACCATATAAGTGATGCAAGCCATGAAATAACTTACCAATGGCTCCCAAAGACACTGCGGGATATCGGCAATGAACGGGATGATCAAGCTGCCTGTTGTTACGACTGGCGTGTAACACCCCGTGCAAAAAGGATGATCGAAAGACCCTGCCTAATTGAAAGGTAGGATGGATCCCTAATTTGGTTTGGTTGTCTCCAAAGGTTGCCGGTATGGCGGGCGCCCCGCAATGATTTCGGGCCCCTTTGTGTGTGTGCGACTCTAGGGGGAAACGTTTTCGCGAACTGTGCGACTCAAGGGGGGAACCCTTTCCGCGAACTGTGCGACTCAAGGGGAGACCCTTTCCGCGAACCAAACAGGACCCACGGGTTGCCGCCAGGGGAGGCAAGCACATGCAAAGTAGCCTTGGAGGGAGCGGCCGCCAAGCACCGACGGGACTCAGTACATGTTACGTGACTTTGGCGTGAGCAAAATCCCGCCTACGATTTTAGCGGGTCTGTTTAAGCAGCCCCGCAATGTATTTTTTATTCATTCATTCTCTTCTTTTTATCTTTCACCAACCATGGAATAAACAGTGCAAGTTTCGCACTAGAAATCGTCTCGCCCCTGCCTGGTCGCCATGGTCTAACGCCTGCAGCCTGCCGACAACACCATGCTACCCCGTAGTAACGCCGGTCGAGGTTGGAGTAACCGGCGTCGCAACACCGTTCAGCCTATACTGAGGACCGCCACTTACCAATACCACTTTCTAGAACGGATGCCTGCTTGCTCGCCAGTGTTACACGTCACAATGGAATGAGCTACATTTCAGGTATTCCCGACTATACTCTCTTGATCCTCCATTAAGCCTTCGAGTACCATCAAAGCTTCGCCGTGGAGACGCCACGCTTGGTCGTATCTTTTACCAAAGCCTATACATTCCGCATAGGGATGGCCGACAAAGCAACCTTGTGACCGCTGCGGCCACGCAGAATCGATTGGCCATATTTTGTGCGACTTCCCGCAGTACAGTCCACAGAGGTAATCCCTTCGCCACGAACTCAACCAGCTGGACGACCGACCACTATCGGAAGAAGGAATTTTGCGCCATCGACAGGACTTAACATCACAGAAGAAGGCCGTGCAAGCGCTACTGCGCTTCTTGCGATCTACCTGCCTTTGTAAACGTCTCTAACTGGAACGCCCTTTGTGTGTGTATCCCTGTGTGTGCATTTTAACCCTTTCCTCTCTGTCCTCTTTCTAACCCCTATCTCTCAATCTTAGTGTATGGCAGAAAATCGGAGACTAATATCTGGTTAACCTCCCTTCCTTTCCTCGTCATCTCTCTCTCTCTCTCTGTTGGGAAAGGAGAGCGCACATTCATTTCCGCCTCATAACTTACGAGTTATATACTGCATGTTAAAGCTTTTAAGCGCGCCAGATACTTCGGCGCACCAGCGTAGGTCGCATCCTGGTATAGTCGCATCCGCTTATAGTTAGGACACAATCCGATAAGTTCGAATGCTACGCAAAACCTTGCTATCACTTGTCAGTGCTTCGCCCTTCGGGCGAAAGTGCCAAATCTTTTACCTCATTTATGCTCTACAACCAAGCTTAGGATTCAGTTTTGACAACACCAAGATGTCAGAGCATGGAAGTTTTCATGCAAAAGCGCCAAATGGCCCACTGAGTGGAGAAGACGGCATCTGTAGTATGTAGCAGCTAAACGGCGCCTAAGTCCAATTGGCTGCGACGCCACGATCACGAGCGTTCCTCGTTGGAGCACAGCGGACGAAAGGGAACACCTGCTGCCACGACAGTACACCAGGTGTTGTGTGAAGGGAGAGGTTGTCGCCTCGACGCCATGTCACCCTCGCTGAGCCCGGGCTTCTATATCTGCCATCCAGTCAAAACTTTACGTTATGGAAAATTAATGTGAGTGACTTCCAGACGTGAATGAGCTGCACTGGATGTATGGAAACAACTTTATTGTAGATCTGGCAAAGTTTAACGACCCGGGTTCAGGTCGGATAGGAGGATCGCATTTTGTTTCACCGTATGCTGTAGCGGGGTACGTAGCGCGATAAATGAGGCTTTTGTTTTCGACGTATTTACTTAAAGATTAGTTGATGTGTGTCACTATTTATTTCTTCATCAAAGGCTTATGTGTGTCAGTGTACTATCCGGCATACGAATATGCTGGAAGATGGGGCTTCTATATTTGCCATCCAGTCAAAACTTTACGTTATGGAAAATTAATGTGAGTCACTTGCAGACGTGAATGAGCTGCACTGGATGTATAGAAACAACTTTATTGTAGATCTGGCAAAGTTTAACGACTCGGTCTCAGGTCTCCCATGAGGGGACTTCGAGGCCTTGCCTCGTCGCCGCCTCTCGGGCCCGCTGGACTGCCCACTCTTGTGTCTTGAGGTTGGAGCTGCGCAGAATGGCAGCCCACTTCGACACAACAGCCTCCGGGGCTACTGCCATTTTAGCTGCTATAACAGGACACTCCCACATGTGCGAGAGCGTCGCTTTAGTTGCCTAACATAACTTGCAAATAGCACTGGGGTATTGCGCGGGGAAAATCTGCCGCAATCGCACCGGGCTGAGAGAGGTTTCTGTCAGATATAGATGGCGGATATAGAAGCCCCGTCTTCCAGCATATTCGCATGCAGGATAGTACACTGATACACATAAGCCTTTGATGAAGAAATAAATAGTGAGACACATCAACTAATTTTTAAGTAAATACGTCGAAACAAAAAGCCTCTTTTATCGTCCTACGTACCCCGCTACAGCATACGGTGAAAAAAAAATTCGATCCTCCTATCTGACCGCTTTGCAACATATGTTCCCCGCACGAGATGAAGGGCACAGTGGCCTGATTATCCGCAAAGAGTAACACGTAGACATTATGGACCAACGAGAAAATGAGGTACACCTCCTATGCTATAGTTCAGAAAGCCATTGTATAGAGCATTGAAACTATAAAAAATTTTCAATAGGTTCGGTTCCATATCGGCACTGTTAACATAGCTAAATAGTGGCGACTGCACGAGAAACTAGAAAATATAATAACTTGTGGTCGTGAAGTACCGCTGAGAACATAGCATAACGAAAAAGAAAGGTAAGGCATAAACAAAATTAGTGATAAAAGCTCGGGTCAGTAAGTGCGCTTAGCACCAGCATGTCGTGAACGTTGATTTGTGTCATGGAGCCCCATATGACGTCACACGTCGAAACGGTCGTTTTAGATCCAGAATTCCGCTCTCTTCCGAGTATTTCGCGTCATTCTCTGCGGGCCTAATAATAGGGCTGTCAGCGGAACGTCAAGTGCGAGCTCTCAGTGATAAAAAGCCGTTCGCAGAAGTTCCGCTGTGACGCTATCCGGCATCTTCCGCTTTCCGCGCTGTCAACAAGAGTGTCACTGATAGCACACACGCCATTATGATTTCGCAATTCGTCGGTCTCTGGATGCAGAGGGGACACCAAACTCATCTCGAGTGTCGAACGCCGAACAAACCAGTCAGAGGGGTCTCTCAGTGGAGCCGCCTAGGCGTGCTACGGGCCGATTCTTTTACTTTGTTCACCGACAATGACAAATACCCGCCTCTTGCGAAGTCCTACGTGCGAACAATGCAAGAGTATCCGTACGTAAGTTCAATCATGTGGCGCGAAAGTTGCAAGAACAAAGTTTCTGCGGTTTTGCTATTCGCCAGGTACGGCGTCGCTCCAGATTGGAGATCACATATTTAACTGCTTATCGTGACACCTGTCGTTTAAGCGTATATTAGTTGGTTCTTTTCTTTAGTTTGATTCTCAGTGCTGCCATTCTCGTACGAGGCCATAGCAGGTGGACAGCATAGTCCCGTACAAGGGAACGTCTTTAGGGTGAAGAACTTATACGGGGATAAAATTAAATAAGATCAGCAATATACAAGGAATTGTTATTCATGTATACTATAATAAGATAGTAGATGCTCTGTGATACATGGTCTATTGCCTTAACATAAGAGACGCAATATATGCATACAATGCATGCAGTGTACACTGGCTGTCCCAACTAAACGCCACCAATAAAAAAAATATATAATGCAGTGCTTTGCGCAAAACTTCGCCCACTGTATGTTGATAGATGTGCACGGTGCTAGTCATGAGCATATTTTTAATTTGTCAAAGATAACTGTTATATTATATGAATTAGAGAACTTCAATTTGACTTATCTAATTGATGAGGTTTCGATGCCGAAGATGTGGAGTACGCCGATAAATAATGGATAAGGCCATTTAAAGCCATCTATGTGATGTGTGGTCCTTTCTCCGCTGAAAACAAAAAAATGAAAGCCTGTAAAATTAAGTGTACCCCGGGACACCGCCTCCTCGCACTGCAGCAATAGCAGCAGTCTTATCTGAAGTTAAACGGAGAAGCCAAGTTGAAAACATCATCAAAATAAGAATTTGTCGATCACGGAAACGAGGTCAAAAAGTCACTCCGGCCGAATCGGAAGCATGCACTGTGTAATCATGAAGACGTAGCTGCTGTACATCTTTCGACTTATTAATGTGCGCTGATTTTTGAAAGGCAGGTTGGTGAATCTTGCTAAAATTACCTGACGCTCTCTGAAGAATGTGGCGCATGCCACAATTCCGATAGGTACCATAAATCACACCTGTTCGCAAACTAGAAAAAATCTGTATTTGTTATAACTCATTCATAGAGCTTGATAATCTATTTAGGAGCACGCAGAAAAAGCGGCCAATTCGCGTTTTGTGTATGGCAGCGTACTTCGACACGCTGCTCATGGCTAAGTAAGGTGCTGTCTGGCGGATTATATCATCCTTCCATGTATGCGTGTTGAAGATGTGCGTTTGTACACTTTTTGATCTAAAGCAACGACTTACGTTACACTGGATTAAATACAGCAACTTTTGGGACAGCACGTACGAAACAAATCTACAAAGGTATTTCGCAATATTTAAGCGTGGTACCAAATTTAATTTAAATTATTCCGGAACAGCACCAACGCGGACGCTCACACCACATTTGGAACGTGAGCAATGATAATGCTGCACAGCTGGGACGGCATTTACCGAGAAAAGCTAACCACAAGCGGTCAGAGGCAGTTCAAAAGAGGATTGCAAAGCTTGTGCGTAGGTTTAACTAAGTATTGGTACTATGTTAACCGAATTCTGCGAGCAATCGTGCGACAGCGGCCGGATTACTCCATACGGCATCGCAGGAAAGACGACACCATGAGCAAGTAAGGCAAACGCTTGGGCGAGTTGGTGGGCCATCCCGTAAGTATTTACTGGATGAAAGGACGAAAGCGAGAAACAACACGGACAGCACTAAATTCCAACTGATTTTGTATTTGTGCATTTCGGCTGCCTCAATTGTTCTCCATGTTGTCATTTGCCCATTCCTGCCTACAATTATAAGGCGAGATATGTGTCAGCGTGCCATCGATTGCCCTCATCGATAATGAGTTGGATTACTTGAGCTTCGCACGTGACTTCGATGTGACGTAGAAGAATCAGTGGGCTCCTGTAGTGTGATTTGGTGGCAACTTTACTTCTGTACGTTTTTTTCCCTTTCTTTGTCTGTATAAGTATTTTTTTCTGCGAGTAATAAAACCAATCGGACGCCATCAATGTCCGTGTTGGTTGATTAAGCTATCATGCTTTATGCTTAGCTTTTGTAGAAAAGCTGCCCGAGCCTAGAGACTACCAGAGTCTCTTCAATGCCCAGCAAGACAGTTTCATGTGGCGTGCATACTCATTAAGTGTATACGATTCAACTGAGAAGCCAGCAGCCAGCCGCCGCCACCGCAGGGAAGCCAGCGTGTTGACTAATTTTCAGTGCGCCGAATGCAAAGGTTCAGAAGAACACGATGATTGAGCCACCCGACTGGGTTAGCATGAAAGCTTCTGCTGATTTCTTTCACTCATGAACTGCTATATACTTGCCATTTTTTTCTCGAACTAATGAAATAACTGTCGTTTTTTTCCCTCGAGTGCTCCTTCTGGACTTCACATGATGTAGTCATCACGACATTAACTTTTTTCGTTCAATAATCATAGTCAAGTCTCCACATCCTTCTGTAAACCCAGAGAGAGAGAGAGAGAGAGAGATTAAAGGGAGAAAGCAAGTGTAGGGAGGTTAGCCAGACTATGTCCAGTTACCTACCCTATACGTAGGGAGGGGGTTGGGGGAGTCCCGAGAGATCCACCGAATGCCAGAATACATCGCTTCTTCAGAGTCAAGGGCGTCCCCGTTGTTGAAAAGTATAACGCGGTATGGCCGTGTGACTATAATGTAAAATGACGTGTCGGGCATTGTTTGCCAACGAGATGAAGGGTTCATAGATAAAGTATATGTCACTGTTTTGAACCATATTATTTCGGCTGCCGCTCTTTATTCGTTTTACGTGTTAATCTCTGTTAACAAAGGAAAGAGAAACAGAGGCACTACTCGCAGAAAAGACGAAAAAAAAAGAGAGAGAGAACGTGTTTTGAGAAGTTGCCCACTAATGCACATGTACATACAACCGCCTTATCTGATGGCAAGAAGACTCACTACGCAGAGCCAGGGAGCATTCTCAATCAGCTTCCGCGAAGGTCCTTTTCTTGCTTTCTGTTCATGTTCACGCATACACAGGCGCATCTTTCAACCAAAGGAAGATATAAAGGCTTTTCGAGTGTTTCATTCCAAAAAGATGAAACAAAAAGTCGTTTTGCTCTGTTAGGAGGCCTTCATGTACTCTTGGGCTGTTGCGACAGCAATCATCTGCCAAGCGGTTGCGCAACGGTTGGGTTGCGCAATGGTTGGGCAGAATTAAGAAACGCCAAGTCACGCTACGAGTAAGGTGAGGCCACGCAGATGGATGTCGCACAAGGCATATCCGTTTTTTTAAGCCCCGCTGTCTCATCAGGGAAAACGAGTCGCGATGGAGCGAACAAGCTTTCGTCAGGGGAGCGCTGTGTGCTGTGAACATCCTGCATACGGGATGAGCCCTAGCTCCATGTAAGCCTGAAGGTGCGTCGATTCACCAAAGCTAAGCAACGTCAAAAGTAAATAAAGGAAGTGTTACATTTTTTGTTATTCTGTCCCAATTTAAAATTTTTTAAGTGGGACTAACATTGGATCAATATCTTCTTCTTTCGTGTCTTTTTTTACATGTGCGTCCGTGTAAACGAAAAAAGAAACATCCGTGAAGAGCAAACGGATGCACGCACTAGTTGAGTTTCAATGTTTTTGTTGTTGCCACATCTTCAAATTATAAAGGTCCTTCCGCCTTTTACTTGTCCTTAATGTTCAAGTAATTTGCGGCTAGGCATATTACGACAGATATGGGGTAGAAGAAAAGCAAAAAGCAAAGCTGAGAACTTTGTCCTAAGAATGGGAAGTTAGCGACATAGTTGAAGTATTGCTTTTTCTTTCATTCAACGTGTCGTGTTCAGCAGTCGATAGACTACGTTTAGATACAGCTTTGGTACCTTTGTTAACTTCAGCTTTCGGAGTTATTTTCACCTCCATGAAGGTTCAGTATTCTTGCGGCTTAAGGCAGCGTTAGGGTTAAGGTGGTGTTAGGGCAATTAATCCACGAAGCCCATCGAACAGTGCGTCCAGTAGTAGGAATGAAAGAAATAGGGTTTATTGGCTTAGTTACGCGGCTGCATTTACGGAAGCCCACTCCTTGCAGGAACAAGTTAAACTTACGAGTTCACATCAGGACCCTCTGCCCCACTGCACGAAAAGTATCCGTCTTTAATACCGTCGTATCGCGTAGGCAAGTCGACTAATGAATCTGAAGACTATCCAGCAGCAAATTACAATCGTCGAATACGTTGCGATACCACGCCCATGCGATCGCAACGCTCCGCAGTAACCTCGCCTCCCGATACCGATGGTATGGAATATGTTGGAACATTGCAACCTGTGAATCCAAGATCGCCGTCGTTATTCGGTAGCATTTGATGTTATCCCCCTCATCATTAGTTCTAGCTGTCAGGTAGTGGTGGGGGTAGTGGCCTTTTGGGGACCCGCCAACAGTCGGTGTCCACGCTTCGTTGAGGTCTGGATAGGCGTTGATGATTGGGGGGGGGGGGTTGCCTCGTGGAAAACGTCTAATTAACATCCATTGTGGTGTTGAGACGTAACAGACACCTCCGCCGCCAAGAGATCCGACCTGAGGGTGCCCAGATGTCAAGTTGCCCGAAGCGTGGACGTTCCGTTGCGCCCTCGGAGATCGTTCTACTTGTGATGGCCCATGTCCCACGGCAGCTCGAGGGATCAGCCCTCGCTTCGCTGTGTCCCCTTTCTTGGGAATACATACGCACACACACACACACACTCGTCGGCGTGCCCGTGCGACACGCCTACCGGACGCTATGATCCCCCCATCGCTTTACAATGTTCTATACCCCTCTCTCTGTCTCTCTCCTTTGTCGCTCTCGGCGAGACAGAAATAGGTTGCCTATCTCACTAACATAGATAGCGATTCATACAAAAAATATTTAAAAAAATATTACTCTGAGCTCCTTGCTCCGGCTCCGCCCATCTGCATTCTCATTCCGGCTTCCTTTCTTGCCATTGACCCCGAAGTGGTATTCCGCCCAAATGTAACTATCTCGGTGGTCTTCCCTTTCTTTCCGTCATTCGCTTCAGCCATGCAAGAGGGCAATTGTCGCTCTTGACCGTGAATTACGTGCCTCAAATATCGCATCCTAGCTTTTGAATGGCCCATACCATGCAAAAGCACTTTCTCCGAGGTGCTAAACGCCTCTTCTAGCGGTGACATTTTTCGACTGATGTACAGCACGGGATGCGCTTGAGCAAGGAAGACACCTTCACCACGGTTGCTGGCTTTACACCAGAGAATGCATTCTCTGCGGAAGTCTGGTGAAACAAGCACAGGTCGTGAAGACAAGCTTCCTTCTCAAAGCAATCCTCATAATCTGGCTAAGCTCCGCCAGTCTTCCACTTTCGTGCGACTCACGCGCTAACATTTTCTTTTTCTTGTCCATATGAGGACTCGCTTTAATGAAAAAAACAAAAAAATGTTGCGTAAATTACGTGCTTGAAGTTATGCGGTGAAGACCGACAGTTCCGCTAAATATGCGTCTTTCTTGCTATATATATATATATATATATATATATATATATATATATATATATATATATATATATATATATATATATATATATATATATATATATATATGTGTGTGTGTGTGTGTGTGTGTGTGTGTGTGTGTGATTTTAAAAAGCGACATGTCAAAAACAGTTTCCAATTTCTCTTAATTTTTTTTATTGCGCAGGAAAACCGTCTCCTTAAGCCTACTCGAGGCCAACGCTGTCTGGAAGCTCCTGTCAAATTTGTCAACCTGGGAATCCTAAGGGCACGTATGTCATTGCCATCAATGCAGAGTCCCAATACCTTTCGTGCTGTGCAGCTGCCATTTTGGCATTGCACTACTAATGTACTGCCTGGCATGACCACTTCACATCACCTGACCTCCGCGTTATCCCTTGTCATACAGGCTACACCTCGAAAAGAACTCAATGAGGGGGAGTATAATTGCCGCCTGGCTTTCGTCCTCCTCCGCGCCGAACGCCGCTTGTTTTTCAACCTCGTCTGACGACTCGGACGCGCTCTCACTCGAAACATTCCAAACGACACACTCGCCGTTCTAAATCTTTCTCTGCGCTCCCCACAGGGTTTAGTGGCTTTCGATTGATTCGGCCGCGTTGCCTTCCCTGCCTCATTTATGAATTTGCGACGTTTCTTTCTCTTAGCACTGTTACTGGTGCTCACTTCCGAGGGAGTCTTCTTTCTTCCAGTTGGTGGTTCCTTAATCTAACCAACTTCCTGAATTTCTCTCGGGGAAATCAGAAAGATTTCCTCCTCCGGCTTAACTACGCCTCCCGAGCTAGCTGCTTGATCCTCCTTCTCAGCACTATGTTCAGCGTCGCAACACAGCGCCTGATCCTCTTACTGAATTTATGTCGAGGAAATCGGAAAGATTTCCTCCTCCGGCTTAACTACGCCTCCCGAGCTAGCTGCTTCATCCTCCTTCTCAGCACTATGTTCCGCGTCGCAACACAGCGCCTGATCTTCCTTCTGAATTTATGTCGAGGAAATCAGAAAGATTCCCTCCTCCGGCTTAACTACGCCTCCCGAGCTAGCTGCTTCATCCTCCTTCTCAGCACTATGTTCCGCGTCGCAACATAGCGCCTGATCCTCTTTCTGAATTGATGTCGAGGAAATCAGAAAGATTTCCTCTTCCGGCTTAACTACGCCTCCCGAGCTAGCTGCTTCATCCTCCTTCTCAGCACTATGTTCCGCGTCGCAACACAGCGCCTGATCCTCTTTCTGAATTTATGTCGAGGAAATCAGAAAGATTTCCTCCTCCGGCTTAACTACGCCTCCCGAGCTAGCTGCTTCATCCTCCTTATCAGCACTATGTTCCGCGTCGTAACATTGCCCCAGACCCTCTTCCTGAATTTCAGTAGGGGAAATCGGTTCATACCGAAATCTCCTCTGAAATTCCTGTGCGCAGAGCTTGTATCTTGCGGGCAAACTCGCCTTCAGTAAACTGTGCATGCCTGCCTCAGCTGCGCTTAGTTGGGCTACGACCTGCGCTACTTCTCCGGCCATCAACTCAAACAACCGCTCCGGCCATGTGTCCTGATGAAATGATGGCCTCTCACGAATCCGTTCAAAATTAGTCAGCTAGAGACCGATGTCATCACCTGTTTCGCACGGCTGAAGCAGATTCGTCATTTCCATGCTTTGCGTCTGTGGTGGCGCCGTATCCGGCCTGCGCGTTAATCTCGTTATCTCTTGGCTTACTTTCGCGAGCTCAATTTCATGCTGCCTCGTCTTTTCTTCCTCACCGTGCTGGTTCTCTTCCGCTCTTTCTTTCCTCTGGTGCTTTTTCTCTTCCTCCCTTTCTTTCCTCTCGCACTCCGTCTCTTCCTCCCTTTGTTTTCTCTCGCACTCCTTCTCTTCGTTCCTTTCTTTCCTTTTGCGTGCCTTCTCTTCCTTTTCACGACATATTTTTTCCCTAACATCCGTGATCTCGTCCTCATCGAAACCCACTTCCTCAGTCGCCCGACGAATTTCGGGCTTCCTCAACATATGGTTGATCTCCATACCGACCTCTGCTGCCAAGAACAAGAGGTCGTCTTTCTTCAACGCTGTAATATCAATGCTTTTCGAGAGCTGACTACAACTTCGCCTGTAGTGACCGCACATCCGGTGGCGATCAACTACAGCCCATTGCCCGATAGAACCGTGTCCTTATCGTCCGGCAAAACGAAGTCGCTCAAGTACTCACTCAAACTTGAGCTTGCGATGGTCGAAGGTCTACCGATCCTAGATCCTGGAACTGGCTTCTGCTGCTCTTCCTTCCCGATTCCTCACCCGCCGTGGTTGCTGAGTGGCTATGGTGTTGGGCTGCTAAGCTCGAGGTCGCGGGATTGAATCCCGGCCACGGCGGCCTTCATTTCGATGGGGGCGAGAAATGTGAGAACATCCGTGTACTTAGACTTAGGTACACGTTGAAGAACCCCAGGTGGTCCAAATTTCTGGAGTCCCCCGCTACGGCGTGCCTCATAATCAGAAAGTGGTTTTGGCACGTAAAACCCCATAATTTAATTTTAATATAATCTTTTCCCCAAGGCAGCCTGGCGGCTTCCATCCAGCATGGATATTCAGCCAGATTGATGCCCTCTGCCATGCTCCACTCCAGTATCATGAGTTGACATCAGCTCTTGCAAAATCCAAGCGCCGCAGCACCCCAGGAGCTGACGGCATCACATTCCAAATGCTACGAAACCTGGACAAGGGGGTCAGGTGTCAGCTCCTTGGGGCCATGAACGACATCTGGGAGGCCGGCAAGCCATCCAGTCATCATTGCAACGATCTCTGGAAGCAGTAGCTGCATACTTCCTGAGCATCGGACTTCTGATCTGTCCCCCAAAGACAAAGGCTCTGCTCATCAATCCGTTAGCTGCCGCTCGTGTCACCGTTGGAAGGGTGGTGCTCGGCGGCACACCCATCCCATGGCAAAGGAGGTCACATATCTGGGTCTTCAGGGGGACACCGTCTCACATGGATACCCGCTGCTAAGGCTACCACAACCAAGGTTCGCAGGGTGAGAACAGCTGTCAGCCGCCTACTCCAGCGAGGAAAAGGATGCACATCCCAATGACCCTTACGTCTCTGCCATGCTGCCGCCACTTCCATGTTCCCTTATGTACTGCCTATGGCGAACCTAACACCGACCCGCAAGAAGCAACTTGCTCTGGAACATAGGACAGCCATACGAACATTCTTAGAACTTCCACGCGATTCACCGGTGGCTGCTACACTGGTGGAGGCTCAGGCTTGGCCTCTCTCACTGCTAATGCTGCGGCAGGGGCTGCTCCACATAGACCTCCAACACCACACACCGCAGTCTGCGCACCGGCGATGCCCTGGTGCGCAGACTGCGGAGCCGTCTCTCCTCCCGGATGGGCAGCATCTGCGCTGTGTACGACGAGCTAGTAGGCGAGTCTCCCACAGCAGTGATACCACTCCCACCCCGCCAACAGCCATTAGAAGCCCATCTCCAGTTGGAGGGGAAGCAGAAGAAGAGGTCTCCGCCATGCGAGCTGGCGCAGGCAGCGTTGTCGAAGCTGCACGTACTAGGTGGGCATCTCCATGTCTTCATGGATGGTTCTGTCCTCCCATCCAATGGCTCGGCGGCCGCGGCCTGCATAGTACCGGCAGCTGGAACGACCCTGCCATGCCGCCTCCCATTTGCTGCGAACTCAACAGCAGCGGAGCTGGCTAGCCTCCAACTGGCAGCTGACTTCCTTGCGGAGCACCCACCGCAGGTGCCCTTAGCCATCTTCTCAGACTCTCGCCCGGCTTTTCAAGGACTACTCGAACCCGATCGAGCTGGGGTCACTGTCACCCTGCTCCTAGCTAAGCTATTTGCTATTCAGAGGAGTGCCATCCCCCTCTCGCAACACTGGCTGCCCTCACACGCAGGGGTAGCTGGAAATGAAGAAGCGGATGCTGCAGCCAAAGCAGCCCACAATGCTGCCGTTGTTGTAACCGCTGCGGTAGCCGCATCGGACTATTCACGGCACTGGCTGCTCAAACTGCTGACCACAGCCCACCCGGGCGTGCGGGTGGCTAACGGTAAGCCGCCCCAGCCCCTCCCCGCAAAAGGACTCACGAGAGAAGAGCAGATACTCCTCCTGCGCCTCAGGACAGACAGCGTTTGGCCTGCCGCCCGGACATACAGCGTAGGCCGGATCGCAACACCTGCCTGTAGGAGGCGCAGCTCCCCTGAGACCCTGGAGCACGTCCTATGCCACTGTCCAGGGCTAACCTTTCAATGACAGGAGACGACAGCCGCATACCGCCGCCTCGGCCTTCCAGCCAACACCATAGAAGACCTTCACTTCCCCCGCCTATCCCCGGTCGCAGCACTGCAGGCCTTCTTCGAGTTTGCTGCTGCGGCCGGACTTGCCACCTTGTAGCCGATCCCCCGGCCATATGCTCCTTGTGGTGTCCTGCCATGACACGTTGCGACAGCTGACTCTTCCCACAACCTACTTTCTTCCCTTCCTTACTTCTATTTTTGTCCCTCTCTCTCCCTCCCCCTGATGCTGAGCCGTGCTCCCTCACGGGTAGCAGAAAATAGCATCATTTTCTCCTTCCTCCGAATCACTATATATATATATATATATATATATATATATATATATATATATATATATATATATAGTGCCAGAAAGGCAGCCATAGTGGAGCGCAGCACAAACGACCCTAAACAAAGTTTAAATGGTAATGTGATTAACGTTTTGATCAAATTCGTTTCAATCCTGTCTCAAAGAAGGCGCAACTCACGCAGCTCTGAGGCAAACGACAAATAAATGGAGAGCGTTTAGAACAAAGAACAAAAAAACTGTTTATGATCCTTATTGAGGAATAAACGCATATCAAAAGACATAGCTCATAAGAATGACAAAAATGTAATCAAGCGACTGAAACAAGTCAGCCCTGCCAATAACTGAAACGTCTCAGCTGAGGACAACTATGTTTTGTTAATTTCATTGCCCAGCTGTGCAGTGAAACTTCAAAACATGCTCGACTGAGTCACCCTGTCGCAGTAGGCGACCATCTAGGAGACATACTTCACAGTATTCACAACGGGCTATTAATTCAAACGCGTGCCAGCCAAGGAACAGGAAAGCCAGTAAGTACCCTACTTTCAGCCACCTTTGTCCCTCCCTCTCGAAACGGCCGCAAGACCGCTGTCAATCGGGTCACTTTACGGTTGGGACGAAATTCGAAGAATTGGGATCCTCCACCGGCAACGTGACGAGCGTCTTCAACTCCGCCTTTCCGAACTATAAATTCCACGTAGCGCATAATTCACAAGTCACCAAAGCGAAAGAAAAGGGCGACCTTTTGAACCGCGGGATTCGTCACAGCGATTGAAATAGTCAAAGGGATCAGTGTCATGTGCTGAGTTGCTCGTTCAGTCAGTGCCACCTGCCAGTACCAGCGCGTCTATTGCGAAACGTACTGGGCTCAGCTGACCGCTTTACTCAAAACTAAATTAATTCATAGAATGGTATTTGAAACCTAAAAAACAAAACAAAAGCTACACTCTATCTGTGCGCAATAAACTTTGAAAAAGAAATTGCTTTCCTAACGCGAAACTATAAAAATGAAAACTAACCCGTTCCTGATAACTAACAAAAATGCTTCGCGTACTAATTACAAAAAGAAACAACAACCACTACAAAAAAAGCTTATAGATGCGCCCAATTCGGCAATGACTCTCTCCTAATGCGCGCTAGACTGTCGCTGACTAACAGCCTTTTGGGCCACACTGAGCACAAGAGGAGCGAGACCTATATTGCACTCAGCCACCACCTGCCACTCCGTGTGCTCTCGGTTTGCTGTCTCGTCCGTGAAGGGGAGGCCGTAAATACGGGAAGAATAGCCATTCTCCCTTCGTCCTTGCTCTCGCGACACATTCCACCCCAGTGACCGTTCGACCGATCCGGTTCCGACACGCATGTCAGCCCATCGCAGAGACGCGCTCTCTCCTGTCGTTAGCGACCTTTCGCGGCGCCTCCGTTCCTGAATCGCCACAACGAACCCTTTCTGCTCTGCACGATGGCCTGTCCCTCTGTCTCACGCGCGGCGATGTGGCGTCCTTCGCGATTTTTCGATGCGCCGAATATTTCGGTCTTTTGATTCTCCATCGCCTGAGCCAATTTTTCGCTGCCAGGTGGTCACCGAATGTGTCACTAGAACCCTCGAGCGTCGAGTTCCTGCCCTGCCTGACCGCCATGGCATTCTCTCCATTTGGCGATTCCAGAACGTCGCTCAAGTGCGGTGGTACGCTCAAAGGTTTTCAACGCTTCCTTTGCACTGTTAGGGCTACTGAAACAAGCCTCGTCCCCGCAAGGAACGCCTTTCAGAATCGCCACTGTCTCCTCTTGGCTCTCTATCCTCGGCAATGCCAGAGAGACACTCAAGGGCTGAGGCACGAGGAAGGTATTCAGCCCTACACTGACTCTCATAGGGTTGCTGGTACAAGCCTCGTCCCCGCAAGGAGGGCTCTCCGGGATGCCCGCTGGCTCGGTTTTGGCGTACGTCTCTACTGCGCAGTCCCCGATGGTGGAGCCCTGAGCGATCTCCGCCCCGTTCTGCCACGTCGGGTTTTTTTCTTGGCTCGGCCGACACCGTATCTGGGTCTACCCTAGACGATTCCGTAAAGTCGCCCAAGTGCTCGGATACGAGGAATGTCTCCAGCACCTCCCTGCCCTTGTCGTGGCTACTGGAACAAGCGTCGTACTCGCAAAAAAACAACGCCCTCCAGAATGGTCGCTCTGTGTAGACAGGCAACGGCCTCGCTCCCGACGTTCTCTGTCTCTGAGGATTTCGCCACCTCGCACTTTTCGCGTTCCTCATTTACTGGCGCAACCCCAGCCTCTTCGACTGCACCAATTTTGCACTGGTCATTTTAATCTTGTCTCCCGCTCTCCACAGAAATGCTGAAATGTCGCAACAATGCCTGTTTAGCCAGATCGTACCTCTTGAAGTCGGCATCAGAAAGACGAGCTAAGCAACAGGACATG
Source organism: Dermacentor variabilis (assembly GCF_050947875.1). NCBI lineage: Eukaryota > Metazoa > Arthropoda > Arachnida > Ixodida > Ixodidae > Dermacentor > Dermacentor variabilis. The sequence goes on from NC_134568.1 coordinate 85,986,456, forward strand.
CTACCAGGAAGTACGCCCAACAACTCTACCGACCAACATGCACGATCCAGCTGCACTTCTGCGCAAACATTCTCGAAAAATTCAAGAAAACTTTCTGTGTTTTCGCCGTCCTCGAATACATGCGGCCCAGGTTGTGCCTGCAGCGCCCTGAGATGCTGGATTTCCCTATCAATTTCCTCCATCCGTGTTCGGTGCTGTCGCTTTCGCTCATCCCTTTCGCGTTCTCGTTCATCCTGCGCTTGCTTTCTCTGGTACTCGGAAGATCGCCATGACGACCCTGCCATTATGGAAGAGGACCTTTCGCAAGGGACGCCGTCGGAATGTCCTTATTCCAATTGGACCTCAAGCGAAGAACGAAGAAGATGCTCGCCAGAGGCGAGCAAGTGTGCGTGGCAGGCAGGGTGATCTCTCCACTATCGCCCTCCTCCGCCACCGCGTTATCATCATCATCCTACGCAGCTGCAGGCGCTGGGGCATGAAAGAAGCCTTCTTTTAAGAAGAGGCGACGACTCCCCCCACTGCCACGTAGCGACTTCAATATCATCATTCGATACAAGAAAGGCCTTCAGGTGAAGAGTTTCAGCAACCACCAAATATCGAAAGCCCTCTGGGCCGCCTGCGGAGGGAAAGTTGACGATTCGCCCTTCATCGTGCGCTTGAGACCCGGTCCCTACATAATTATGGTTAGCACCACAGATCAGGAGGTCGCTGATATTGCGCGCAAGATCACGCGAATTGTGCTGGGCGGCAACCTTTACGAAGTCAACTCTTACGTTGCGGCAACGGACGGAGTGGCCCGGGGCTCATTCATGGTATCGACCCGGACACCCCGCCCGAGGAACTTATGACTAACCTAAGGGTGAGGACCCAAGGCGCGGAAATCGTGCAGGCGTGCATGCTGGGAAAGACCAAGACGGCCGTCATCACGTTCAGCTCTCACGTAGTTCCACGATAGGTCTACTACTACAGAGGGGAGACCGAGTGCCACCCCTACAAGCCGACAAAACAAATCTTCTATGTGTGCCAGCGCATGGGACACCGATCGGACGTTTCTCATACCCCGAACATCAATATCTGTCTCCCTTGCGGGACGCACGACTCGACGGACGACCACGAGAACTCGCTCAACTGCGCCGTCTGCGGCGATGGCCACGCCACCCCGTGGCGTGGCCATCGGCAAGTTCACTCCAACTCTTCATCCAAAATCACCTATACACCCCCCCCCCCCGACGTGGTCTGCCTTCAGGAGGTCGGGAACCAGCCGATCAGGCTACGGGGTTACTACGTAATTAAACACGCGGCATCACCGAAGGTCGCGGTTTTATTTCATAAAACGGTGACGGCCATGGGACAACATTGTCAGCATCATGACATTAATCACGTGCTAGTGGAAGTCCTCCCGCAGAAGAGGGGTAGACGTAGCACTTTCATCCTGAATTTGTACAGTTCACCGAGGGCTTAGAAAGACGACTTCCGCAACATCATTTACGAGAGCGTGAGAGCCGCTGGCTGCAACCAGCTGGTAGTGGTGGGAGACATCAACGCTAAACACACGACTTGGGGCTACCAACAAGAAACGCAAATGGGGAGGTCGCCCCTCGACGCGGTTGACCAAATGGGCCTCGAATTGATAACCAACCTCCTCCAACCAACCCGAGTAGGCAACAGTGTAAGTCGAGACACGTTTCCGGACCTGTCATTTGTCAAAGACGTAACGGAATACTCATGGGCGCACCTGGGCAAAACATTGGGCAGCAATCACTACATCCTCAGCATCTCGGTATCCACGCCGAAACTAAGAGAACAATTGGCGAAATTAGGCTTACGTACTGGGAGGCATTCAGGCAGTACCCCCCGGCCGAAAACGGTATAACGGACATAGCGAAATGGATGCAGCACCTCCGCGACGCCCACATCCAAACCACTAAAACCATCCAGCGCACGGTCGAGACGCCCGAAGTCGACCGCCGGCTCTTACACCTGTGGGAAGCCCGTGAGGGCCTCCTCAAACGGTGGAAGCGACAGCGGTTAAACCGGAAACTACGTCTACGAATCGAGAAAATAACAGACCAAGCCAGAAATTACGCAAACGAGCTCACGCAGCAAAATTGGGTACAGTTTTGCACCTCGCTCAAGGGTACCCTGAGTACGGCACAGACGTGGGCCATCCTACGTTGCCTGATCGAGCCCGACAAGGCGAAATCGACAACCAGTCGGACGCTTCTAGAAATGGCTCACAAGTTCCCCGGAAACGACCAGGATCTGATTGACACCCTAAACACCAGATACCTGGGTAGCGACCCCATACAACCCTGCTTCCTAAAATATGAAGAAGAACCAAGACCAGAACTGGACGCTCCCATCATGGAGGAAGAGGTGTATGCCGCGGCACGAGCCTCACTGCGCAACACTGTTCCCGGAGTTGACAAAATCACCAATGCCATGATTAGAAACCTGAGCCCGATGCACATCCAGGACTAGACCAAATACCTAAGCGAGGAACTCTGGAGCAAGGGCCACGTACCGAACGAGTGGAAACACGCGGAAATCGTGACCATTCCTAAACCCGGCAAGAAGCCCGCGATCGAAGCCCTGCGTCCCACCTCGCTGACTTCGTGCCTCGGCAAGCTGTACGAGAGGGTCATCGAAACCCACCTCCAACATTACATAAAGGACGGTGACCTCTTCCCGCACACCATGCTTGGCTTCAGGCCGGGACTTTCTGCGCAAGATGCGTTCCTAATCTTAAGGGAAGAAGTTCTCAAGGGCATCCCGCAGGGAGGAGAACACCTCCTGCTCGCACTCGACCTAAAATGGGCCTTCGATAACATCTCTCACGAGGCCATTCTCGAGGGACTGAACGACATCAGCTGCGGGAAGCTCATCTTTAATTACGTTAAATCGTTCCTGACGGGCCGGATGGCAACCATCGGAATAGGCCAGACTCGATCGCATACGATCGACGTGCCGAACAAAGGAACACCGCAAAGGGCGATAATCTCCCCGATTCTCTTCAACGTCGCGGTGCTAGTGCTGACCATAGAGCTGTGGAAGATCCCTGACCTAGGTTACGCCCTGTGCGCAGACGACATCACGCTCTGGGCCTCCAAGGGGCCCCTAGCGTGAAAAGAGGAGACCCTTCAAGAGGCCGCGACGGTCCTGGAGAGATTTGCGGCAGCGAGCGGGACGCGTTGTGCGCCCGAAAAGTCCGAGGTGATCCGGGTGCACGGAGGTGGAATCTACAAGTCCCTCGGCCCTATCGACCTCTATCTTGAGGGCCAGAAGATCACGGAAGGCAATAAGACTAGGATTCTGGGTTTTTGGATCCAGAGCAACCTGAAAGCCTCCCACACCATCCAAACCCTAAGGTCTGCCACCAACCAGATCTCGCGGATTATAGAACGAATTACAAGAAGCCGCAAGGGCATGCCAGAGGAGGACACGCTTCGCCTCATCCAGGCTCTGGTGATCAGCAGAATAACGTATAGCGTGCCGCATCACTATCACTCGCTAAACAAACGCGACCAAGAACAAGTCGATGCCATCATCAGAGGCCCGTACAAAACGGCCCTGGGTCTCCCTCTCACCACCTCAAACGAGAAGTTAGCGGCCCTCGGGATCCACAACACCTTCGCTGAGCTGTCGGACGCGGTTATGGCTTCGCAAAAGACCAGACTACAGAAGACGGTAGCGGGCAGAGCCATCCTCCACTGGACCGGAACGGCAACGGAGCTCCGTGCCCTCGATGGGCAACGATCATTCCCGCCTGAGGTCAGAGGCAAGATCAAGGCGAAGCCGATACCGAAACACATGAGCCATGAACTCCATGAAGGACGACGCAAGGCTCGCGTCGACAGACAGCGCCGACAATTCAAGGGTAACCCGTACGTAACGTACGTGGGCGTGACGGCGTACCCTGTAGGGGGCCTCTTCGCGGTAGCCGCCGGGAACGGGAGAGACAACTCCTTGACCCTCGCGGCCTCCGCAAGGGCAGCGACCCCAGCTGCGGCTGAGACCATAGCCGCGGTGCTGGTAATAAAGCAAGAAGACAGGGTAGGCAGGGAAATCCATGTCGTTACCGACTCGCAACAGGCCTGCCGTAACTTTACCAACGGACGAACACCGCTGCTTGCGGCTCAGATTCTAGGCCAGAGGCTGCAACAATACCATCAAATGACGTGGACGCCGGGCCACGCGGGTCTGGAAGGGAACGAAAGGGCGAACGCCCTAGCTCGAGCGCTAATCAACCGAGCGGGGCAAGACGAATTGTCTCATCAATCCCCACCCTTTACCTTCATGCCCCTGCCGTCCAATTACTGCGACCAACTCGAGATCCAGCGACTCAACCGCAGGCTTTATCCTCCGCCACACAGAAAGCTCAGCACTGAAGGTACCGTAGCTCTCCGACTTATTCAGACCAAAACATTTCCAAACCTACACAGATACAGTAAAATGTTCCCACATACATATCGCGACATCTGCCCCTGGTGCGGCGACACACGCCCTACACTCTTTCACATCTCGGGGGGGGGGGTACGGGGGCCAACCTCAACACTTAAAGACGCCTAGCACGTCATTTGAGTGGTGGCGGGACAAGAAGCTCTCGTCCAGCAAGTACGTCGAGCAGCCATGGTCAGTGGAGTCCTGGAATGAGGACACCACCCGCTCGACCTCAAGAGCAACCACCTGGGTGGTTCGAATAAATGCTTTCTCTCTCTCTCTCTCTCTCTCTCTCTCTCTCTGGTACTCTTTGTCCCGCATTATTTCCGCTTCTTTCTCGCGCTCGCGTTCATCTTGTTCTCGCTTTCTCTGGTACTCGCGTTCATCCTGCTCTCGCCTTCTCTGGTCTTCTTTGTCCCGCCTTATTTCGGCTTCTTTCTCGCGTTGACGTTCCCTGTGGCCCTGTATATCCTCCCAAGCCTACACGGTCTCCTCGTCATCTCTGCCGCTTGCCCCTATCGCATCTATGACCTCCGCCTTCTTTAGCTGCTTCACACAATCAATCCCTCGCATAGCGCGTCTAGGTCCTTCTGTGCAACTTCCTTCAATCCATGGCTACCTCTCTTTTGCTGACAAGCTTCTCAAAAGATTAGGCGTTTAAGCAAGGTATCTTTCAACAGGGCTTCTAACACCCTTGTTACCAGGAAGAACCATTTTAAGCCTGTCAGCTCTCAAGGAGAAACGGTCGTACACTCACCGTGCAGAAGTCGAAACGCTGCACTGACTACTCACCGCTGCGATCCAATGTTGCGACTGGGGGTCTGAAGATGTCGAATCTACTTTCGTCGAGGAGGAGTAAGGGATGGTGAGACTGGGCCGATATTTAGGACGTTTGACAAACACGTATATATTTAAATATATACAAGAAAATTCAAAGTAATCAGAAAAAAATCATGAAGTGGTAGCCGCCGATGACTCCCGCCTTCCGTTGCTCCTTTTATGCCCTGCGTGGTCATTATTCTGTCCTTCCCCCAATCCGGCGTTAGGAGACAGATGACATCAGGTCCCGCCAATTCGGAGGTCGGTTGCCCTTTCCCTGCGAATGAAGCTTTGTCGGAAACGCACGCACATCACTGGGCACGAACAGGGAAAGGGGGAGCGTACGCTGACTACGATCGTACACTGATTCGGTCCCCGGCGTGGTCATGCCAATTTGGGTGGCTAACAGCTGATGACCGTATCATTGCACTGACCGCGTCTGCGGCGTGGACATGCCAATTTGGGCGGCTGACAAGTGGTGGCCGTATCCATGCTAATTGTTCAAACCTCTCCTGAACGAGGCACTCGCGCGCTGGTCATAAATCATCCGTTTTGAGAACCATTTTGACGAGGCCATCGGCCCGTTTCCCATAATTGCGCGAGCCATGACCGGAGGGTGTCGCGGGGTGAACGGCCGATCACAACAGTAGCTTGAATATCACCGTGTTGAAAAATAAAGGGCTCATAACACTGCCCTGTGGTACATCCTGGTTTAATACCACAGGCTGTGTTAGAGGTTATAACCACTACTTGTCTTCATGAAAATACTTCGTTGAAAGAGACTACGCTGTAGAAGGCATGAGAATGTCATAAGAACCGCAAGGATTTGATTCGCATACTTTTGACCAATATGTGCTCGCAAAGATACACTGTAATAAACGTACAAGTAGTGAGATTCTTTACTAGTTGCCGAGCATGATTCTTGTACTCAGGGATGTCTTTGAAGTTCAGTGCGGCGGATATTGGTATGTTATCACTACTTTCAATGTTTGGCACCCCAAGAAAGCAATATTTCGGCGACAATCGTCAGCGAGTTGTGTTTGAAATTATATTCAAGTGGATAATATCATTATTACCATCTCCAGACTTAATCTTCAGCAGCTGAACCCTGTAAACATCAGGTCAATGTTGAAGCCTCCAATGATCATGACATGCTACTTAGCCATAGTTAAGACGGCTAGCAACGTCTAAGCTTAATCATATAGGCTCATAACAATGGCGTGAGGTGGCCGAGGGGCGGCAGCAAAACGTTTCTGCAAAAGATCCCAAGGGACTTAAGATTGCCGTAGCCATACCTGTAATGAGCTTCAAAAAGAGCCATGGAGAGATACGTGGCCACCAGATTTATCTTCGAAAGGCATGAATATTTGTAGGTTGGTAACAAAGTCGCATCTGCAGAGTTCATGAAGTAGTTTTCTGGCAAGACAAGGAATTAAAAGGACCACTTGAATTCGGACGAATATATTTCAAGTTCTTCTGCTCAGGTTTGTCACGTTTATATAAACGCATATATAGCTTACTCTCTGGACTTTTCCAATCCTTGACGAAATCATTGGATGAGGATGAGATGTAAAATTTCTACATGACAGCAGTAACAGAAATCACGAGGGTGATTCCTGGACGACTTTGCTGATGGCGTCTCCGGAAGAAATTCCAGTAGCCGGCACCTGGGTTTATTTTACGGCTTTGCGGAAGAGAAGAATTCTCTTCAAAGGTCCGAATAAACTTAGTTATTTTTCTTTGCGCTCTGAGGCGCCATCGGAGATCGTTCTTCAAAACGCGTGTTCCGTTTGTGTTCAATATCGACTCATGCGATTGGCCTAGGCCGCGCCGCAAAGTGAACTCGCGTTTCGAACAACGATCGCCAATCGCGCCCCTGCTGTACAAGCAATAAATAGACGAATCGGTGAAGTTTTATTGCCAAGAGTTATATATCTGCCACTTTGACACCAAACGTGTCACTCGACTCTTTTACTTGTAGGGGCGGCGGTGTTGGTGGTCCTGTTGCTACAGATGGTGCCAGCCTATTATTCAGTACCGCCGATTGCTCCGCTTCAGCCTCACTGCCCAGAGCACAAAGTGCTCTATTACTCGTCTGCTAGTCCCCAGTTGTGCAAGATCGCCAGAAGACGACGCAACGCCATTCTTCGCAATGTGCATGGACCTTCCATTCTTGTGGGAATACAAGACCTCACGGATACACATGAGAAAACCGTATTCTTTGCAGTTCGTTAAATTGTGTCTTTCTCTATCCATTGAACTATCTGTAGCGTGGTGTCATTGCAGTTGAGCCATTTAATAATTCGTGGTTATTTCGGCTCAGTTGAGATGAAATGAAAGTGGCGGCGTAATTATTGTCTATTTATAAAGCTGGTCAATCTTTTTTGGTGACTTTCAACAGTGCTTCGCACGCCAGTGCGTCTGCTGTTTTGTTGCCAGGAATGCCAGCGTCGGTACATGTACTCGCTAAAAGGATTAATTTTTTTTTACTACGCGGTACTTACAAGGCACCATCGGAATGCATTGACGGGCTAGCTTGTGCGTATTCACAGTAAACATTGGTCCAAAGAGGAAACAAAAAGGAGGCAGGGCAACGCGCTTGTCTTGTCTGCTTTTGTCGTTCTGTTTGTGATAAGGTTTATTATGAATAAACACCAGCGAGCGCCGACGAAACTGCTCGGAAGAAAGTGCACAGGATATTAGCTGAAGCGCGGCTCTTAATCAGCAAGCACAAGTGGCGTAGCCAGAAATTTCGTTCGGGGGGTTCTCACGTTGGAGCTCGGCGTCCCCCTTACAGAATTTATCGAGGGATCAATGCATGAATAATACCTGCATTGCCATTGCCAAAGATGCTGCAAACGAATTCTTGTAAGCTACGCATTATCAAGACAAGTAAAATATGTATTTTTTTCATAAAAGAATATATTTGTATGTCCCAAAATTTGTGCCAGGAATAACTGATATGCATGCTTCCATGTTTTTTGTCTATATAGTTAGTAAAGAAAATATCACACGAACTTTATAACTATATCAGTTGGAAACCAGCAAAGCAATACATGCTACTGATATGAGAAATGCCGTGAAATGAGCAAGTTGACGACAAATATTTTATTGAAACTTTGTCATTCAAGAACCTTGTTTACATTTTTGTACATATGCAAAAGCAAGGGAAGAATCTAAGTGATGCTGTCCTTCTTTCCAATGTATTGGCCAGGAGCAGCTTTCACCGGTCGTGTATTGTAATTGCACCGAAATTGTAGTCGCAACAGAGACCACATATAAAAAGCAGGAGTACTGCAAAATATACATTAGAAATGCGAAGGTACAAAGGAATACGGAAATGCGAAGATAAAGCTGGATAAAGAGCAGAAAAGTGCCACTGGAAACAAAGTTCACTGCATGTATTCACAAAAGCTCGCAACACGATATTTAAATATACGTATAAGTCTCCAATAAATCTACGTGTTAAGCAAAAGTCACTGTATACAGGGTGTTTCAGCTAACTTTAACCAGAGTCTAAAAATGTGCCGATGCACTCTGAGACGACGCGACGAAATGCATGTTGCCCACTTTTGTATGCAGTGTCACGTTATTTTTTGTATTTTGCGAACTTCTGAAGTAACGAAGCTAGGGGTAAAAATCCAATTAGACAGTTGCAGAGTGGTTTGCAAAACGTCCTAATAGACAATTTCTGTCTTTCATCTAGTAAGTATTAGTGTTTTTCAGCCTACTGCGGATGCCTGCGAAATAGAAAAAAGACACCACCTGACATGCCCGCTTGCGCGTCGTGATTGAACTGCTCCCAAACGTACGTTCCGCGCTCAAATAGCCATAAGCGCGCTGCCGCTTAAAAGACGACAGGGCAGCGACGTAGGCGTTGGTTGTGCCATTTACGCCAGCGATATGCTCCACTCTCGAAAGTTGCTTAAAGCGATAAGCAGACGAAGCAGTTATCGCTTGTGCTGCCGGGAGCAACAGGTCCGTCATTTCGCGATAGCTGTAAGCAAATTGAACATCCCTAAATAAAACAAACTCAGTTTTCAGAAGGCTGAAAATGGTAGAATAAGAGTATCTTAAATGGCCAGACGCTGTTTTTCACAGAATTTATGTTTATTTTTGATGCGCTTTCACAGCAAGTGCTCGAAGAGGTCACCTTCGGCCGCGATGCAACACTATAGGATCTTCTGAGAAGGCTTGCTGTCGCTGCCTTGAGCATCTTTGGTGAAATGCTGTGGCAGACTTGAGTTATCTACCCACCGTAGTTGCTCAGTAGCTATAGTGTTGGTCTGCCGAGCACGAGGTCGCGGGATCGAATCCCGGCCACGGCGGCCGCATTTCGATGGGGGCGAAATGCGAAAACACCTGTGGTACTTAGATTTAGGTGCACGTTAAAGAACCCCAGGTGGTCGAAATTTCCGGAGTCCTCCACTACGGCGTACCTCATAATGAGAAAGTGGTTTTGGCACGTAAAACCCCATAATTTAACTTCAGTTATCTTCTCGTGTAAGGCTTCTGGAGTCGTCGTTTTCGTCGTGTATACACGATTCTTGCTATAGCCTCACAAGGAAAAGTCAAAAGGGTTGAGGTCGGGTGACCTTGCCGGCCACAGGACAGGCCCGTTTCTCCCTATCCATTGCCCCGGGAAGGTAACATCAAGCTATGCTCGTGTTTGACTGCAGCTGTGGGCTGGGGCCCCGTCGTGTTGATACCACATTGCATCAAGCCGGGGGAGGGCATGTTGCAGCAAAAGTCTTCAACCGGCCCTCTGAGGAACTGACCTACCTTTTGCCGGTCAGAGTGTTGTTAATAAACACTGGGCCAATGACTGTGCTGTCATATGTTCCGCACAATACGCTAAAAGACCACTGATACTGGTTTCGGAACCTTCCTAGCTAGTGGGGATTTTTATCACCCTAATAGTGTGCGTTGTGGATATTTACTTGACAATTTCGGAAAAGTTCGCCTCGTCAGTTCAGAGTACCTTGTTGAGAAAGTCGGGATCCTGCTCCTCCTGAATCAAAATCCAATTCGCAAAGTCGACTCTCTTTTGGAGATCCCTTGACCGCAGGCATTGATTCAACTGCAGATGATAGGGGTGCAGTCCAGCTGTTTTCAAATTCTCCAGGCACTTGAGTAGGACACACCGAGCTGTGCGCTCACGCTGCGCGTGTTAGATAGACATATAGATAGATAGTACTTTTGTTCATATCAATTCTCTTACACCAAAATCAGGCCTACCAAAGCCTCACCAAGGGCTTGAGTGGCAACGCCTGGCAGACAGCGAACATTACCAAAACAAAGGAAAATGGAGATGTTGGAACGAACTCGACAAAAAAAAAAAAAGAGAAATTTTAACAACACAGAGAGACAAATATAGAGGCGTAACTATTACAACATCAAAAGGGATGACAGTAACGCGAAGTTAAGAAAGTAACACTAGATAAAATAATTGTGGGGCAGGAAGCAACGCGGAGACATACCGCAATATTTTTTCAGGGTGTATTTTGTTCTCACGCAGAATACACTAGGTGGCATACTATTGAAACAGGCAGGTACATAGTATTGACGTGTCCGCTTTCCGTACCGGGTTGAGGAGCGAGGAATGCAATAACGGTATTTTGGTCCTAAATCACGCGCAGGAACATATGGAATGGTGAACTGACTGTACCGGACATGTTTAAGCAGAATGGACATGTTTTAATGCTCTGTTAACAAAGCATTAAAACTTCGAAGTTTTAATCTTCTAAAAATATCAATATTATTACCAATGGGCAGGTCGTAGGCAATATTCTTTAAAAGTAAACGCAGAAGCGAATTCACCCTGCGCTGCCAGCGAACCGTGCAGTGACCATAAACAATGATTCCGTATCTAAGCACACTATAGGCTATAGCATGTGTAACACATTTACGGACTGAAAAAGGCATAAAATATCTAATATTATACAGGACACATGATACAGCACGAAGTCTTTGGCGAACAAAAGAGAGGTGTGAGTTCCAAGAGAGATCACTGTCGAAGATCAAGCAAATATATTTGACCGAATGCGCATACTTTAATGGTACACACTTACAATGAAAACAGGAGGAAGTATACAGGATAAACAGGATGACTCAACTCAAATGGTTTTAGTGGGTTATGAAAACATATAAGTTGCGTTTTAGAAGTATTAACATTGATAAGGTTAGACTTAAGCCAGTCCATGGCTTTAATAGCTGCCATCTGTAATGCTGTAACAGCATCAGTTTATTTCTTTGCATACCAGTGTCGTCAGCATACTGGAACAATGAAACAGGCACAATGTTAGCAAGGTCATTAACGTATAGATTGAATAACAAAGGACTCAATATAGAACCTTGCGGGGCTCCTTGCGGAACCTTGCGGAGCTTTAAATCGACCCATATTGGCACCTATCTTATAAAAAGTTAGTAAGTAATTGTAAAAACAAACCTCGAAATCCCAATGTAGAAAGATTATTAAGCAAAAGAACGTGGCAGATGCTGTCGAAGGCCTTGCTTACGTCAAGAAAAAGAGAGCATATGACTTTATTCTTATCAAAAGCTGAATTTAGTACGTCAGAGAATTCTTCAAGAAGTTCTCTTGTTCCTTTTCCTGGCATGAAGCCGTTCTGACAAGGTGATAAAACATTGTGCGTATTCAAAAAAAAAATCGTTATGGTAAGTAGTAGATGCTTTTCAAAAATTTGGCCAATGCACGGCAGACTAGAGATAGGTCGGTAATTATCAGGTTTCTGGAGCCACCCTTATGCAAAGGTATAACTTTAGCAGTTTTCATTGAAGACGGTATTATACCCCTGGAAAGCGTGTGGATTAGCTGCCATGAAAGACAGAACGTTGGAGCGAACCTCTTTATTTATGACTGAAGCTCTCTGCCTCTTTCTTGTGAAGCTGCCAGTTTGCTTCAGCGACTCGTAGGTGCCCAAGGTCGGTATTTTGTAGCGATGCCTTTTCCGATTCTATTCTTTTTCAGGCTTTTCGCGCTAGGCCAGTGGTCAGAGCGACGGTCTGCCCACGTTATCAACGGGATCAGGCGGCCATGTAGAGTGGATGATAAGAATAGCATAGAATAAGGCATAAGGCATCGCTACAAAATAGCGGCCCAATACTGTCATAGGGCTCGGTATCATACCCGGGTGCCACCTTCCAAATATTCTTGCTTTTTTTTTTTTTGCTTTTTCCTCGCTGGAAAACGGCATCACGAAATTGCTCGCGCTCTGACAGCTGATGCACAATAGTCTGTTTATCGCTGTCTGGAACTACCACCCCCACCACGTCCGTCAGTCGCTTTACGCACCGCAAGCGATAACGGTTGGTAGCTTAAATCGAACAGCCAACGCTTGCGTCGCTGCTTTGTCGCTTTTGAAGCGGCAGCGCACCTATGACTGTTTGTGCGCGGATCGCTTGGGAGCAGTGCGATCACGACGCACAAGAGGGCGTGTCACGTTGTGTTTTTTGTGTGTATTTTGCGGGCATCCGCAGTAAGCTGAAAAACACTAATACTTAATAGATAGAAAGACAGGAACTGTTTATTCGGACGTTTTGCAAACCGCTCTGTAACTGTCTAATTGGAATATTTTTCCTAGCTTCGTTGCTTCAGAAGTTGGTCAATTAATCTTGACTGATTATCTAATTAAACAACATACACAGAATGGCGTGACACACTGTATACAAAAGTTAGCAACATGCGTTTGGTCGCATTGTCTTAAAGTGTATCGGTATATTTTTAAACTCTGGCTAAAGTTAGCGGAAACACACTGTATAACGCGTCAAACAAGGCAAATAAACATGTTGCGCAATCACAGATTGACAAATCCCAGAATCCTAAAGCCCGCCTCCCCTCCTCCCTCCACTCCCTCCGACACATCGCGTGATGGAAGGCGGCGCGGTTCCTTCCCACTTTTCTATGTTGCGCACACAAGACTGACCCACCATTGTCAACTCACCTTCCCCCCCCCCCCACCCACACACTTTCACTCGCACATACAGCATGCGGCGAGCGGTGATGATCCTTCAATTTCATACGGAACATGACGGTGACGAGAGGATTGAAGCGTCCCGTGGCCCATTACTATCCGCAAAAGAAGTAACGAAATCGAACTTTCACCATGCGACAGTTCGCTGCGCCGCAACAAGGCCTTCCTTTATTTTTTTGTGCAGCGGAGGTACGGACATAAAAAGCGCAAAGGAAAGCATGTTGGCCACAATAAAATGCCTACTTTGGGCACCTAATGTGGCTACCGAAGGAATATCGAAGAAAACGTGAGACGCTTGTTTCACAGAGAACCATAGACCCGTTATCCTACACTGGCGAGTCAAAAGACTTTTCGGAGAGGTTGCGATAACATCGAAATGAAGGTGATGCCTTCAAGCGAACACGTTGCAATCCGTCGAGTCCCCGCAGTGATGGCGGCGAGCAACCATTGTTTCTTTTTCCGGTCTGCTAGCCGGAAAGCGTCCAAATCTCTGTTAGGCCAAAATCCTTTCAACCAGAGAAAAACGAACGGGCACGTAAGTGCGCCGCGCGGTTGTTAGGGCAACACGTGAAAAGCGCATGACCTCTGGCTGGCTCTGGCAGCCCGCGGGTAGCGAGAACAAGAAAGTCCTCGCGAACAAAAGTCAAAGTATCAAAAATAAGTAAGAACGTAGTTACCTTTGCTGGCTTTAGTGTCGTGACATGGATGCTTTGTCGCAGGTGAAAAAAAATGCTGATATTATTTTCTGTGACATGACGGCACAAATGAACCATCACAACGCTTCGTCTCATCGAAACTCGCTCCGAGCTTTGTAAACTTGTCTGATAGTGTGTTAATTTGGCTTGTCCCGTTGTGTGGTCCGATCAACGACTTTAGAAAAGTCAATGCACCTTTGGCGTCAAATATTTATAGGAACATCAAACCCACAAAGATGCGGCATTTAAAATCTAAAGCACGACATGGAAATGTCAATGCACGTTTCGCATCAAAAGTTTATATGATCTTTATGCCCAGAAAGTTTCGGAATTGAAATCTAAGCGCTCCGTAGATTCCACGGCCTCCGCGAGATGCCGCGATGAGTCCGCTTCCCATCAAAAACCCTTGAAACTTTGTGCTCGGATGGGACTTTGCATTATGTGACTCCAGGTGCGTGGGCGTTGGAGCGAAATCCAGCCTGAGTTCGCAATCTTCGCGCTGAAATGTCTTTTCGAGCGTGAAAAATATATTCTAGACAAAATCCAGAATGATTTCCGGTGCCGGGGGTTGTTGTGGTCAGCGGTGCATGACAGCGCGAAAAAAAATTCGGGAGGGGCTGAAACCTCATAAGCCTGCCCCCCCTTGCTACGCCCTTGGTAAGCTTGTGTTTGGATACCCAAGCATATATGACAAGTTCTAAGGAGGGCAAACCCTCAATTTGCGGAATGCGGCAGCAACTGCGGCATCCTTTGCTGTAGCTGATGGCTCTATAGCTGGACTAGAACACCGGCCCATGTAGTACCAAGGGATGGAACTCAATACGCAGCTGCGCTATTGCCTGGCTCTCCGTTGACTTATCCGTTTGTATAGAGTTGTTGGCGGTTTCGTTAATCCGCGTCAAAGTGCGCTGACGGATAACAGTTCGACTGGGTTGATCTTGGTCTAGATCACTGGTTTTATACAGTCAGCTTAGCGAGGCTTTAACTTGATATTGCTTTCTCGGTATATCAGGATAAGTTTTCTCGGCGTTCCTAACAGAATTATGCACATGTGACAGCTTGTGCTATTTTGACTTTAGCATTTTGTGAGAATATCTTGTGGCTCTCAAAGGGATTTCAAATTCTATTTGGCTCTGTTATGGATCACTAAGTTGCCTTCAACTCGCACGTCTCTGCTTTCGTCTTGTATCGTTTCCCTGATCTAAATGTGCACTCGTGGACACACCTGTACATTATGAGGTGAAATTCAAGCCCACATTTGACATGCGTCCAACTCTGCTAATTAAAAAAAAGCATTGTGATTGAAGGAGAATGACCCACCACGGGGACTCAATGGCCATGGCATTCTGCTGTTCACCACGATCTCGCGGGTTCGATTCGTGACCTGCGGCAGCGGCACTTCAACGGGGCCGAAAGGCAGTGGCCCTCTCGTATTTGTATACACTAAAACAATGATATTAAGTGTCATTAAGATTGAAATATTTTTCATGAGTGACGCATTATTATCGCTCCTAAAATTGTAGGACGCTTCCACGGAATATTTGCGTTAGGCCCAATCCGAGCAAAGGATACATTGGCAAGGTGTGACACTATAAATGCCATGAACACCCGGTGCACCTCTGTATCTACGGGTGAGAGTATAATGTCGAAGGTTGTTCCCGCGTGACACTCTCGCTAAGCGCATTCAATGGAAGCGTGCGGCCCAGCGAGGAGAAATGTGAAATGGATACGCTTAAAAAACAGACACACAAAAAAAAACACACCGAGGCATTTGAAAAGTAAGCGAACATACCGAATCCCGTGTTTTGAATGATGTGGAAAATCGGGCCGCTTGCAAATTCATTGAACAACAAAAAGCCTTGGCTGGCCGTAAGAAAAAATGAATACATCGGGCTTTAACATGGCCTTGAAGCGTTAGCATAGTTTCAAATTTGGCCCGCTACTCCTCCTTGTATTTTTTTTCCTTAGTGAAGAGCGAACAAAAGCAGTGCCTTTAGGTAAAGGCGTCATAAAGTATGAAAAAAAATTGCTTGCTTTCCAATCAGTGTCACTTTCTTTCTCCCTCGTCACTCCATATCGCTTTTGTGTTTTAAATTCTTCTATACCGTTGTACCTTCTTGGGCAGCAACGCAGTTGACGTGCACAAATAGAAGCATGAAGTCGCAATGCGGCAGGAGCATATATGATGTTTACATCCGGGAAAACAAATAGCGCCTGGAGTGTGCGCTTTTTTATTGGTTGTGCACTTCGCAGTCGATTCAAATCGAAGATGGGTTTCATACGGGTGTATCCTCATAGAATCGAAGCCTATATTTAGGGAAATATCCTTTTTCTCCAATGCTTCGAATGAGAAAATATGTACTGCAAGGAAACAGTGAATAGTAGATAGTATGAAATAGCTGTAAAAACTCTTGGCATTTGTTTACTCGACATGCTTCAATGCTTGCTCGATTCAGGTGAGCTGTACAGAGGCATGACTTTATTCCTTACGACGTATCGGATTGCCCTATTTTTCTAAAGAATGAGCTGCCTTGACACGAGAAACGTGCGAACAGGAAGGGCTAGGAGCTACAGCGCATTTCTCTTGTATACGCATTTGTTTCCACCGTGCAACGGCCGCTCACGCACATACGGAAGCCTGTCGTGTGTGTGTGTGGCGGGGGGGGGGAGCATCTGGACGGGCGGGCGGAGCTCATTTAGCATGCGTGTTTACGCGGAGGGAACGCGTGCGTGTGCGCGATTTCGCTCACTTCATGTATGGCGCCCGATGGTATGGCGTAGATAAACAGGTTAGTTATGGGCGTCTGCTAATAGCGTGATAGGTGCACCCTCCAGCTGTTCAATTGCGGTTGTCTGGAAGAAATTTGCCGGAATTCATTACATTGCGTTTACGTTGCATAAATTAGCAGCATCAGCGTTTTTGCCTTCATAGAACTGTTAAGAACTTCTTGGAGTAAGGATTTCAACTGTTCCATTAAGATAAATCTTCTGACGCCTTCTGTCCCATCTCAGTTCAGTTTAATTTTCATAATTATGGTATTCTGCTGAGTGTAGTCCGCACCCGCTGTATATAAAGTCCGCAGAGACTAACTTAGTCAGTCCTAAAACTCGTCAAAATCACTCTCGTCGGGGCTGTCGCAACAAAACAAATGAAGCATGTCGGATTCGACGAACACCCTCGTAAATGTCTTCGGAGTCTTCACGATCAGGGGCGAAATTCACAAAGCGAACTCACGAACAAATTATGGCGTAAGAAATATAGCCCAAAGAAAGCGTGTTCAGAAAGCTAGAAATGCTCATAAGATCAGCTATCTTCCGACGCTCGCTGCAAAAGAAACGAGCGCTGTAGTCGACAAAAGGCGTGTGTGGAATGGTAGCACAGCTGCGAACTTCACTACTTACGCCAAAAATAACCGTAGGTCGATGCACAAAACTTAAATGGCCGTCTCAGCTGTCGAGGTATGAGGTAAGTTCAACGATAGAGGGGTACCAGTCTTACGAACGTAATTATGTCTTCCTGCGCCGCTCGAGCTGACGCGGGTAAGCGATGGCATGTGCTGTCGTGGCCGATTGGCCAGAGGCCACGGATGATAGCCGAGGATGGCACGTGCTTTCATCTTTGTGGCGCGCTCTGATTTGCCGTCTCAAAGTGCATTGAGCAGTTTTAGTTAATAATTGTACTGGACGTGCGCTGCTGCGGAATGCAGTAACATTACTGCTGAGCTGCACATGGGGCCTATTACGTCTGTTTGACCGCGTTTCTCAATGCGTGAAATAGCTTGGCTTTTCGTGCTCGTCATGACACCGTACTCGGTTGTATAGCAGATGGACGTGTTGTCGCCGTCCATGAAAACCATCAAGTTTGTCACTGATTTGTTTGGAGCGCTTCTATCATATTTTTTTTATAGTTTCGACTTTTTCTGGCTTATGAGGTTGCGCAATATTATTTTTCCAGACACTTTTGAGGCTATAACTCTCCATGGGAGATGAAACTGTGAAAAAACGCCTAAGCGTCTCTAATTATCAAATCTTCTTGCAGTTGACCAATTCGCTGTCATCTTCCATGCTCATAGCCACAGCTTTTTATTATATTTCTTATAGTTTCAATTCAGCCCATAGTCGAAGCGCCGTGTAGTAGCTTGCGGTGTGAGCCAATGTATTCATTCTACACGGAAGGCAATCCTGTCTGTGATACGAGGCGGGATGTCAATACGACAACATAAAGAAAGAGAGAAAGAGAAAAGAAATGGCTAATGAAGTCACGTATGACCACTGATACGCAAATCACGTGGACTGCTCGAACAAGCGTGATGCTGGGGTATATATAGAATATACCCCATGAACGGAGATAATAATCGTCGCGTGAGCCCTCTTGCAGCCAGTCGTGTAAAAGGAAAGCGTACGAATATTATTTCGTATGGGTAGCAACTCCTGAGGAGACAACGTGCATTGAGGCCACGGTTCATCCCTGCATGGCCTACTGTACCCGGAGTATCAGTTTGATAATTACCCCTCCATCATCGGTACATGCCCTCTGCCCCAACCAGACTGGAGAACGCGCGCGTATTACCACTCTCAAGTCGTGAGCTGTCAGCTGATCGAGAGACCCTGCTGCGCATGGCCGGAACGCACAATGACATCTACCTGCTCACCAAAGATTATAAGACCGGCGACCAAGACCCAGCTCTTCAGTGGGTCCGACAGCGGCATGTCGTTTAGTACCAAGAAATGCCTTCTTTTCGCTTTACAGGTAGGCCTGAAATACGACTATAAGTGTTAGGGAAGTGACGATCGCTTTTTGTTGCTGCTGCCGGACCCGGCGTCTTCTATGCATGTCGAATGTCTTATATGCAATATTACGCATTCCTTAAAGGTATTGCTACAATTATATGGGGACATTGATAGTAATCCAGGTCACGCTGAAACAAAACAAATGCTAGCTGACCTTCTTGCTGCCCAGAGTACAACTGGCACTGAATTGGCAACCATGAATTCTAGGTTCGCAGCATTCGACGAACGTGTTAGAATCGATGGCAGCTGCCGTCACTGATGTAGCCCAGCGCGTACAAGAATCTCGAGCACGCAATCACTCAACTTCAGGAAACTGTACGCCTAAAAAAATGAAGATATGGAAAATCGTTTGCGGCGTGCCAATTTAGTAACTTATGGTCACCTACCGAAAGCACTGATCAGCTGTTTAAATCAGTAGCTGATCTTTTGTCAACTAAGCTGGAAGTCAAATGTGAGAACATCTAGCGCTGCCACAGGCTTGGAGCACGTAATCCGGACAAAGAAAGGCCTGTCATCATTAGGCTGTTAGACTAAAGGACTACGAGTGAAATACAAAAAAAAACGCGCGTAAACAAAGGGATCGAAGGTTTCCATTAGCAAATATTTTTTTCATACGCGTACGCGCGATTCGTAGCAATTATGGAAGTGCTCTGTTAATCTGAGAAAAAAATTGCAGCAAGGCACGATTGCACTGCGACTAGCTTATCGTGGATAACAAGCGGTACATTTGGGACATCGCTAAAAAATGCATTGTAAAGACAACTAAGAAGTTAACAAGAAGTCGCCCCAGCAGCAGTTACAATTGACTGCAGTCTCACTGACGATTGACGCTACTAAATGCAAATGCGCGTAGTCTGCTCAATAAAACTGATGACGTTAACTGTCTTGTCGATTGTTACGATCCATCTTTTCTTTGTGTAACCGAAACTTGGCTCAGGGGTGTTATTTCCTATTTTGACTTTTTGCCTTCTGGCGACACGGTTCTATAGTACGGAACTATAGTCTATAGAACTATAGGACTTTAGAACTATAGTCCAGAACTCCTAAATATTGAATCCCTTTGGGCCAAAGTTAAAATCGGCGGTTTAGTCATGGTTTTCGGTGCGATATACCGCCCGCCCAGCTCTGGTGATATCTTTTGTACCGCTTGTGAATACATAGTTAAACGCAGGCTCCATTGCTGTAAGTTGAGGCTGTGGTGATTTTAATGTTCTGAATAAACTGGACCTCTCTTTCTGTAGCTGGCCGTGACAAATTCGAGTCTTAAATTACCTTGGCTACTTCATTTGACTCAACTGAGGTTGTCACTGTTCCTACACGTAAAGATTCTATCTTCGATCTTGTTTTTTTGAAGGAGCCACTCATGTAACGGCGTAGAATGTGAAAAAACTGATGGCATTTGTGGTCAAAAAGCAGTCTTCGTCACATTTAATCTGGCCGCTGACGTCATAGCACCTGTTTTCAAAACTCTGTTGAATTTTAACTGTGCAGATGACATTGCTACTACTGATTTACTGGCAACATCTTTTGATCACGTCTTGACTTCCAGTGCCCACTGTGACGTCAATACCTCACTTGGGTACTTCTGCAACATTGCCCAAGAGTGCATTTTGAAGTTTGTTCCAAAAAAATGTATAAAATGTAACTTGAAACGCCCCTAGTACAACAGGTGTGTCATGGAACTAACGCGACGAGTCAAGCGGCTTCGCAAGCGTCGGAACTCCGTGCCAAACAGTCAGCATCATTTTTTACTAAGTTCACTAAAGTAAACATTAAAAACTAAAACACGTGATGCAAGATACTTCTATTATAACAATACACTGATTATGCTCATGACAGTTAACCCAGCGAAATTTTGGAAAACTATTAATTCTGTATCCCCGGTTTCATCTGTTCTTATTGACGACCAACCCTGTTCTGATCCTTCTATATCTGAAGCATTTAACGACTACTTTACATCTGTCTTTGTCTCTGACGTTGGTGCTAACCCAAGCTCCAGAGGACACGAGATTACGCAGCCCATTTCTGATATCCCAATATCCATAGCAGAGGTTCTTAGCCTACTGCTTAATATTGACACAACCAAAAGTAACGGACCTGATAGTGTTCCAAATGAATTTTGAAACAAGTACTCGAAATGGGCTTCACGTTACCTATAATCATAATTTTCCAAAAATATATTGACTCACGCACTGTTCCTCGTCTCTGGAAAATTGCCACTGTCATTCCGGTATTAAATCTGGCAACAAACAGATACTTTGTAACTACAGGCCAATTCCTTTAACATATGCTGCAAGTTATTAGAGCATATCATTCATCAACATATCAGCGGGTTTTTAGCTGATAATAGAATTATATCTCAGTGCCAACATAGGTTCCGTGCTGGTCACTCGACGGTCACGCAGCTCATCGAATTCACTCATGACGTTGCGTTGGCCCTAAACCCTCGTGGACAGATAGCATTTGGTACAGTCTGTCACAAAAAAAAAATTCCTGTTAAACTACGCTCGCGGTTGCTAAAACGACAAACTACTTGGCTGGCTGATTAGCTATTTGGATTCGAGGTCTCAGATTGTTTTTTTAACGTTCACTCGTCGTCAGCTACCGTTAATTCAGGTGTTCCCAGAGCTCGGTCTTGGGGCCGCCACTATTCATTACATATATTAACGATGCTGCCGAAGTCATTAGCAACGCCCAGGTCAGACTTCGTATGTATGCTGACGACTGTATGCTTTACACAAACCAACTTGAAGTTGGTTTGTGTAACAAGCATTGAAGACCAACTCGAGTTAAATAGCGTTTTCTTGCTTCATTTTGCCGCTGGAGCCCTTCCGGGCAAATGTCGATTAATTTTAAGAAAACAGTGTCGATGACTTCTAACAAAAAAGAGCCTTTGTATTTCGCTTACGGCAACAGAAACAAATACCTTGACAGAAGGAATTTATCTTTGAGTCGATTTCACGTCCAACTTACAATGGCACAAGCATGTTGACCATATCTCTTCAAAAGAGCTTTAGAGACTTGGTTACGTTAAACACACGCTGAAAAATTGCACGAAAGAGTGCAAACTCTTGGCCTACGAAACGCTAGTTCGACCCATCCATGAATAAGCCTCTATAATTTGATGCCATCTGCATCAATGCGACATAACGATAAACTTGAAGCTGTACAGAAAAAAAACAGCGATACCGTTTATAAACGAAAGGTACGATCGCCATTTCTCACCCTCCTCGCATGCTCGGCTATTATCCCTACTGTCACGGGCTCAGACACGCACGTGTGATCGCCCTTATCATGATTCACAAAATTTTCAGTTCTGGTCATGTCGACGTGCCTATATATTTCTTCACCAGTTCTGTGCGCAGAACCAGCCGCACTGATTCATAGAATATTGTCCCGCATAGGTCGCAGCTGAACTGCTTTAAATTTTCTTCCTTCAACAATTGAATTGTGGAACAAGCTTGATGGATCCGTTAAACGACTACCCACGAAACAATTTTCTGCAGAGTGGTAAAATATATATGCTGTTAGTATTTGTTAGCATTCTTAACTTTGATCTGCATTCGGTGAACCTGTTTGGCGTCCTTTGCGTGAAACATTTAACCTGTTATATTCTGCAAACGTGTTCTTGTATCTTCTAAGTTTTCTATTGACCCACATTCTACTATGTCTCGCATGGAGACAGCAGTATTTGTAAATGAAATAAAAATGAAACAGCAGTAGGGTTGGTAACCCTCGATTATAATGGCTACTATGAAGCGTTGTGTAATAGGTCGACGGCGACATTCTGTCGCCGTCGCTGCATCGTTCTGTATAAAGTCTAAGGGCGATAAAATCGTCGCCGCGTGCCGTATGCTGTATGGGCAAATGAAAGCGAAGGTGAGCCGGCGAATGCGGCTGAATCTCGCGTGCGCGAGCAAGTAAGGCGAGGCGGAAACGCGCCCTCTTATTTCGCGCGCGAGGCACGGGGTTGAGGCAAGGGATGGGGTTGCGTTCTTCTCCGGCGGCTGAGCATTCGAATGCTCAGCCGTGATATCACCTTCTCCTTGTGGAATGCAGGAAGTTTTCAAAACAACCGGCTGCACAACCTAGACTCTTCTCTATACGCCTTTGCGTTCCAGCTGGACTCTGCCGTCGCGAAGCTACCCTGCTTTGTCGAATATGGCTAGGGGTGGCGTTCACCAAGTCTTTTGCTTTCCGAATCGGATGGGCCGACGACGCCGCGTGTGATAACTGTGGTAACGAGGAGACTCTTCAGCACCTTCTCTGTGACTACCCTCGCTATAATTTACAGAGACGATCGCTCGCATACGCGATAGCGCGCTTTGACCGAAGGCCTCTAACAGAGGAACTTATTTTCGAATGCCGCCATCACAAGCCATCGCAGCAGAGGGCTACGAGGGCACTGCTGCAGTTTTTAAGGGCAACAGAATTGGAAAAGCAGTCCACAGTGCTGCAAGTGCTACTGTGCTGTGCGGTGACAGTATGCGGCGACAGTGACCGACTGGTATTGTATGTATGTGATCCTTTCTTTCTTTATCTCTACTTTATTATCATTTTACCTCCCCCTCCCCTCTTTCCCCAGCGTAGGGTAGCAAACCGGATCTTCCCCCCTGGTTAACCTCCCTGCCTTTCCCCTTTCCCATCTTTCTCTCTCTCGCTCTCTCTCTCTCTCCGGCGGCTACTGCTTATGGCATGGCTGTACGGGCGCCGTACCTTGAAAGCGATCTGCGACATGGGCAAAGTGTGCGCCTGCTCGGGCCTTGTCTTCAAAGCGTTCTGCGATATTTGCTGAGTGCGCGTATATAGTGCCGGTAGCTTCGTACGCGCTGCGCTTTCGACGTTTTGTTCGCGTTGAAGCGAGAGATGCACGTAGGTTAACTCGGTCGTGGCTGCTACAGCGATTCTTCGCTCCAGCGTTTTGACAGCGAGTTTCCGCTGTCATCGAGCAAGATGTGTTCCTGTGTACCTGTGCGCGCGTGCCACCGTGCTTGTTAATTACGTTAGTACTCGACTGTTTACTAGTTTATAGGGCCAATAAAATTACTATCCTTACTTCGTATTGCTATCTACTAATTTGCTGTCGCAATCGATGCTTCGCCTTTCGGGCGAAACTGCAACTTTTTTTATTGCCACCACTTCGTCTGTCTGCAGGAAAAGTGCATGGACGGCATTAATTTCAAGAATACAAATTGCAAAGAAAGTGAGATCTCACAAAAATATTCCCAATCTTGTCGAGAAAGGTATCTCCCCAATCACGGGTCCTTCATGAAGCGATCTAATCAAGAGTACCGCGACGACAAAACCACTAGTTAGCCTTGTCACTCTTTTACTGACATTTTTCTCTACTTACCAGATTAGTGTGTTACGAGCACAGACTTCTTGGGTTTATCGCATCTTGCATATTATGCTGGCCCTACGAGCCCCCACAGAAGGGCTGCTCTTGTCCTGATTAATCTCATCACCCTTTTTATACTCTTGCGTAGCACAAGTAGTTTTCTGTTGAAGTAATATACAAAAATTTACAACCTCCTGGCGACGTCGATGCTGACGCGCTCCTTTCCACGCACAACCGTCATGGTGAAGGCGTAAAAAAACCAGAAAGTGCCACTCCAAAGATTCGCGAAACATGCAGCTTTTATTTCACGCTGGCGAATGGAAAAACTGCTTCAATATATCGTAGCATATTGATCCCATGCGGCGCAAGCGAACAGGATTTTATTTGTGTAGTGCGTTAATCCAACAGCGGCACTAGTCAGGGGAAAGCTTAGTATATATTTTCGTTTGTACCTACTTCCTAAAGACTTATGACGGATTTCTTCATTCGAAAGCTCCTTGCCAAAGATAACACGATACAAACGCAAATAATCTCGCATTGGTTTTGCTCGGTGTGTCAGATGCTCATTCGCTCACCGCTTCGCTAAAATGAGATTTTCGAGCGGCAGTTTGTTGTGTTTCAGCTTAAGAATTTTCAGCTGCAGCGAAGCAGACTTCTATTTGAAAATAAAAATAAAACGATATTCAATCGGGAGGTGGAACCTCGGTGCGGGCAACATTTGTATGAACCGTAGTAAACTATGTCACGGGGTATGTTGCACAGTATTAGAAACATGAAAAAGAAATGCGCTGGTGCGAGTCGACAGAATGATGTGCAAGGATTGAGCATCTTCGCTCTAAAATACCTGTTGGAGAGGAACGTCATAGCTAATAAAGAAGATCCCAAGTCCGGGAATGTGGTCCCTATGAAATAGCAGAGCTCTTCACGCGCACGCAGGCGCGCGCACATACATACATACATACATACATACATACATACATACATACATACATACATACATACATACATACATACATACATACATACATACATACATACATACATACATACATACATACATACATACATACACACATACATACAACGGAGCACGTACCCGGGGGGGGGCCCGGCAACCCCACCCCCCGAAACTAAGTGGCATATCCCCCCTAACCATGCCCCTAGTCCTCACACACATTCCTAAAGCGCCGCCAAATCATTCTTGAGACTTGACAGCTATTCGGCGGTCAACATTTTGCTGCCTTTTTCACTTCTTTCAGATGACGGTAGTTATCGGCATCTCTTGGGGTGTGAAGGCCAGGTTCCTCATCGATTCGGTGCCCGCACGATTAACTCGATATGCGTTCAGTTGTCACCATCTATTGCAACAGGCACGCGCATCTCTGTTGCTTTTTTAGTTCAACCTTCTTTCTTTAGACTGATCCAGTGACCAGGAAAAGGATTCAATTCGTAGTCAGCTGGTCCGTATGCTCGTGGAACGAGTTGCGGCCGGAAATAGACAGCTTTAGTTTAGCGTTTGCAGCCAAACGTAAACGTATTACGTACGTAAAGAAATAGCATTGTCATAACTGCGCATGCTCTGAACATTATTGGGTTTCTGCAGTTTACGTGCGCTATGATAACGTACGTTATTTGGCGATTTTAAGGTTGGAATGTTTACGTACGCTAAGAAATAGCGTTGTCGATTATGGCGGCACCCATGGCTCCCGTTTCAGCGTGAATTGTTAGGATGGCAGCGCTCTGACTAGCATTAATCACCAGTAGCTATTGAAGTGAGCTTTCGCTTTTTTTAAACTCACCTGAAACGTTAGTTAGGAGCGCCTAGCACGTCCAATTTCTGAGATTGCTCGGCGATTCTGGCGCCCGTACGCAACGAGACGCGTTGGCATAGCAGCAACAGGATGATTGGTAATGGATTATCTTGGCTTGGATAAGTTTGGTGCGGGACACCAGACGGCGCCCTGTTTTATAACGTCATCGTTGCGTTCGCGTTCCCGTATGGTAAACGGAAAGTCTTGAACGGACGCGCACCGTAACATCCCGCAAAGGTGATTACGTTTAACGTATACTTAAGACAACAAACGCTATTCCAAAACTGGCCAATGCCAGTTGCGTTTGACTTTTCCTTTTGCTTCATTATTTCCTGGAGTGACGGCTCATCGCGACGCTGGTATATCCTCGGAACCACATACCCGTGATATAAAGTACATAAGGTGGAAAATGAAATCATGCGAAAGAGCGCGCGTGATCAAACCTTGCAATAACCGTTAAACCTATAAGCAATATAAATGTCACCCGTTACCTCGTCTGGTTTTTCTCTATTTATACAGCACTTTTCATGCAAAATTGGCAACTGGAAACAACAGTCGCAAGGAGTGGAGAAATTAAGCGCTCCAGTGAAAGAGAGAGCCGAGGCAACAGCCAAACAGGAACAAAAAACGAAGATTAACAAATTTAACCTTTATTGCTTGAGAAACTATTTAGGGATCACCACCTTTTTATTTAATAAGGTGGTAGAGAAAACGCCGCCGGAAATGGAGAAGAATTTCGTGTGTCTTGAATGACGCTTCTACCGTTATCAGTCTATCTGCCTGACGTAGCCACTTCTCTGCTATGTTTGTGTGGGTGTTTTCCTAACATTCCGTGGTGGGCGCAGTACGTCTAGAGCTGCAGCGTCCTGCGCTCTGCGCAGCTGTACGGAACTGGCAGCCACGCATCGTTACGCAACTTCCCAAATAACAATACGAGTCGGTTTTAGCGCTTAACTTGGTAAGCAGTGAACCAGGGATCCAAAAGAACTGTGATTGTTCGGCAAATATATATTACTCTTTATTTCTTCCAGAACTAATAAAAAGAAAACGCTACTAGAAATTGTTATTTTACACATTCGCTTGTTTACTTGTTCTTGGAAGTGTTCTTGCTGCGCTTCTTGATGTGGTTCCTTGTTTCTCAAGCAAAGGAGAGCTCTCTCTCACAGGCGTACACCTGTGCGATACACCTTATTTTATTTCTCTTTTGTGGGATTACGCGTGTTTATTGCGAACGATGAGCATTATTCACATTTACACTAGTAAAGGTACACCCCTCCCACACACACACGCACGCACGTACGAATAAACGCACGCACACTACTCAACATCAAAGCAAACAAAACCTGGAATAAGTTGGCGCGTTGCCCCCAAAAAAGAAGGAACAAAGTTGCTATTCGATCTGTTTGCGCTGGCGCAGGTGGACAACGAGCCTGCTTTTATCGAAGAAACACTGCTTATGCAGGATACACTATGCTGGAATCACATGAGAAGGGCAAAGGCGTCGTACTTAAGCATTGTATTATTGATTATTATTTTTTTTTGCTGGCACCTGGTACAACGAACCTAAGGCACCAGACATAAAGCCAGCTTGCACATTCATGTTTTTACTTAGTATACTGAATCAATGAACATATTTAATTAGACCAATGCGACATTAATATATTAAGAAAAGGCTTACGATTTAGTAGATACCAGTCGTCTTGGAGGCATCATACAATCAAGTGGTAGACGAAACATAACACGTTACAATATATTTAGTAACATCAACAGATTCCCCGGCACCCTTAATTCTTCGCAAGAAAAACAGAAAAGTTCTGGTTAAATATAAGGCAAGGAGACACACTCACTCCTTTGTTACTCACCGAATGCTTGCTTCGTGTTTCCAAAATTCTATAATGGAAATACTATACGTGTAAGCATCAACGTGTAATATTTGAGCAGATTACCGCTTCTACATATGGCAGACATTTCATAGTCCCCTTGAAAGGCATCTTACCAATATCGATACATTCTATCACTAAATTTTGTTATTATTATCATTAGAGGATATATATAATATATATATATATATATATATATATATATATATATATATATATATATATATATAGAGAGAGAGAGAGAGAGAGAGAGAAAGAGAGAGAGAGAGAGAGAGAGAGTAAGTAAAGTCAGGGAGGTTTACCAGAGGTGAGTTTCCGGTTTGCTACACTGCGGTGCATGGGGTGAGGCATTTAGGGGTTGTAAAGACGACAAAGAGCGAAGAGAAAAAAAAGCTGAAAGAAAGCAAAAAGAAGAAGAAAGAAAGAAAGAAAACGGAAACAAAAGAAAAGAAAAGGCGTTCACACAGGCCGGCCGATCTCAAGACGCGTAGTAGCGCTGGCACGGCCTTGTGATGCGATGTTAAGTCGCGTCGATGTTGTAAAATTCTTTCTTCCGACAGAGGCTGGTCGTCCAACTGGTTCAGCACGACGGAAAGCGATTGTCTCTGCGCGCTGTACTGCGGAAACTGGCAAAGAACATGACGAATCGTTTTCGCGTCGCCACAATCGCCATAAGCAGCGGTGTCGGCCATCCCTATGCGTAACGCGTAGGCATTGGTAAACGCGACGCCCAACCATAGCCTACACAAAAGGGTCGCGTCTCTTCGCGGAAGTCTTGGTGGAAGTCGGAGGCTTAAGGTTGGCTACAGGGTGTATAAACGGGCGTGCATAAAATCTGGTTCATTCCACTCTGATGTAGTGCATTGGTATGCAAGTAGGTGGAGCATCCTTGCAGCATCTGTCCTAGACAGCGGGATCAATGGCGGTTGTCTTCTACATGAGCTGAACGAGCAGCTCGATCGTCACGTTCATTGCCGATGGTACCACAGTGACTTGGTATCCATTATTGAAACATTATTTCATGCCATTTCTCAGTCTGGTGGTGTATGGTTTCTGTGATTCCAAATACCAACTGTTCGTGTGGACCGCGCCGTAAGGCTGTCAATAAACACTGTAGTGTCATCTTCGAGTCGCAGAAAATTGAGTTTTCGTGTGTTGGTTCGTCATCAATAAAGTATAGTGCGACTAGAAGTGCTGCCAGTTCTGCTGCCATCGACGTTGTCAATTGAGATGTTTTCAATTTTGTAGTGGTGGCTTTTGCTGGAATGACGACAGCTGCGGTAGAGCTCTTCGGCAGGACGGAGCCGTCAGTGTATATGTGGGTGTAATACCGGTACTTTCGCGGCCTCAGAAATTCGACGCATGTACCATCACAGCTATGACAAGGGACACAAAATAATCTTTCAATGGCTTCCAGGACATTGCAGCATCAGCGGCAATGACCGCGCCTTCGAAGCAGCCTGACCTGCACATGAAATTGGTCAACTTGTCTTGATTCCGCTTTCGCGAACAGACGCTGCAGCTGGGCTGCGATTGATGTCCCGTGAATGTACTTTGCTTCTGTGGGACTCGAACGCTTTCAGCGTGTGTCGTTTTCGTTCGTTGTCTCCGGACATAGGGATGCACCTACTGTCTGGGTTACCACGGCGTGGACAGACCATGCTGTATCATTCTGTGGCTAGGCGTTGCATTTACGAATTCATATGCTTTCCTTATTGGAATGGTCAATGGCCCCATGTGCGCCACATGCAACATAGATGAGACACTCGAACATATTATCTGTGTCTGCGCGCGATATAGTGCCCAGAGACAAATGACAGTGACAAGAACTTTATTTGAGTGTCCTGAGGAACTTGATTGGGGGGAACCGAAGGCTCCCAAATCAAGTTGGTGGCTCCGCCCACGACGGGACAGGGAGGTGGTGACTCTCCGCGACGTCGCGGGCCCTCTGGACGGCCTGTAGTTGGTTCGTGAAATCCGAGCTCTTCAGCAAGGCGTCCCACTTGGACTTGTATTGAAGGTCGGCGCCCGCGTTGTACAGGCACAGCCAGAGCATGTAGTCGAAGGAGCAGCATACGTGACCGCATTTGGAGCAGGACTGCGGGAAGTTCGGGTCCAACTAAGCGCTCTGGGGGTGAGGTAGGACCTGGTCTGTGAGCCTGAAAGCAACGGCCTGAGCCCTGTTCAGTTTCGGGCTGGGGGGAGGGAATTTCCTCCTTTTGTGCCAGTAATGCGACGTAATTTCGTGAAAGGTGGTAAGATGATCTTTGAAGGGGCAATCCTGTGGGAGAGCCGGACCGTTAGCTCGGGCGCGGTTCGTGAATTCAGGCGCGAGGCAATTGGCCCGCTCGCTAGGGTTGCAACTCGCTTGGTTAGTTACATCGTTCACCTGGGCCGGGAACCACGCTATGGTATGACCTCCAGTGTCTTCTCGAGTAGTAATACGAAAGGATCTGTTGACGATGTCCGCTGCGTGTTTAGAAACTAGAGCGGACGAGAAAGCCCTGACCGCCGTGCGCGAGCCGGGGAAAATGGTCGTCGGGCCTTTTGCGGCTTGAAGAGCCAAGGCTTTCGCGTTTTCCTCCTCCTCATTCGTGTGTTTAGTGTAGATTGACGCGGCGCTGATAAGTGTTCCGCGCGCGTCAACGACTGAGATTGACAACCTGTCTTCGCTGCCATAATTGGCGGCGTCGACGAAGAATGCATCTGCCCCGTAAGGATCGATTCGTCAAAGGATAGTTCTAGCCCGCGCTCTCCTGCGAAATTCATTATATATTGGGTGGATCTTCCTCGGTACGGACTCTAACTTTATACCTTCCCGGGCTAATTTAGACAGGGGATATCTGTCGAGCGGTGCCTGTATAGGGAGTAGACAAGCTTCATCAAGAATCTTAATTCCTGGCTTAGTTGACGAAAGCCTGGAGATCTGTGCAATAAACTGTGTTTCAATTAGTTCGTCTGTAGTATTGTGAATTCCGAGTTCAAGTAATTTTACCGTGCTAGCGGATTGTGGAGTACCGAGTATTCTTTTGACGCCGCACCTGATGAGCGTGTCGAGTTTGTTCTTTTCGATTTTGCTCCATTTGAGGTACGGTGCCGTGTAAGTAATATGACTGATGAAGAAAGCTTGGAAAACCCTTAGTAGGTGGTGTTCCTTGAGTCCCCCCCCCATTTTGCTTGCAATTCCAGTTATGAGTCTTAGTATATTTTTTTTACCTGCGCACCTACCTTGTTTAGAGCTTCTGCATACAGCCTTTGGCGTTGATTAAAAGTCCTGAAATTTTGATAGAGTTCATCCTCGGAATGGGGTGCCCTTCTCGAGTTCTAATTTCGACTGGCAGCGTTTCCAGAGGCTCGAGGTTCCTAACGCCCTGCCTCGACTGTCTGTAGAGGAGGAGTTCGGATTTGGTCGGTGACAGCTTGAGACCCATGCATGTAAGAAATTATTCCGTTACATCTACGGCCGTCTGGAGAGATTGCTCTAGATCGGCGAGAGATCCCCCCAGGGACCAGATTGTGATATCGTCTGCATAGATTACGGGGCCTATTTCTGGGAGTGCGGCTAGCATTTCGGAGAACTTATGCGTAGCGATATTAAACAGCAGCGGGGATAGGACCGAGCCCTGAGGGGTTCCGCAGCTGCTCAGTTCGTAAGGACCGCTTGGGATCGTGCTCAGTCGAAGGAACGCTTTCCTTTCCGATAGGAACGAGAGAGTGACATTAAAGAATTTCCATCATCATCATCATCATCATCATCATCAGCCTGGTTACGCCCACTGCAAGGCAAAGGCCTCTCCCATACTTCTCCAACAACCCCGGTCATGTACTAATTGTGGCCATGCCGTCCCTGCAAACTTCTTAATCTCATCCGCCCACCTGACTTTCTGCCGCCCCCTGCTACGCTTCCCTTCCCTTGGGATCCAGTCCGTAACCCTTAATGACCATCGGTTATCTTCCCTCCTCATTACATGTCCTGCCCATGCCCATTTCTTTTTCTTGATTTCAACTAAGATGTCATTAACTCGCGTTTGTTCCCTCACCCAATCTGCTCTTTTCTTATCCCTTAACGTTACACCTATCATTCTTCTTTCCATAGCTCGTTGTGTCGTCCTCAATTTGAGTAGAACCCTTTTCGTAAGCCTCCAGGTTTCTGCCCCGTAGGTGAGTACTGGTAAGACACAGCTATTATATACTTTTCTCTTGAGGGATAACGGCAACCTGCTGTTCATGATTTGGGAATGCCTGCCAAACGCACTCCAGCCCATTCTTATTCTTCTGATTATTTCCGTCTCATGATCCGGATCCGCCGTCACTACCTGCCCTAAGTAGATGTATTCCCTTACGACTTCCAGTGCCTCGCTGCCTATTGTAAATTGCTGTTCTCTCCCGAGACTGTTAAGCATTACTTTAGTTTTCTGCATATTAATTTTTAGACCCACTCTTCTGCTTTGCCTCTCCAGGTCAGTGAGCATGCATTGCAATTGTTCCCCTGAGTTACTAAGCAAGGCAATATCATCAGCGAATCGCAAGTTACTAAGGTATTCTCCATTACCTTTTATCCCCAATTCTTCCCAATCCAGGTCTCTGAATACCTCCTGTAAACATGCTGTGAATAGCATTGGAGATATCGTATCTCCCTGCCTGACGCCTTTCTTTATTGGGATTTTGTTGCTTGCTCTATGGAGGACTACGGTGGCTGTGGAGCCGCTATAGATATCTTCCAGTATTTTTACATATGGCTCATCTACACCCTGATTCCGTAATGCCTCCATGACTGCTGAGGTTTCGACTGAATCAAACGCTTTCTCGTAATCAATGAAAGCTATATACAACGGTTGCTTATATTCTGCACATTTCTCTATCACTTGATTGATAGTGTGAATATGGTCTATTGTTGAGTAGCCTTTACGGAATCCTGCCTGGTCCTTTGGTTGACAGAAGTCTAAGGTGTTCCTGATTCTATTTGCAATTACCTTAGTAAATACTTTGTAGGCAACGGACAGTAAGCTGATCGGTCAATAATTTTTCAAGTCTTTGGCGTCCCCTTTCTTATGGATTAGGATTATGTTAGCGTTCTTCCAAGATTCCGGTACGCTCGAGGTCATGAGGCATTGCGTATACAGGGTGGCCAGTTTCTCTAGAACAATCTGTCCACCATCCTTCAACAAATCTGCTGTTACCTGATCCTCCCCAGCTGCCTTCCCCCTTTGCATATCTCCTCAGGCTTTCTTTACTTCTTCCGGCGTTACCTTCGGGATTTCGAATTCCTCTAGACTATTTTCTCTTCCATTATGGTCGTGCGTGCCGCTGGTACTGTATAAATCTCTATAGAACTCCTCAGCCACTTGAACTATCTCATCCATATTAGTAATGATATTGCCGGCTTTGTCTCTTAACGCATACATCTGATTCTTGCCAATTCCTAGTTTCTTCTTCACTGTTTTTAGGCTTCCTCCGCTCCTGAGAGCATGTTCAATTCTATCCATATTATACTTCCTTATGTCAGCTGTCTTACGCTTGTTCATGAACTTCGAAAGTTCTGCCAGTTCTATTCTAGCTGTAGGGTTAGATGCTTTCATACATTGGCGTTTCTTGATCAGATCTCTCGTCTCCTGCGATAGTTTGCTGGTATCCTGCCTAACGGAGTTACCACCGACTTCCATTGCACACTGCTTAATGATGCCCACAAGATTGTCGTTCATTGCTTCAATACTAAGGTCCTCTTCCTGAGTTAAAGCTGAATACCTGTTCTGTAGCTTGATCTGGAATTCCTCTATTTTCCCTCTTACCGCTAACTCATTGATCGGCTTCTTATGTACCAGTTTCTTCCGTTCCCTCCTCAGGTCTAGGCTAATTCGAGTTCTTACCATCCTGTGGTCACTGCAGCGCACCTTGCCGAGCACGTCCACATCTTGTATGATGCCAGGGTTAGCGCAGAGTATGAAGTCTATTTCATTTGTAGTCTCGTCGTTCGGGCTCCTCCACGTCCACTTTCGGCTATCCCGCTTGCGGAAGAAGGTATTCATTATCCTCATATTATTCTGTTCCGCAAACTCTACTAATAACTCTCCCCTGCTATTCCTAGTGCCTATGCCATATTCCCCCACTGCCTTGTCTGCAGCCTGCTTCTTGCCTACCTTGGCATTAAAGTCGCCCATTAGTATAGTGTATTTAGTTTTCACTCTCCCCACCGCCGATTCCACGTCTTCATAGAAGCTTTCGACTTCCTGGTCATCATGACTGGATGTAGGGGCGTAGACCTGTACAAACTTCATTTTGTACATCTTATTAAGTTTCACAACAAGACCTGCCACCCTCTCGTTAATGCTATAGAATTCCTGTATGTTACCAGCTATATTCTTATTAATCAGGAATCCGACTCCTAGTTCTCTTCTATCCGCTAAGCCCCGGTAGCACAGGACGTGCCCGCTATTTAGCACTGTATATGCTTCTTTTGGCCTCCTAACTTCACTGAGCCCTATTATATCCCATTTACTGCCCTCTAATTCCTCCAATAGCACTGCTAGACTCGCCTCACTAGATAACGTTCTAGCGTTAAACGTTGCCAGGTTCATATTCCAATGGCGGCCTGTCCGGAGCCAGTGATTCTTAGCACCCTCTGCTGCGTCGCAGGTCTGACCGCCGCCGTGGTCAGTTGCTTCGCAGCTGCTGGGGACTGAGGGCCGGGGTTTGATTGTTGTGTTCATAGGAGGTTGTGGCCAAGTACTGCACCAGGGTGGCCAATCCTGCTCTGGTGAGGGAGTGCGTTACCGGTTCTGGTCACCGGGATCAGGCCACACTCCAGGCCTGTTTGTGCAATTTTATCAACAGGCGGATTTTTTTTTCCGGTGGAAAATTGCCGGCACCGGGATTCGAACCACGGACCTCTTGCGCGCGAGGCGGGTGTTCTACCTCTACGCCACCGCTGCTATATATTTAAAAGAATTTCCGCCCTAGGTTTAAATGTGAATTTCGTTCAAGATGTCTTCGTGAGCCACCTTATCAAAGGCCTTAGCGAGGTCGAGTGCAATGATACCTCGTACGTCCCGCGTCTCGTTGTCGAATATGGGTCTTTTCAGGAGGAGCATTGCGTCCTGTGTGGAGAGTCCCTTTCCAGCACCTATTAGATTATACCTAAATAGTTCGTGGTTTTCTAAGTTTTCGACGATTCGATTGTGTACTGCATGTTCGGCCACTTTGCAAATGCACGATGTTAGAGAGATGGGGCGCAGGTTATTTATGTGCGGAGGTTTCTCCGGTTTGAGGATGAGCACCACCTTGGCGGTGCGCCATTCCGACGGGACCTTCCCCGAGCTCCACACCTCGTTTATCTCTGCCGTTAGGATTTCGATGGCCTTATAATCCAGGTTCCGGAAGAGCTTGTTGGTGGCCCCGTCTGGCCTCGAGGCCAGGGCTGTGCTAGAGCACTCGACCAGTTGGACAATCGTCCACTATCAGAACTCAAAGCTTTAGGTCAGTACTCCCACAGAACATCTGCGCTGAAGGCCTTACACGCGTTATTAAGGTTCCTGAGGTCTGAAGGGCTTCACAATAGACTTTAAGAACGCAGCCTCCTACCGCTCTGTAGCGTACGTGGTTTGTTCGTGTTCGTCTCTATTTCTCTCTATAACGCCCTTCCGCTCTCCTTCTCTTTTTATTCCCCTTCACCCTTCCCCCGTGTAGGGCAGCTAACCGTAACTGCCTCTGGTTAACCTCTCTGCCCTTCTATGCATCCTTTTCTCTCTCTCTCTCTCTCTCTCACTTAATAGGAGTATGGTAAGCTGTTTAAGAGCCGGTGATGACATATCGGCTTTTTACCGGACGCCAGGTATTGTCACGTTGATCTTTGGCTGAATGAGGAACCAATAAGAAGTTGAAGGTCTCGCGGCAGGTGTGAAGCAAGATGGTGTAGCCTCAGGATGTGCGGTACCGTTCGGCAGAACGAGGTACGTCGTCTCTCCGCAGGTAGATAGGCTAGGCGGGGGCAAGGAGTGCGGGCTAGGTGCCTTACGTGCACTCTTATGCTTCAACTGTCATGTGGATCTTCATGGGGTGGCTTCGGGCGACTGCAATAGTTGCCGCAGTTGACGCACTTCGATTAAGACTTAGATAAATCCTCAGCGCTTCAGCCTGAACGCTTTGAATAGTACGTAGGCTTGCTTTACTTGCGTTATTCAATACTGGCAAGCTGTACTGCAAAAAGCCGAGAAAAAGTACATTATGCGGTTACAGCATAGTGCTTGTGGACATTCCCCAGATCTTTCCAGCGAAGAAGTTGAGAAGATGACAGAGGCCTATGAACCGCTACTTCTTTTGTAGACGTCTAGCAGTCCGTATATCGACCATTGACTTGGTTCGTCGGTATCTACGTTCGGCACGTCGCCGGATTGCTCGAAGTCGCTCTAATTCTATATCAAATTCAGTGAATTCCGAAGAGTACATTAGAGCAGGCGTATTGTCCTTCACTGTGCTCTTGATTCTGTTTTCCAAATTATGTAGTAAATTACCCTGACAGAGGTCTTCCTCAACAGACTGGAATTTGGGTCAGTCCCCTCTTTGGATTGTATAATATCAGTTGGAAGAAGAAAGTCCTCTGATCTGCACATACGGGGGAATATGGTCACTCCAGTGCGCTTCAATATCCGTAAACCATCCAGTATGTCTGAGGAGACTTCGTGAGACAAAGGCCAAGTCAAGACAGCTGCTGTATGCGGAGCCCTGTAGAAATGTAGGGCTGCCATGATTTAAAACCCCGTGTTCGCTGTCGGAAGCGAAAGATGACAAGTCCCTGCTTTTCGCGTTGATTTTTGTACTTCCCTAGAGTGTATGATGAGCGTTCAAGTCCTCGATGATAATCCATGGAGCAGCAGATGTTGAAAGGATTTCTCGTAATCTTCTGTATTCAAATCTACTTGATGGTGATAGGTAGGCACCCGCAACAGTAATGGTAAGCCTTTTCTTCTTTACTCTTAGGCACACGTATTGGTTCTCGTCATGAGGCGGTACAGGCTGAAGAATGTAAATGAAGTCACGGCGAATAAACGGCATAACCTTGCTGTTTTCACCAATAGTTGGCGACATAGATGATTCATAGCCAGATAGCCTGATAGAGATCGATAAGTTTGGCTCGGAGATGATGATGACGGGAAACTTATTGGAAAATTGCTGCTTTTCGGACCTCCTCCAGGAAAGATATATTTGCTGGCGAACCATGGTTCACACAAGAGCTGCCAGCATCGGACTTAGTGTGTCCAGTACTTGCAGTGCACTTCTGGCTGACGTTGTGTGCATATTGTTCAGCAACACGTGAAGGACATTCATTAAGGATCGCAGTAGCGATGATTAAGAACTTCATCCGATGTAGCAGCTTGCCGTACTGGATTCGGCACCTGCTGTTGCTCTTCCATAGGTCGTTTACTTGGAAGCGATCGTCTTTCATTTCAACAGAAACGTTTCGGAGTTTTCTGTCATCCTGCGTCAGCGTTTGCTGCGCTGGGAACTGCAGGTGACGTCCTCACTTGAATAAAACGTATCTTTAGAACCAGTCGCACTCTTTCGTGAGGACCGTCTACGGCAACGTCGTCTACGATGCATTGTTTCAGTGGCCTCCTTCTGAGTCGAATTGTCCCTAACAATTTTTTGAGCACAGAAAATTATTTCCTAACCTTCGGGCAGTCTTTCTAAGAAGCACTGTGAACACCTTGACAGTTAGAGCACTTCAGAATAGTCGCACTACAGTTTTGTTCTGAGTGGGGCAGAAACACATGGCAGAATTTGTGAAAACACCCTTCACAAGGCCGATCCTCTGGCAGTTATAACATTGCAGCGGTTTTGGAACAAACGGTCGAACCGGGTGGCGGAAGTGATCAAACTTCACGTACGGGGGAAGGCTGTCACCCTTGAATGTTAATTTCACGCAACGTGTCGTACCAAGACGGCCGGCCTGCACAATAACATTGTTCTCACTCGCTGGTTTTATGAGCACTGGAAGGTCTGCATCGGGGATTTAAATGTCAATGTCACAAATGGCTCTTGCAATCGCTGTTCGATCCGCTGGGACAATGGGTCGAACCCTAATGTTGCCCAGCTGCGTTACACGCTGCGGAGGGTTCAGCGCACTCGAGGTCATCGCGTCGATGGCCAATATGCTTTTCTGTGCGCTCTCACTATCCCTATCATAGGCGGGCTGAACAGGTGAATAGTCACTCGTACTCACTCATCAATATTTCCCAGGCTGTGTACTCACTCACACTCATGTGCACTCGCGTTCATAATCGATTCCATTCACACTTACCGGCATCAAATTATGTTAAAAATCGCGTCCACTTACATCCTCACCTCGACTCACGCTCGCCAACAGTCGCCCACGTTCATACTCGCATCCACTCAAAATCACTGTCCCTTACTTTTGTTCGTACTCACGTTAGCCGGCCCTCACTAACTAACGTCACTAACGCTGTATGTCACACATTGAGCCAGTGTACTCGTGCGTGTGTACTCCTACCTGTGTCTCTATGTCTCTACCTGTGTCTCTAATCAAGTTACCGCATCCTCTCTCTTCACCTTAGTTGCAAGTTACGAGTGGCAATAAGCCAACCAATTTCCAAGACAAACTGGCGATGCTGGCGTCGGTAGGCCTGACGAATCTTGTCCCATAGAATCTACGCTCCACGAAGCCACAGATTGACCAATATCATCATTATCATCATCATCATTATTATCATCATCAGCAGCAGCAGCAGCCTGGTTACGCCCACTCCAGGGCAAAGGCCTCTCCCATACTTCTCCAACAACCCCGTTAATGTACTAATTGTAGCCATGTCGTCCCTGCAAACTTCCTAATCTCATCCGCCCAGCTACCGTTCTGCCGCCCCCTGCTACGCTTCCCTTCCTTTGGAATCCAGTCCGTAAACCTTAATGACCACCGGTTATCTTCCCTCCTCATTACATGTCCTGCCCATGCCCCCATTTCTTTTTCTTGATTTCAACTAAGATGTCATTATCTCGCGTATGTTCCCTCACCCAAACTGTTCCTTTCTTATCCCTTAATGTTGCACCCATCATTCTTCTTTCCATAGCTCGTTGCGTCGTCCTCATTTTAAGTAGAACCGTTTTCGTCAGCCTCCAGGTTTCTGCCCCGTAGGTGAGTACTGGTAAGACACAGCTATTATACACTTTTCTCTTGAGGGATAATGGCAACCTGCTGTTCATGATCTGAGAATGCCTGCCAAACGCATGCCAGCCCATTCTTATTCTTCTGATTATTTCCGTCTCATGATCCGGATCCGCCGTCAGTACCTGCCCTAAGTAGAGGTATTCCCTTACCACTTCCAGTGCCTCGCTACATATTGTAAATTGCTGTTCTCTTCCGAGACTGTTAAACATTACTTTAGTTTTCTGCAGATTAATTTTTAGACCCACTCTTCGGCTTTGCCTCTCCAGGTCAGTGAGCATGCATTGCAATTGGTCCCCTGAGTTACTAAGCAAGGAAATATCATCAGCGAATAGCAAGTTACTAAGCTATTCTCCATTAAATTTTATCCCCAATTCTTCCCAATCCAGGTCTCTGAATACCTCCTGTAAACACGCTGTGAATCGCATTGGAAAGATCGTATCTCCCTGCCTGACGCCTTTCTTTATTGCGATTTTGTTGCTTTCTTTACGGAGGACCCCAGTGGTTGTGGAGCCGCTATGGTTATCTTTCAGTATTGTTACATACGGCTCGTCTACACCCTGATTCCGTAATGCCTCCATGACTGCTGGGGTTTCGAGAGAATCAAACGCTTTCTCGTAATCAATGAAAGCTATATATAAGGGTTGGTTATATTCTGCACATTTCTCTATCACTTGATTGATAGTGTGAATATGGTCTATTGTTGAGTAGCCTTTACGGAATCCCGCCTAGTCCTTTGCTTGACAGAAGTCTAAGGCGTTCCTGATTCTATTTGCGATTACCTTAGTAAATAGTTTGTAGTCAACTGACAGTAAGCTGATCGGTCTATAATTTTTCAAATCTTTGGCGTCCCCTTTCTTATGGATTAGGATAATGTTAGCGTTTTTCCAAGATTCCGGTACGCTCGAGGATATGAGGCATTGCGTATACAGGGTGGCCAGTTTCTCTAGAACAATCTGACCACCATCCTTCAACAAATCTGCTGTTACCTGATCCTCCCCAGCTGCCTTCCCCCTTTGCATAGCTCCTAAGGCTTTCTTTACTTCTTCTGGCGTTATCTGTGGGATTTCGAATTGCTCTAGGCTATTCTCTCTTCCACTATCGTCGTGAGTGCCACTGGTACTGTATAAATCTCTATAGAACTCCTCAGCCACTTGAACTATCTCATCCATATTAGTAATGATATTGCCGGCTTTGTCTCTTAAAGCATACATTTGATTCTTGCGAATTCCTAGTTTCTTCTTCACTGCTTTTAGGCTTCCTCCGTTCCTGAGAGCATTTTCAATTCTATCCATATTATAATGCCTTATGTCAGCTGTCTTACGCTTGTTGATTAACTTCGAAAATTCTGCCAGTTCTATTCTAGCTGTATGGTTAGAGGCTTTTATACATTGGCATTTTTTGATCAGATCTTTCGTCTTCTGTGATAGCTTACTGGTATCCTGTCTAACGGAGTTACCACCGACTTCTATTGCACACTCCTTAATGATGCCCACAAGATTGTCGTTCATTGCTTCAACACTAAGGTCCTCTTCCTGAGTTAAAGCCGAATACCTGTTCTGTAGCTTGATCTGGAATTCCTCTATTTTCCCTCTTACCGCTAACTCATTGATCGGCTTCTGATGTACCAGTTTCTTCCGTTCCCTCCTCAGGTCTAGGCTAATTCGAGTTCTTACCATCCTATGGTCACTGCAGCGCAGCTCGCTGAGCACGTCCACATCTTGTATGATGCCAGGGTTAGCGCAGAGTATGAGGTCTATTTCATTTCTAGTCTCGCCGTTCGGGCTCCTCCACGTCCACTTTCGGCTATCCCGCTTGCGGAAGAAGGTATTCATTATCCGCATATTATTCTGTTCCGCAAACTCTACTAATCACTCTCCCCTGCTATTCCTAGTGCCTCTGCCATATTCCCCCACTGCCTTGTCTCCAGCCTGCTTCTTGCCTACCTTGGCATTGAAATCGCCCATCAGTATATGAATTTTGTTTTCACTCTACCCATCGCCGATTCCACGTCTTCATAGAATCTTTCGACTTCCTGGTCATCATGACTGGATGTAGGGGCGTAGACCTGTACAACCTTCATTTTGTCCCTCTTATTAAGTTTCACAACAAGACCTGCTACCCTCTCATTAATGCTATAGAATTCCTGTATGTTACCAGCTATATTCTTATTAATCCGGAATCCGACTCCTTGTTCTCGACTCTCCGCTAAGCCCCGGTAGCACAGGACGTGCCCGCTTTTTAGCATTGTATATGCTTTTTTTGGCCTCCTAACTTCACTGAGCATTATTATATGCCATTTACTGCCCTCTAATGGCCCTGATAGACTCGCGTCACGAGATAACGTTCTAGCGTTAAACGTTGCCAGGTTCATATTCCTATGGCGTCCTGTCCATAGCCAGGGATTCTTAGCACCCTCTGCTGCGTCGCAGGTCTGACCGCCGCCGTGGTCACTTGCTTCGCAGCAGCTGGGGACTGAGGGCCGGGGTTTGATTGCTGTATTCATATAGGAGGTTGTCGCCAAGTACTGCACCAGGGTGGCCAATGCTGATGTAGTGAGGGAATGCGTTACCGGTTCTGGTCACGGGGATCAGGCCACACTCCAGGCCTGTTTATGCAATTTTATCAACACGCGGATTTTTTTTCAATCCGGTGGAAAATTGCGCGGGACCGGGATTCGAACCACGGACCTCTTGCATGCGGGGCGGGTGTTCTACCTCTACGCCACCGCTGCACCTCCAATATATATATATATATATATATTGTGAGCATTATTTTACCCCTTCATCTTCTTCATCTGTAAATATTCATCATCATGGCCAGCGTCATCATCTTCAGTGCGCGAGCTGCGAAATAAACCGTTGAGGCTTAACAGCTGTCTCGCAAGTGGTGGAGGCTGCTTTTGATCCCTTGGTCCTCTACGCCTTCGAGTTTCCCTGGAGCTTCGTTCAGGCCGCCGCTTGCTCCGCCTTTCCGCCAGCATGCCCCAAGAAGATCCTCCAGGAGCCTCCGGCGTCACCGTCTCGGCCCCACCGGCCGTTCCGTCATGGAACGTCAGCACGTGGCAGCGCGATCCCACCATGTTTGGTGGGATCGTCGTAGTAACGACGTTGATGACTGGCTGGACAATTATGACCGCATTTGTTAGTCGAATTGGTGGGATGACATGCACAAGCTTCGCAACGTCGCATTCTACCTCACTGACGTTGCGAGGATTTGGTTCTTCAACCACGGGAGCACCTTGCCTGACTGGGCGGCATTCAAACACCAGCTTCGGCAGATTTTTGGTGCTCCCAACGTTCGCTCCGAGGTCGCGAAGAAAAAGCTTGATGGACGCACGCAACTTCCCGGGGAAACATACACCTCTTATATCGAGGACGTCCTCGCCCTTTGTCGCCGTGTTGACGCCACAATGACAGAATCTGATCGTGTTCGTCACATCCTAAAGGGCATTGCCCACGTCGCGTTCAACGCACTGGCGATCAAGAATCCAAATACCGTAAACGATGTGATCGCGACTTGCCAACCCCTGGACGCACTGCAGGGCATCCGTTTACAACCTGTCGCCGGTGACGCGCCTCCTTGGTCGGATACCGCCCTGCGTCTCCTGATTCGGACTCCCATACGCGAAGAGCTCCAAGCGTGTGGCCTGCTCAGTCCTCCCGTTCTCCAG
Organism: Dermacentor variabilis; assembly: GCF_050947875.1. Lineage (NCBI taxonomy): Eukaryota > Metazoa > Arthropoda > Arachnida > Ixodida > Ixodidae > Dermacentor > Dermacentor variabilis. Next base: position 86,029,067 of record NC_134568.1, read on the forward strand.
CCTCAGCCTTCGATTCCTTGCCTGCGCGACATCATCAAAGAGGGGCTGTCCTCCATGACCTGCGCTGCGAGCTGTGGCCCTCCTTCGCCATCCACCTCGTATGCTCAGGTTGCGGCTATACAACCAGCGTTCATTCGAACAGCGCCTCCTGCTCCTTCTACTGGCCCCAACCACCTGGCGACGCTACCACCCCGTCCGCCTGCCACAGGATTTTACACTACCCGGCCTACGCCCCGTCCCATTTGTTATTATTGCGGTATCCGGGGGCACATATCGTGTTTTTGCCGAAGACGACAAGACGAACGCCATGGCTACGACATTTATGAGAGAGACCCGTTGCTTCCTCCGAGTCCTTACCAGCGCCGGCTCTCCCCACGCTCACTTTCTCTACCTCCCGAGGCGCCTCGCAACTACCGTCCAGGTCGCCGCCGCTCGCCCTCCCCTCTCTGACGCTCGACATCACCCCTGCAACCGGCCACCCGCACTCCTGACCACCGTTCGAAAAACTAGATGGTGCAGTTCTTGGAGGGAAAGCTGCATGGCTCGCACAGACTACGATTCCTCCAGCGTGCCCGGCCAATACTTTATTGGTGTGTGTAGAAGGTGTACCCGTCCTAGCATTGCTTGATAGGGGAGCAGCTACTTCCATTATTCACGCCAGCTTGTGCGCTCGTCTACGCAAAGTTACTACACCTTACAGTGGAGCTCTTCTTCATGGTGCAAATAATGTTGTGATTCGGCCATCGGCGCAATGCACCGTTAGAGTTTCGATCGACGGGATACGCCACCATATCCAGTTCACAGTGTTGACTTCCTGTGCTCACATGCTTATACTAGGGTGGGACTTTCTCTCTTCGGCGTCTGCTTTCATCTCGTGCCGTCAACGCCTCTTTAACTTGACAGAGACCGACCATTCCGACGACGTGCACGAACCACGCCTTCGCTTACGATCTGCTGACGATTGTATGGTGCCCCCTGGTGGCGAACTAGTCCTTGTAGTTAACTCTGACATCGCCGATGGTGACTCTTTAGTTGTACCGACAGCCCGTTGCTTATCCAAAGGGATTGCTCTGGCACCCAGCCTTGTTCGCTTTACCAACGACACGGCCATTTTGGCTGTACTCAACACAACCAATGAGCCAGTTCTGCTTTCTAAAGGCGCCGCTCTCATGTGAGTCTTGGACACACAGCCTGTCTCTGCGCTTACCTTGACTACAGCTGTTTCATAACCACCCACAGCTATTAATCCGGTCCCTGCTACTGTTCTCGCTAGTACTATCAGCTCCGATTTAACGCCACAGCAGACGGGGGAGTTACTGGCGTTGTTATCCAAGCATAAAGACTCCTTCGATGTACACTCTTCTCTTCTGGGACAGACTTCTGCGACGGTTCATCGTATACACACAGATGGAACTTCCATCGTGCGCCGGCGGCCATATCTCGTTCCTTCAGCTGAACGCCAGATCATCGATACCCACGTTGCCGACATGCTGAAACGTAGCATAATCCGCCCATCCTCAAGCCCTTGGTCGTCACCTGCCGTTTTGGTGCGTAAGAAAGACGGCTCAGTGCGATTTTGCGTAGGCTACCGTGCCTTGAACAAAGTAACCCGCAAAGATCTATATCCACTGCCCCGAATCGATGATGCGTTAGATTCATTACGAGGCGCGGAGTATTTCTCCAGCCTTGATCTACGCTCTGGATACTGGCAGATACCCATGCACAAAGCAGACAAGGAGAAAACTGCCTTTGCCACCCCGATGGACTTTATGAATTTAATGCAATGCCGTTCGGCCTGTTTAATGCTCCCGCCACATTTGAGCGGAAGATTGACACCGTACTACGGGATCTAAAGTGGAAGACTTGCTTATGCTACCTTGACGACATCATCATATTTTCGTCGACCTTCCATCAGCACTTGCAGCGCCTCGACGAAGTCCTGACATGCCTCTCAGCTGCTGGCCTTCAGCTGAATACAAAAAAGTGCCACTTCGCCAGCAAAACCATTAAAGTGCTCGGACACCTTGTCAGCAAGGAGGGCCTTCGACCCGACCCCGACAACATTACCACTGTCCTCCGCTTCCCCAGGCCTCAACGTGCCAAAGACTTGCGTAGCTTCCTTGGCCTAGCTTCGTATTTCCGGCGCTTCATACGTAACTTTGCCACCATTGCGGCGCCGCTCCATGAACTCCTTCCTTCTGGAGCTCCCTACGTAAGGTCGGAGGAATGCCAAACTGCTTTTGACACCCTCAAGCGTGCCCTCACGTCCGAACCTGTGCTTTGTCATTTCGACAACACCGCAGCCACTTTTCTACATACTGACACCAGCCGACACGGTACCGGCGCTGTTCTTCTGCAACGTCAGCAAAATTCTGAAGAACGTGTGGTTGCATACGCAAGTCGCACGCTAACAGCTGCAGAGAAAAATGATACGATTACCGAGCAAGAGTGTCTCGCCGTTCTTTGGTCCGTCCAAAAATTTCGGCCTTATCTGCACGGCCGCCAGTTTACGGTCGTTACTGACCACCACGCCTTGTGCTGGTTGGCGACGCTAAAGAATTTAACGGGACGTCTCGGCCGTTGGATACTTCGTTTACAAGAATGCGACTTCGACGTCACCTACAAGTCTGGAAAGAAACACCAGGATGCCGATGCTCTCTCTCGTTGTCCCCTACAACCGTGTTCAAAGGCTGCTTCTTTACCACCTTTCGTGAGCAAACCGCAGGGCGCGTAGCCTGCATTCCCTTCGCTCGCTGCTCTCGACCGGCTCCCTACCAGCCATTCTCATACGTTTGCCTCTAGCCAACGTAATGACACCTACTGCCGCTCCCTTATGGAACGTATTCGCGGATCATCTCGCACACCTAACGCTCGGCTCCGTCGGCAGTTGAATAACTTCAAGATCAAAAATTCGATATTATACCGGTGCGTGTTTCATCCCGAAGGACATCGTTGGGTTCCTGTCGTTCTCCGATCACTTCGGGCCCAGATATTGGAGACCTTTCACGACGATCCCACTGCCGGTCACTTTGGTTTCCACAAAACCTATGAGCGAATTCGCAGCCGCTTCTCTTGGCCTGGACTTGCAACCAGCGTAGCGAAATACGTGGCTTCCTGTTCGCTCTGCCAACACCACAAACGACTGACATCACCTCCGGCTGGACTGCTCCAACCTGTCCCGTGTCCTGAAGCTCATTTCGCAGTCATTGGTATCGACCTCTATGGACCGCTACCCTTAACCACCGGCGGTGAACGATGGATCGTCACAGCTGTAGACCACTTGACACGGTACGCTGAAACAGCCGCACAATCTTCGGGATCCGCAGAGGAGGTGGCAGCCTTTTTCTTGGAAGCCATCTTCTTACGGCACGGAGCCCCACGTGTCCTTTTGAGTGACCGCGGCAGGACCTTTCTCTCTAAACTTCTCGACGATGTTCTCCGTGCGTCCAATACCATCCATAAAACGACTACCAGCTACCACCCTCAAACTGAAGGGCTGTTTATAGTCCGACGTAACGCCCGCGCGCGCGCACGCTACGTCACGTCGGCGAAAACGACACCTCTATAGTCGGGCGCACCGGCGCAGCCAACGTAACCGGCGTTTCCCACGCGCCCCGACGGTCCCGGCGCCGATATGGCTCCTGAGCCATTCGCGCGTCGGAGTCGGCGGAACTCTCGCACCGCAATGCATTGCGCGCGAAGAAAAAGGCGCCAACACAACTCCGCAGGCGGCTTTTGCGGACGGCGCGTGACCTGGCGAACGTTCTGCGCATGCTCCGAAGATAGCAGCCGAAGAGGCGCGCGTTCAAGTATAGAGCGGATGGCATCTCGGCTGGCGCAACGCAACCGACGTAGCGTGACTGACTACCAACGACAGTCGCTCGCGCTCCGATAACGTCGGACTATAAGCGTACCTTGATGGTTTCACAGAGCGCTTTCATCGCACGCTGTCCGACATGATATCAATGTACATCAACCCTGACGACACCAATTGGGATGCCATTCTACCATTCGCCACTTTCGCATACAACACGGCCGTCCAACGCACTACGGGGCACTGGCCCTTTTTCCTTGTGTATGGTCGCCAACCGCTCACTATCCTCGACGTTTCTTTCTTCGGTGTCCCCGTGCCTTCATCCACATCAGTGTGTGAGCAGTTCGTTTCGCGCATTACCCGGTGTCGTGAACGTGCCCGCCTCAACACCAACGCCAGTCAACAAGACCGCAAAATTCGCTATGATGCATCTCACCATGTCGTTTCCTTCCACCCAGGAGACGAAGTGTTACTGTGGACCCCAGTTCGCGCTCCTGGATTGTGCGAGAAATTTCAGTCCCGTTTTATCGGGCCCTACATTGTTCGGGAACAGACCTCGTCAGTTAACTATCGTGTCACTCCAGTTGTTCCGCCTTTGGACGGCCGCTGCCGTGCCACAGAGATTGTGCATGTTTCGCGTTTAAAGCCTTTCATACGACGTTAAATTTCCCGCCATAACCAGCGTAACCAGCGTCCAGGTTGGCCGCTTTCACGCGCGGGGGAAATTGTGTGAGCATTATTTTACCCCTTCATCCTCTTCATCTGTATATATTCATAATCGTGGCCAGCGTCATCGTCTTCAGCGTGCGAGCTGCGAAATGAACCGTTGAGGCTTAACAACTGTCTCGCAATATATATATATATATTGTGAGCATTATTCATACGCTTCATATTCTCACCGGTACATACTCATCATCACCGTTTTGGGGTCTGGTGGTGGGGCTCTCACTCGAGAGAATAAAGAGGAGGCTAGCTACCTAAACCTCGTCTCACAAGAGGTGGAGTGTGCGGTCCGGTACCTTCGTCCTCTAGCTCCCGGTCTTCCTCCAGATTCACCTACGCTACATCCCTGGAGCTCCACTCGGGTCGCCGCCTCTACCAACTGCACTCAACCATGTCGCAAGACCAGCAGCAGACTTGCCTGCTCCTGCGGGAACCCCTTCTTGGACAGTTACCGCCCCTGAGAAGGACCCACCGGTGTTTGCTGGGCTTCCAGGTGACGACGTTGAAGACTGGGTGGAGCTATACGAGCTCGTGAGTGACTTTAACCACTGGAACGAATAAGCAAAACTTGCTCACATCGCCTTCTACCTAAACGGCGTTGCGAAAACATGGTTTTACAATCATGAGCTCGATTTTGTCAATTGGAGCACCTTTAAACACCACCTACGCCAGATTTTCGCGAACTCGTCTGTCCGCTACGATATCGCCAAGAAGAAGCTTGCTGAGCGTATTCAGCACTCGGGCCAGTCGTACATTTCGTACATTGAAGACGTCCTCGCCCTCTGCCGCCGCGTGAATACCTCGATGGCAGAGAGTGACTGTGTACGCCACCTGCTCAAGGGTATTGGGATTGTGGCATTCGATGCTCTTGTAGTGCTTGATCCCACTACCGTCGCAGACATAATCAGTACGTGTCAGCGTCTCGATGAGCTTCATATGCTCCGCCTGCACCCTGACACATGATTTCAAGGCGTCCAACGACAGCGAGCTACGTGCCTTGATTCGCTCCATCGTCCGTGAGGAACTGCACGCTTAAGCTTCGTCAAACCCTGCTGAGGTCCATCTGATGCCTCCTGGTGGCGGCCTACGCCATATTGTGAGGGAAGAGATAGCTGCCGTGACCTGCCCGCAAGTCCCGATCCCGCACCCTATCCCTACACCAACATATGCTCAGGTTGCCTCTATAGTGCCACCCTCCCAGCAACCACCACAACAGGCACCTGCACCGCACGTGTCACTGAATACTATAACTACAAGATCACCACCTGTTTCATCTTACAATGCATGGAGCCCACCTCGACCGGTTTGCTACTACTGCGGCATCCGTGGCCGCATTTCAAGGTTTTGCAGACGCCGTCAGCAAGGTGAAAGACGTGGCTATGACGGGTTTGAAAGGGATGAGTTTTCTGGTGCTGTACCACAACGTCGGCGTCCTTACTACGATTACTATCCACGACGTTCCCCATCTCCACAGGGCTTCAACACTACCGGTTCATTGTGTTTCCCGCGTCGTCGCTCTCCACCACCCATGCGGCGCTCCTCTTCTCCTCTTCGACCGGCTACTTTGTCCTCCGATCACCGCCCGGATAACTAAATGGTGCAGCTTCAGGAGGGAAAGCTGCATCCTTTGGACAACGTGAAACTCCTCCGGAGCGCCCGTCAAATGTAATGTTGGTGTGTGTTGAAGGGGTCCGAATCGAAGCCTTCATTGACACAGGTGCATCGCTTTCCGTTATTCGTACTGACTTGTGTTCTCGATTGCGAAAAGTGAAGACACCGTATAATGGCCCTCCCCTTCGTTGTGCTAATGCAGTTCTTGTTCAGCCCTCCGGTATTTGCACTGCGCGTTTTCATTGATGGCATCCTTCACCACATTCAGTTCGTCGTGCTGTCTTCGTGTACCTACGCGATGGTTTTGGGATGGGACTTCTTGTCCTCCGCCTCAGCTTTCATTTCTTGCCGTCGGCGAACTATTTATCTGACGGACACTGAATCTTTATCCCCTATCGATGCTCATAGCCTACGTTTCGTCACGTCTACCGACTGTTTCCTTCCCGCGGGCAATGTGCATATTCTCACACTGACTTCCGACACTATTCTTAATGGTGATGTGTTCCTTGCGCCGAGTGGTCACTGCATATCTGGTGGGCTTAGTATCTGCTAACCGAGCAAGGAAAAAGCGCGCGACAACCGCGATATCGCGCCTATGCTCGCGCAGTTCTAGACAAGGCGAGATCAGCGCTGTCACGTGACTCCGCGGCGGCCGCCGCGCGCACAACCGATGTGGCCTCTCTGCCGCGCGGCGTTCTTGCCACCGGCGGCGTGCCGCGCGCGTTTTCACGCCAATGTGTCTGTACCTTAATTACTCCTAGCCTGGTGCGGCTTCAGGATGGTAGAGCGTTCGTCGGTGTTCCCAACCCTACTTCTTCGCCAGTTGTGCTTTCGCAGGGCACTACTGTGACTTGCTTTACTGATACCGAACCTCTTTCGCTGGTACCGCTTCACACCGAATCACCACCTATGTCTACCACAACTGATTATCATATTCCTGCCGCTGCTTTATCGGCCGCGATAAATCCCGATCTGACCGCTGCGCAGAAAGAAGACCTTTCGGCACTCCTGCAAAAACACAGCGCCTTATTTGACGTTCACTCCAAGCTGCTGGGGCGCACTTCCGTCGCAGTGCATCGCATCGAAACCGAAGGCAGTTCGATTGCACGCCGCCGCCTGTATCGCGTGTCTTCCGCAGAACGGAAAATCATTGCGGATAACGTTGATGACATGCTCAAACGCGACATCATTCGGCCATCGTCCAGTTCTTGGTCATCTCCTGTTGTCTTGGTTCGCAAGAAAGACGGCTCTGTACGATTTCGCGTCGATTATCGAGCCCGTAAGATGACGCGCAAAGACGTATATCCGATGCCAAGAATCGACGATGCCATTGACTCCCTCCAGGGTGCAGAATATTTCTCTAGTCTAGACCTCCGATCCGGGTACTGGCAAATCCCCATGCACGAAGCAGACAAGGACAAGACAGCATTTGCAACACCAAACGGACTTTACGAGTTCAACGTCATGCCCTTCGGTTTATGTGTTGCTCCTGCAACATTTGAACGCATGATCGAAACAGTTTTACATGGCCTTAAGTGGAAGACCTGTCTGTGCTATTTAGATGACATTTTTATTTATTCTACAACTTTTCTTCAGCACCTTGATCGTTTGGACGAAGTTTTTACATGAATTTCCAACGCTGGACTCTAACTCAATACAAATAAATGCCATTTTGCCCTAAAGAACATCAAAGTGTTGGGCCACCTCATCAGCAAAGATGGCATTCGAGCAGATCCCGACAAGGTTGCTGCTGTACTTCGCTTCCCTCGCCCTGAAAATTACAAACAATTAAGAAGTTTCTTGAGCCTGGCATCCTACTTCCGCCGCTTCATCAGTCATTTTGCTGCCGTGGCGTCGTCGCTGCACAAGTTGCCCACGTCGGGCACTGCTTTTCCTTAGACAGACGACTGCGAACTTTTTTTCCAAGCCCTCAAGCAAACATTAACCACCGACCCTGTCCTCCATCACTTCGATGAGAACGCCCGACTTGTTTGGACACCGACGCTAGTGGCCATGGAATCGGTGCTGTTCTTCTACAGCGTGATACCACCTCAAGAGAGAGAGTTGTTGCCTATGCCAGTCGAGCACTAATGGCTGCCGAAAAGAACTACTCGATCACAGAGCAGGAATGTCTCGGTGTAGTTTGGGCGATACAAAAATTTCGACCATACCTTTACCGACGCCACTTCATGGTCATAACCGACCACCAAGCCTTATGCTGGTTGTCGTCAATCAAAAATTTGTCTGGACGCCTTGGTCGCTGGGTAGTCCGATTACAAGAATTCGATTTTGACGTTGTCTGCAAGTCTGGGAAAAAGCATCAAAATGCCGACGCTCTCTCTCTCTGCCCCCTGCCACTATTACCTTCGAGTACATCTCTCCATTGCTCGCCACTTGACGATGAGACGAAGTCTCCACTCTCGTTATTACCTCTAGCGGTTACTGGCACGTTATCTTCCAATCGCGTCACTCAGCTCTCCTCGTGTCAACGTTCTGATCCCTACTGCAACGACATTATCCAACGCCTGTGCGGAACTACTTCTGCACCAAATTCCAGATTACGTCGACAACTGCTACTATTTAAACTCGACGACGATGTGCTGCACCGCTACATTTACAACTCTGACGGACACCGCTGGGTGCCTGTTCTTCCACGTTCGCTGCGTACACAAGTCCTTGAAGCCTTTCACGACGACCCTTCTGCTGGCTATTTGGGCTTCCACAAGACATACCACCGTGTTAGGGGCCGTTTCTTTTGGCCAGGCATGTCTACCTTTGTGGCCAAGTACGTCGCTTCTTGCGTCCAATGTCAACGGAGGAAACGGCCGACTTCGCCTCCTGCTGGGCTTTTACAGCCTATCCCATCTCCCGAGACACCCTTTGCCATCGTACTCGAGAGTAAATCGGCCTTAATGAGGGGAAGTGGGCCAATCCTAGATTGCGGCGGCACCCTCCTCATTCGGTTATCTACTTTCGCTACTCCACCAAAATCTTCTCCATTTCTGCGTGCTCCTCGCCTCTTCTGAGCCAATTAGATAAGAAAAATATATCAAAGCAGGCAATGCTAGGATATGTCAAATATGTGAAATCTGTCAAGGTCGGCAATGCTCTGAAATCAATGTAAAATGACCGCCCATAAATGAGGAGAGCGTTTGAGGGAGTGGTGCAAACAATTATACGGGTCACCGCTTGATGCTTACGTCGGCGGTTACGTAAATGTCACGTCAGGAGAGCGAAATAAAAGCAGATTGGAACAGTTTTACGTTATAGAGCCCCAAGTCACGAACAAACGAGGCCAGATGCGTGCGCTTCTGCAAAACTACAAACGACGGCCACCGCCGGTTACTCCGTGATGCAACTAACAATAAACAAATTATATCTATGCGTGCAGTGCATACGTTCAAAGTACGAATGCTGCTTCTAAAGTACGACGCATTATCCATTTCAGTGTTTATTTCAATTATATTTATTAGTATTCCAGACACGTACTTATCGAATTGGCCGCTGTAATAACGGACCCAGTACTAAGAAACGGGACTCTATCACGTTCACGTTCCTTTGCGAGTCGCCACATTTACAACAAAGCACCGCGTTCAATGGGACGAACGCTGCTCATTTAGGACTGCATGCACATTATTCGTATTGATATATGCCACTTTTTTTGTAATCATCCGCAGGTGACTTTCTAATTCGCTGGTGGAACTGCTTGTCGTGGTGTACGCATCAGTTTGTAGCTGTTATTTTCCGCCACTCCGATAAACCACTGCGGTGTGGCAGCTGAAGTCATAACCACGTCATCGGATTGCGCAACCGATCTGAAGGAGCTTATCTGGTCTACGCTGGCCTAAATACATTTCCCTGAGTTAATTGGCTGATATCGTTCCTCGCTGTAATATGTAAACTGTGTTCCTTTCGCTGTCAATTAGTAGCGGCACTTTGGTGGTCACCCGCAATCGCTTGCTAGTACAAGAAAGTCACGTTCTTCTGCGATTTGATGCAAAAGTTGTGATTGAAACTGCGCTAGTGGCACGAGTGACAGGGACGCGAATAAGAGACACTGGTTCCTGGCAGACGTTGACGGAGCTCCTCTGGCAAGCTTTTTCTTTCGCCTTCTAGCATTCCTTTGCGCTCGATCCAGAGCGCCAGGGTTTGCCGTGTGTAATATCGGGGAGGAACTAAACTATCGTCGAGCCTAGATGGGCACGCGGGAGTAAAGCGGCGCAGTACAGTGCGCTTCACAGAATGCGCGCTTATTCTGAGCATCTGAGGAGCCTCGGTGAGAAATTAGGGCGCTGCTCTTTGTCACCTGTGCGATATATATGGCCGACTGAACTAGCGTGTATACCTCCCTAAGTAAAGAAGCGCTTTAGTTTTTGCATTCAATTTGGTTGAGTTGGTAATTCCATGATGCATCAGTGACCAGCCAAAGCAAGAAACTCGCCTATGCAAACTACATTTGCATTTAGACAACAGGACAAGCGCTACAGATCATTAAAGGAACATTGCAGATGGTGCCTAATGAGGCAAATCAGTTATAGAGGAACGGGGGCATGAGCTTGTGTGCTGGAAAGTCAGCTGCGCGAACGTTCACCCTAAAACGTTTTTAGAATTCTAACATCGGTCTTGATCGTCATCTGTTGGAAGCACTCAAAATGCAACCCTTTCTTGGAATTATTTTTGATTGGCGCTTAAACCCAACACTTTGAAGCGTATTAGTTAGTTATTTTGTATGGTGGGATCTATAGAAACCACCTGGTAATTCCCACGCACTTCCTTGGCACTCAGTGGGAAATCCTGATCTGCTTACACCAAACGCGGAGGGCTGAGGTACTAAAGAACAGCCGCGAAGCAGGATACAGTTTGTGACATATGTATCTAAGAAGTTATAAACCTTAGCCCATTTTAATTTCGTTTTTTCTATTGTCACGTGTTTATTCTCGGATATCAAAGGAGTAATTCACGTTTGCGTAGTTTAATTAATTTATCATTTTGGTCAGCGCCTATATTTAGTGAACCTAGGTCTTCCTTGAGCTTCCATCGTGATTTTTTTCATACTTTTCTTCCTGGCGTCTTCTCACAGAAATGAAACAGTTATTTTGCTGCACGAGGTGCTGCTTAGCTTGGGTTTATATCTAGTCTCCCCTTTGTTACGTCGAACTTGTACACAACATTGTTCCACCAACGTAAACCGAACATTAAATGCGAAACTTTTTCTTCGAAGCCTATACGTGGACGACTGTCCAGATGCAGCCTTAAGAAGGAGCCTGCGCCTCGGCGTCGTTATTGAACAGCGGGCGCGCGGAGTTGGTGATCGAGTGCAAAGTTTCAGCTGTGATAACAGAATTCCAGTCGTGATGTGAGTGTGGCGGGGGGGGGGGGAGGGGTGCACATTTTGCCATTGGCACAGTTCCCAGTCTTTAATGCTGGTAGTACACTAAATTACCGAATCACTTATGAGTAAAAGGTTTAGGTCAAGAGCAACTCATCGCAAGGGCCACTGTAATATGTGCTCGCTCACACACACACGCACGCACGGACACACACAAAAACACACGCACACGCGCGCACACACTCACGTGCACACGCACACACACGCACGCACGCACGCGCGCACACACACACACACACACACACACAAAGGCGCACGCACACACACGCACACTCGCACACAAGCACGCACACGCACACACACCACCGCGCGCACGCACACACGCACGCAGACACCCACGCACACGCGCACACATACGCACACACATACACGCACGTACACACACACGCACGCACACGCAGGCACACGCACACACGCATAGGCACGCGCGCGCACGCACGCACTGCAGCTCAACGGATGTTCTGCATCCATGGCATAGAGTGGCATCCATGGCATAGAGTGATCACGTGGCCTACTATACACGTGATCAAATACGCAAAAAAAAGCAGCACGGAGCGACGGCCGTCGCGCAGCTTAAATGGTGGAGCACAGCGAGCGTGATGGGGAGATTGTAAGCACGCCTCTCATTTGTGGCAAGTGGCCGTCTCTTCCACTTTCATTCCCGTTTTTCCGCCTTTCCTCATTACTTCGACATTTCAAAAAATCAAAGGCAATCAGTTTTACGTATGCTTTCATTGGCTTCATTGTCTGTAGGCTTCATTTGGTCGTTGCTGAACCGCCCTTTGAGCACCAAAATTTAGCAGCACTTGCCTTGATTCTTGTCCCTCAGCAGCTTTGAAGTAACGTACATGCTTTGTTAGTAAGTCCATGTCATCTGTATAGTGAAAAAAGTCGCAATTCCGCCCGAAGGGCAAAGCATCTATCTCGATAGAAAATTAGTAGACAACTATACAAAGTAAGAATAGTAGTTTGATTGGCCGTAAAAGCTTGTAAACATTCGCTTACCAATTAAATTAACTAGCATGGTGTCACGCGCACGCAAGCAAACATGAACATATCTCACTCGATGACCGTGCACATTCGCCGTGACGCGCCGTACAAAGTCCAAGTGAGATAACACCGTTACCAGGCCGCGTATTGTATACGCGAGTGATAGCTTGCGAGTGTAGGCGACGATGGTGGCTCAATTTTGCGCGCGCAAGGAGGAAAGTTGGGAAGAAGCGCGCCGTCTTCAATCGTCCGCAAGGGACTGGGGGCAGGGGAAGGAGGGGACGTTCTACTCTGGCAGCGCTGCATATGGCGCTGTGTTCGCGCCGCTTAGTTTGCGTGGAAGCGAGAGTAGCGAAAGGTAGAACGTAGTAGAACGAACGTCAATTCTCTCGCATCTGCTGCCGCGCTTCCTCACTACAGAGTTTTGACAACGAGTGTGAGTGTTCATCGAGTGAGATGTGATACTGTTTTCTTGTGTGCGCGTGACGCCATGCTCGTTAATTTAATGAGTAAGCGAATGCTTACAAGTTTCTACGGCCGATAAAACTACTATCCTTACTTCGTGTAGCTGCCTACTAATTTACTATCGCAATCGATACTCTGCGAAATTGCGACTTTCTTGGCACACTAGCGGCTCGTGCAATCCATGACGTAGGGCAAACTGCAGAGTTTGCAGGGCTGCTTTCGAATCGTGAGGCTCGCTTGGGAGAAGCAGACAACTGCTTCGGGGCTAGAGGTGACAAGTCTGCCTTCTTAACAATCTCAGCAACTGACAGGCTTCCGTGAATTTGCCGGAGGCTCCACAAGGCCGATGTTGGGCGTATCTCAGGCTTGAAGCCAGATGGTATCGTGTCATGTTGACTCGTCAAAATGTCACCTAATGTAGCCTGTGGTGGCCACGCCGGCAAACCGGCTACACGGTGAGATAGAAGCCGTGAAAGGTGTAAGGACTTCTAAAATACGTACACAGCTGACAGCCAGCACCTACGCCCCCGGCGTTAAAATGTACGTGATGCTTGCTCGGCGTCCTTTAATAACAATAAAAAAAGAGATCCGAACTGGTGCACATGTCCGCCAAGAAGTCTCAAAGCATGCTGGAAATGTCAATATCTGCGCTGTCGTCTTCGCCTGGTGAAAAGGTGAAAAGTTTGAATTCGATTCAACCTCTAGCCGAAAGACAATGTCTTCTTGAGCGAGTTGAGGGTCCGAATGTGATGTTTGAAACATATGATTTATATTGTGAGGCCCGCGATGTCTCAAACGACAGGGTCTGCGACTTCGAGCGGAAGTGCAGCGCCTCAACGACAGCATTTGAGAACGTTAGCTGTCATGAAGGGAGGGTGCGAGAACACTCCCCTTAACACCAGTAACACCGCACGGTGGTACCACCAACGTGCGGACGTACTTCGCGGTGTTACCATCACTACCGATATCACCAGTGCTACTGGTACCACCACCGGTACCTTATAAGATGTACCCCCGCTACTGATACTGCCGGGAGCACCAGTACCGTATCTATTTTGGGGATGGGCGCATATTTTTAGACTGCACTGTCGTCGGCATCTGCCTTCGAAAGAAACTAGAAACATATACGATACTGAAAAGTGGGAGTAACTCGTCAAGAGAGACATTGCCTTAAAATATAACAACTACGAGATGAGCGGCGTCACCCCGAGGCGCAACATTCCACTTAGATTCGCGCCACGGATGGCGAAATCAGCCGCATTGAGCGAAAAGCTTAGCAGTGATACATCTCGGAGCAAGGGCCGTCAGAAAAATAAAACAAAAGAACATTTTAGGATATGACTGTTATTCAGCTCCCACTATAAGCCTATGCCGCAAGTGCAAAAATAAAAAGTTGGGTAAAGAATTTTGTTAATTACATGTTTTCTGATTGACCAACCATCCCACGCGTAGTCTGTTTGCTTTGGAGCATAAAGCTTCTGTGCAAGCGGCATTCGCTACCTTTATAGGATTGAATGAAGAGAGAGAGAGAGAGAAAGAAAGCTCGAGGCAGAAACACAAACATTCCTGAATTTTACGGTTTCCCTGGAAGCTGGTGTCGAATCTCAAAGTCACCCGTCTTCCGCATTTATGTCGTTTTCTAATGTAACAAGCTTCTTCAATTATTTGGGAATGTATAATGCAGCAATTTGGCTTAGCCTATTACTTCCCGATATTGTGTCTTTAAATATCAACTTGAAGGCATGTTGGAACGATGTTAGCTACATATTCTCGGTTCGGTTTTCAGGCGCAGCTTCATTTTCCCACCAGCCCGGGTGTTTGGCGTGGCTGCGTTTCTAGCCAGAAAAACGGGACCGATCCCGTAGACAGTGAAACAGTAAAGTGGGCTGATTTCGGGGTCTGTGCAATCAAAGGGGGTGATCCGCGGAGTCGATCCCACCACCATGCACGATATGTGTCCTCGCAAGGGTTTAATGTGGTTTGTAACGCGAACCCATTCTGGGGCGAGTGCAGTAAAAGTCGTGGTATGGTCAATCCTGATAATGCTATGGTATTACAGTCATTCAGGTGTAGAGTGTGCACCTATAACTGTTTCCCCTCTTTCTCTGGCGTTGGCTGCGGTGTCCAATTAAAGCACGAAAAAGTCAGCTTAATTCCTTCTCGTGCATTGCTTCTACGTGAGAAGTGTGATAGTGTGCATAACATCGAAACAGCGTCTACGTAACTTTATATGGTATCTAAAATCATGCAACATCACATAGCGTCAACAGATTTAGCTATAACAGAGGAATCTACATCAAGGAAGCTTCGCGTCCACTGACACTCAAAGTGCGTGAAATCCGCATAATTTTTCTGAGTAAGGTATTCACTGAGGACAGAATATATAAATCGCATTAAAACGCATTAAAGTCGCATGCTTTAAGTAGGAAAATGAAGGAGAGAGCATTTATTCTGATTATTGCCGCGCATTATGTTGTTACCCTGTCTGATCAGAGATTGTTGCGCTACATGCAACGCTGTCAGCAATTACTTGGCTTCAGTGCTTGCTCGGCGAAACTGATTAATGTTCCCGTGGCAGATTCCATGACAGCGGTGGCATTACACCGGATTTGCTCGTGTAAGGCCTGCACTATCTTGGGGGAATTTCACTGGGTGAGGGCCTTACACGACACAGACAAATAGCTGTATAATCCCTGAAGGCTCGAGCTGCGCTCACGCTGCTATGCAAAATAATGTAATTGCTGGCGCGCGAGTTTGAACCTATTTTTCAACACGTACAATGCCGCGGAAATCTCCGAATAATCGGGTAGTCACACACACATACAAAAAAGAAGAGGAATTGGAACGGCAAAAGTGATTTTGTCCTTTTTTTATTATCCCACCTTTGTGGTAGCGTAGTCCTCTGGCCATTCATGGTGAACTTAGACACTTGGTGATCCCTAGTTGAAACAAGAAATAAATAAATTAAATCAAAATGTCAAGTGGTAGGTTTTCTATTTATTTAGACAAGGTTTTCTGAATATATATGGCACAAGTTCGATTCTGCCTAGCACGGAATAAATTCCGAAAATTTCTATCTTTCTTCCCCCCCTTTTTTGTGTCATTGAGAAATGGGCACCTACCCAATGCACCAAGTTGGCGTGAAAGAGGTTCACTGAACACGGGCACATATCCAGTGAGCCAAGGTGGCGTGAAAGGAGTTCATTTAAATGTGCCACATGTCCAGTTGCACACCGCCAGTGACCGAACTTGGCGTCAATAAGTTCACTGAAGAGCGGTACATACTCAGTCTCCCATACTCCGTGACCCGAGTTGGCGTGACAGTTGGTTTTGAACACGCGGTTCCCTCCACACAGCAGCCCAACGCTTTACCCGTTAGACCACGGACTACCCATGATGGCAGGAAAGAGGTCAGGCACGGACAGAAAAACAGGCACACAGAGAGACAGACAGACATACGGCAAACTGGGTGAAGTTCCCAATGAATTTCAGTCGCTTTAAAATGTGAGCGCCGCATCTTCTAGCTGAAGATGAAGAAAGAACTTACGCGACGTGCTCGTCCCCAAAATTTACTGCGCATCTGTCCCCGTACTGTGGCGCTGTGGCGTGTTTCTACAACATCAAGCACGTCTTGTCTTCTGATTCAACACGTTTTAGTGCTGTACGAAAGTAACGCTTTCTCTTCAAAGTCCACCATAGTGGCTGAGGAACGCGTTCATCACTGAAATCTGTAGCCTGTCCCTTGTCGTAATGCGCAGCTTTCGCTTACAACTATATCAACCCAAGGTTGGTTTTGCGAGGATTTTTTTAAAACCCCAGCGCAGCAGAAAATTCATTTACAGAATTTTGCCCAGTGTTATAGTCTCCATCAAAAAATTCACAAGGTCTCTTATTTTATCCATAAAATGACTTGAAGGCGAAAGCCAAAGTGCTGATGCCTCAACGAAGGACATATGACGCACACATCCCCCTTAAGTCGCTTTGTCATCCCTCTTAATTCGCTTACTCATCCTCTTAATTCGCTCAGCCATCCCTCCTGATTCCCTTACTCATCCTCTTAATTCGCTTCGTCATACCCCTTAATTCGCTTAGTCTGCTTCGCTTAATCATCACACTTTATACGCTGAGTCATCATCTTGATTCGCTTACTCGCCCTCTTTATTCGCTCAGTCATCCTATTAATTCGCTTACTCATCCTCTCAATTCGATTAGTCTAATTCGCTTAGTCGTCCTTTTAAAACGCCTAGTCATCAATCTTAATTCTATTGTCTATAACTCGCCTGAGTCATCGACTTAATTCGCTTAGTAATCCAGGTAATTCGATTTACCATCCATGTTAATTTATTATCTTTATCGTCCAGCTTGCTTGCTTACGAGGGTATGAGCCATTGATGGTGATAGTTTTTGTACTTTTCGTGTCGTCGACGCGTTCTCGCTCAAGGACCTTGAAGGTCGGCTGAACGATGAGATGTATAAGGCTTTCGCCTGAATAAAGTTTACTTGCAATTTCGTGATGTGATGACCGAGGCCACGACAGCGTTTCGCGCTCACCGTTCGCGGAGCCTGATGAGAGTCGCCGGTCGTCGTGAAGTACTGATACTGCACACGTGGTCTTGACTCCGCGATACTGTGCTGCATGAAATTAGTTTAGCACTTTATACTTACGTCGTTGTGTCCTATAAGCTTGGAGGAGTTCGCGGTAGTTGGAAACTGACATCCCCCGCACTCAAACTCCACTTCAGGCACGTGGCCGTCAGTCCAGACCATGCGCGGGACCTCACGCGAGAACGCCGACGTACGATCTACTGGTACAAACATTTTAAGGGCGAACTTCCCACAACGGTTTGCTTCCCCACCTACCAGGCCTAACCAGCACTGCTTGGTCGGAGTCGGCGACCAACGTTAAGGTTTGGTAGGTTTAGCCGGTTTGTTGACGAGCATAGAGTGCCTATTGTGGAACATGGTTATCATAATGGCATCGTCCGTAGAGTTAGCAAGCCATCGTCGGCAGGACTAGTGCCATCTAGCAGTGGTTTGAAGAAATTAACTAGCTCCTGGGTTTTTGCGTGAAGCTTGGTAAAACTTTGTTTTTCGCACTGCGAAGGGCGGAGGGACGGGGGGGGGGGGGGCTTACACAGGGGTGGCCCTTACACGAGTAAATATGGTAGTTATGGTGCGTTCGTTGTGTGGTGCAAGATTCGCTCGTTATGGCTTAACGAAATGAAATCAGAACATTGTATTTACTTCGTCTTTTCCGGAATCTGGCACTGTTAATTACGTCCCGTTCTTCCGCAAAGATACGAAACCAGATGTCCCGTTTGCCTATCTCTCGCTGCAGAGAAGAGCAAAAATGCCGGCATTTGTATTAGCTATCGTGCCTTTTCTGGTCCCAATCGCTTTGACATGCGAACTGCGCGCCGAATGAGGTTAAGCAGAAGCACGATCGAGGAAACCGGAACAGGTTTTAGTTATATACGGTCATTCTCCTGCGTGGTGGTAACACCCGAGCGCTCTAGTATCTCGTTCCTCTCCGCCAGCAATCGAAACAGCTTTGATTGGGTTCTATTTATTCTTATTGATGTTTTCTTTGTTCAATTGCTGGTGAGACACATACCTCGCAAAAAAGCAAACAAGAGAAAGAGATAATGCTATGAGGAAATTCCACGAATGGGGAAGTGCGGGCGGCTGATAAACGTTAAAGTAAAAAAAAAAACGCTGCAGCGCCAGCTCAGCAGCTGCGTATTTGTTGAGCGTTCTCGAAATCCCGAAGTCTAAAATATTTATGAGAAGGCAAATGCAGCATAGCCCTTGTGATCGAGTGTGTTCTAGTCAGTTACTTATCGTCTGCTTGCTTGACATATCTTGTTATGGGAAGAAGCTTACAAAAGGAAAGGGAGGAAATGACGGTGATGACGATTAGGAAAGAAAAGCTGATGCACACGAATAAATATAATAATCTGGAATCGCTTCTTAGAGAAGCGCATCCAGTTCGCCCTAAGAAAACTTGTAATGGTATTGATTACGTGCGAGCAGCGCATTTTTATCACGCTCCTAAAATACCGGTTTCAGGAAATGATCGCTTGCAGTGACAGACCAAAAATGTAGCCATCGACTGTCTCTACTCTCACAATGGGAACACGCAGCGCACACGGTCAGCCGTTTTCGGCATGGTGCAGTGGTCACAGTCCGGGCTGTCTTAACGGCCAGTAGTGTTGAGATAGCACCGAGTAAAGGCCACGGCAAGTCTCAGCCTAGGTAGAAGACTCGCGTAACTTCTCTAGATGTTGTGTAGTACCTGGAATAGGATCTTCATAGGTCCATTAGATTGAGCTGGGGATGGCAGAGATTCCGCCGAGTTCACTAGCTTACACTATAGCTGCCAGCCACGGCATTTTACTGAGCCGAAAGAATAATATTTCGTGGCGTACAAAAGGCACGTTCAAGATATGTCATAATGCTACAAAGGCCAGACTCGTCGATAAGCAAAGTTTCTTATTCGCAAGAAAAAAAAATGTTATTTATAGAGCATTAGGCTGGACTGTTTTACGCGGTTATTGTGTACAGACGCATCCCTTCTTCCTGTCTACGTCATCATCTTTTATCACTATTTTTTCTCGCCTTTCCTTATATTTTTTTTTAGAATAGCCGTTCAAAACATGTCAGCTCAGACGGAGCTCTCTGCCTTTCATATGTGGGAACTCCTGTTTATCGATTTCTCTCTCACAAAAATACAATTGTCCTGGCTCATAAAGCTCGACGAAATTTAGTTGTCGAGGAGTTTTGTTGTGCATCGTGTTGCAGTCAATTTGACAGTCGACTTTTTGAGCCTGAACGCTTCTCAGCTTTGCAGATTTCCGCGAAACATCATCGCTTAATTGTAGTACATCCGTGCTTAAACAGAAGGACGTGAAAGTATAGTGCAGGCAGCTACAGTCTAGCTAAACATGTTTTATATTCATCATTGTATACTCTCTTCATGGCGTGCCAGGCTACGATTTTGTTAAAGGACACATAATCAACTCTCTTTTCTACTTCGGCAACAACCAAATTTCGGCTTATTTTGCTGAAACGAGAATGGGCACGTTATAAGTAAAGTTGTAGCCTTTGGTGTGTAAAAATTATGCAGTTCTTTTTTAGCAGGCGATCAATCTTTCTGGAAGTTTCTTTTTTGTTAGCGGTTTCTTTTTTTGTAGGCATAACGAAGAGGTTTGTTGAATAGGCTGTAGAAATACCAAGTCGCGTCAGGTTAAAGCTTCGCTTTAAAGGTTTGAGCGATTATTCACTTTTGAGATCGGCGTTACTCGTTGCATGGCGGTGTGGCAAGACAGCTGCAGTAAAGTTGTGATGCGAAAGGCACTGGCTAGTGAAAGATTGAGATGAAAAGAGAAACGCAAGGAGGTCGTTAGTAATATTTAGCCGAATATGAGCCTACATTTTGACTCTAAGCTTTCTCATATCTGGGCGTTTGCCTAACGAGTTATATTTGGGATTAACTGAAATGTATGATTAGGACGGAAATGATATTTCAATGGAAAATGATGAGCCATAGAATGAAGAAAAATGTGTCGCTATAAAAGGAACATGAAGGTGACTGTACTGCTAAGATAGAATCGTTACCTGCTGAAAATTTTGAAAGTAGAAAAAACTGTAAAGTATCACAAACTACAATTGACTTTGACGCAAGGGGAGCGGAAACAGCACTCGGAAATGTGGCACCTGACAAACGTTTCGTGTATAACGGCTTCAGAATCAAATTGGAAGCAGTTCCTAATATTGTTATTATTAGAGTATTTGCTTTTCTTTCTTTCTTTTTGTACGAAAACTTGTAGAATGGTTGCAGAAATGTTTACGGCGGGCACTTTGCTCTAGCTGCGTCATGGTCACAAAATCTGGGGCACTTTATTCAGGAGCCCATGGCCAGTAGCGTAGAAGTTGAAGGCTCTGCATTCACTTACATGCTTCGTGTAAGAGTGCTCTCTAAATTCAGTTAAGTGGACTCGCCGTACATTCCTAGAGGGCATCTTAGCTGAGCAAGTCGGTCAAGAAATTGCGTTGTTGCTTGTTTCTCTTTACTGTTTTTTACCTAAGTACAATAACATCAACAATATAAATAAAGAAGATGAAAAAGACTCTGCACTTTTGCTCCTTGCAGTGATGTTACTGACTCACGAAAAATGAATTTGTTTCACCTCGTTAGTGAGCGTGATGGGGGGAGTAAATATTTTTTCTTTGTATTTTGCAGTTACAAAAATTTTTATTAATGCAGCCCTCTGGCGGTCATGATTGTGGTAAACTCGATGGTTTAATGATAGCTGGAATACAATGGACACGATTAGAAGAATGGTATGAAAGTTATACTGGCGTGGCGTAGGGCGTGCGTCGTTGTGGTGACGACTGACTACTGAGTTCCGAGTGGGTGCACTTGCCTGCGCTTGGTGATCTCAAGGTTACAAGCACGCACAAACACGCACACACACACAGAGTGTGTAGGCGCGCGATGGGGAACTTCACTGCAACAATGTACGTGATTTTTGTCTCGCATGTTGGGTACAGACGTTAAACAATACATATATGTAAATAAATGAGATGTTCGGTACTCTGACGGTATAAAACTAAACAGATAGAATGCAGTGATCACAAACTATGTGAGACCACCAGTAATGCCATGGGAGTTGGTTGACAAATTAGCTCTTCATGGAAGGGCCAAACTCACAGAAACGGTATCACGAAACGACGAGGAGGGCCAGAATTCAAGTTTGTGGCACCTTGTGGTGTTTCAAGGCTGAAGTAGCGGCGAAGGCGCTTCAGTAGCCATTACGTAAACCGGCAAACTAATGTCGCAGATACAAGAGACTGGCGATCCAGAAGAAGGAAGTACGAAAACAAGGATAGCACAATCACTCTCGCTTGCCGAAAAAAAGGTGACTTTTGATGATTCACCGTTGAAACCGCTCAATCACATAAGCCCTATGAAGCTCTATACTGAAATAATTGGACAGTATCACATAGACAGCGTAGTATTCTTTTTTCGTTGCCGATCTTCCCCTTTATGTGTTACGAGTGTTGATACTTCTCGTACATTTCCGATGCCCCAAAAGTCTCATCCGGCAGACGGAAATGACGGTGGCACTGGCACTGGCACTGTCACCTGGCAGCGGAAGTGACAATTATGCGAACGTAGGCATGCTGTGCCATTACCATGCGATCCCAACGGTACAAGAGAGCTTCCTTGAGCTGACCATGTTGACAGGCGAGAAGCGATTCTGCTGACTGACACTAGCCGAGGATATGTCACGAAGAAGAATCATTTTAATGATTGGAAAATGTAGAGAGGTCGGCCGGATAATGGAGCATCTGGCCTGGTACTCTACGTAAGGGAAGGGGAAGAGGGGAAGAAAAAGGGTCACAATGGGGGATGATAATGGGAGGAACGAGGTTAAGGACACATTACACAACTGGTATCACAGGCGTGAGTCCAGGCCCGTGTCACCTAGGAAACGTGAAAGTACACGGATTGTCTCTGTCGTCTGCCAACTCTGTGGCCATGCGCCTAGCAAGAGGTCCCCCGACAGTGGTCCATTGTGTAAATGTCTCAATGTATCAGCCATTGTCAGTCTTTCGCGCGCATACTCAGGGCACACCACGAGCACATGTTCTATAGTCTCTACAGCGCCACACACTGAACAGTCCGGGGAGTCTGTCCGTCCGATAATGTGCAAATATTTGCGCGTGAAGGCGACGCCTAATCGCAGTCTGTGTATCAGGCATGTATGAGGGCGTGGAATTCCACGCAGAATAGGAAATTTCCTATCGGGATCCAGACTTTTAAGGCGGACGTGACGAGCGTCTGGCTGGGCCCAGTATCTTCTCGTCGCACTCCTCATTAATTCCGACAGGAGGCATGTGATGTCCTGTCTGGAGAATGGCACTACAGTTCGCAGGCCATTGCTGAGGGCGCGCCTTGCTGCAGCATCGGCCATCTCGTTACCGTTGAGCCCACAGTGTCCCGGGATCCATTGGAACACTATGCGGTGGTGTTTTTCTTGGGCGCATGAAAGTAGCTCGGTGATCTGCAGTGCCAGAACCTGATATGCAGTGTGGCGCAGGAAGCATCCCAAAATTTGCAGCGCGGGTTTTGAGTCCGTGAAAATGCACCACTCTTGAGGTCTTTCCCCGCATATGTGGCGAATCGCTTCCCGAATAGCCACAAGCTCTGCAGCGGTTGATGTAGAATTATGGTCTAGTATGAAACCTCGAGTCATCTGTTGGGCTGGTATCACCACAGCTGCTGTCGATGCCTTAGGTGACGCGGAGCCGTCTGTGTAAACATGAACATATGTCTGGTATTCTGACCAGATCTACGCGAGAGCAAGTTGTTTTAGTCCACTGACGGGAACCAATGATTTCTTTAGCATGCCGGGGACATGTACGCATACGGAAGGTTGAACCATCACCCATGGTGGTTTGACGGGGTGATATGGAAGGGCATAGCCTGATGTTATGTGGGGTAGATGGCAGCGGAGTGCACTTGTGAAACTGCTGTCTGGCCGCTCATGTAGAACCGACGTCAGTGGATGGCAATGGTGTCATGTCAGTAAGCGTAAATACACTCGAAGTGGTTCTTGGGACAGGTATATCGGTAATGGGCATACGTGGGCTTCCTCAATTGTGCCTTTGTTGGAGGCGCGCCGTGGCAACCCGAGGCATATTTTGAGTGCCTGCGCTTGGACGCTCTCTAATGTCCGTAAGCAGGAAATGCTCAAGTTTGAGAGTATCGGAAGGCTGTATCGAATGTAGCCTACGAAAAGAGACTGATAAAGTCTTAGTAATGAGCCTTCCGTGGGGCCCCATTTCATGCCTGTTGCGAAGCGAAGAACATGGCAAAACAGATTAAGTTTTTGCTTCAATATATTAACATGCCTCGTCCATGACAAACCGCGGTCGATGATAACGCCCAAGAATCTGTGGTGGGAGACATAAGGTATTATGACACCGTTAATGGAGATCGGGTAGCGGCAAACGGATTTGCGCGTGAATGCAACCACAGCACAATTTTCGGCAGCTAAGCCGAAACCCTGACGCCGTATGTATCGTGAAGTAGATGACACAGCCCGTTGTAATTTCGCACGTAGTTGTGGGCGTGTTGTACCAGAAGCCCAGATGCAGATGTCATCTGCATATGCACTGATGTAGATGTGAGGTGGAAGCTCGCTCACCAGGCCAATCAGTGCCACATTAAATAATGTTGGGCTGAGAACTCCTCCCTGAGGAACTCCACGGCATACCTGATGACGGTTAGTCTCTCCATCAGGCGTGGACAAGTAAACGAAACGGCCGCTGAGGTAGCTCACAATCCACAGGTAGAGCCGGCCGCCAATACCCAAGTCATCTAGGGCATCGAGAATGGCTTCATGAAGGATGTTGTCGTAGGCCCCTTTGATATCTAAGAAGACAGCGGCGACGAGTCGGCGTTGACGTTTTTCATGTTCCACTGTCGTAACGAGGTCAATGACGCTGTCAATGGAAGAACGACCCCGCCGAAAACCGGTCATCATGTTCGGATAAAGATCATTTCTTTCCAGAAACCATTCGAGTCTCGCCAGGACCATTCGTTCCATAACTTTTCCAACACAGCTGGCTAATGCAACTGGGCGGTAGGAGGTAAGCTCATAAGGAGTCTTTCCAGGCTTCAAGAGAGCAACCAGGCGGCTGATCTTCCACCGCTGCGGAACAATACCGGAGACCCATGTGTCGTTGTAATAACTGAGCAGTGCAGTGCGACCAGCCCTGCCAAGGTGAGACAGAGACGAGTATGAGATCCCGTCAGGGCCAGGAGCAGATGAATGCCGACACGTCGCAAGAGCAGCCTCTAATTCGGGCATCGTGAAGAGCAAGTCGTAGTGGTCACTTGAGGAAGGTGGCGCAAAAACTTCGAATTGGATCGCGGCTGGTTGAGTTGTGCCCACAATCATTTTGCAGAAGTCGTCCGCTACCTCTACATCATTGCGGCGTTGGTAAAGGGCCAGAGCACTGAAAGGGTACCTTTCTTGTGGGGGAAAACGTAGGCTCCTGACTACATGCCAAATACGTGACAGCCGCTTGCGAGGATCCAGTGATGAACAGAACTTTCTCCAGCGCTTCCTTCCTAATTTCTCGAGATGGCGCTTTATTTGTCGTTGAGCTCGGCGACAAAGGGCGAGATCGTACGTGGATTTCGTCCTTCTATATTTCCTTTCAGCGCGCCGTCGGACTGCGCGCAACCTCTGGAATTCCACGTCGATAGGAGACCCCGGTGTAGGTGCACATATGTTCCGCGTGGCCTCACGGAGGGCGGACGTGATCAAGTCTTCTATTTGGGTTGGTGACTCGATATTCGCACAGGAATTCTCCACAAATGTCTTAAAAGTGGGCCAGTCAGTGCACCGCACATGAGACGAAGTGGTACGTGCGAACCACTTTACGCAGATATACGTTGGTATGTGATCACTGCCATGTGTTTCCACATCACTGAACCAGCTAATAGAAGACTGTAGTCGTGAGGAAACAAACGTCAGGTCCAAGCAGCTACTATAGGACGTGCCACGCAGAAACGTAGGAGAGCCATCGTTAATATTGACGAAATCCTGTGAGTGCATAAAGTCGGACAAGGTTTTGCCTCGGTTATTCATTACTGTACTTCCCCATTGGGGGTGATGAGCATTGAAGTCGCCAACAATAATATGGGGAGCTGTGCAACTCTGGATTGCTGAGGGCAGGTACGAGAAATCAATGTGATCTCTGGGTGGAATGTAGCCGCCGAGTATCGAGAAGACCCGTCCTTTAAGCGTTAACGTCAAGCAAATGTAGTGCCACAAGCACCGGAAATTCTTGCCTGTCGTAACGTAGCAAGGAGGATTGAGAGGGCCCATTCATAGGAACATGAATGGACCTTGAAATGTGCATTGAAAATGCTCTGCAATGTATATAGTTACTCCTCATACTGGCTGGTGATGTGGAATTGAATCCCGGACCTCACAATGTCGAAAAAAATGCTGCAAGAACTGCTGTCCGGACAGAAGGAAATGTGCGATGCCATTAAGGAAATCAAGGCCACGAAATCATCCTTTTGCAGGCAACTAGACGATATGGCACAAAACATTTTAAAGATGGAAAGTACGCTGAGGAAAGTAGAGGAACATGACGAGAAAATAAAGGACTTTTGTATAACACTGAAAGATATTCAGACCACCATCCGGTCGCAGAAAAAAAAGATTACAGAGATAGAAGACCGCAATCGCAGAAATAATTTGATAGTCTTTGGAATCACCGAAAACGACCAAGAAACCAGGAACTTAAGAAAAAAGTGCTTACTGACGTTTTCGAAGGAAAACTCGGTGTGAAAGTAGGAACAGTGGAAAGAAGCCACAGGCTTGGCAGAAAGGGCGAGAATAAAACGCGACCGATAATCATGAGGCTTTTCGACTACAAAGAAAAGATCGAGATATTAAAAAACCCATAAAGCTAAAGGGTACTAAGATATCGGTCTCTGATGACTTTTCTGAGTCTACTATGGAAAAACGAAGGAAGTTATGGGAAAGGGCAAAATAGGAAAAAGACAGAGGATAACATGTTCGGCTAGTACAGGATAAGATTGTCATTGACAAAAAAAGATATGTCTGGGATGACGTCAGAACATGCGGATCAAAACTAGGAAGCAAGGAAGCAAGTGACCAGCGTTCTGTATCACAATGCGCGAGTAATGCTCGAGATTTTACCGTTGTAAATATTACCGTACGCAGCCTAGCGAATAATGCACTTGAATTTGAACCTCTTCCTTACGATTTCAATCCACACATTGTGATAGTAACGGAAACATGGTTACGTCCGGAGATCATGGACTGTGAGGTAATACCCCCTAGACACAAAATCATTCGCAAAGATCGGACCGCACGAGGCGGTGGCGTCCGCATCATCTATAAGAAAGACATTCAACTGGTCTTATTGAAGGGAAGCCCCGACAACGAGAGTATATGGTGCAAAACTGCGTTGTGTGATGCACCCTACACAATCGGAGCAGTTTACAGACCACCAAATGTTCCCATAGCGTTCCTACAACCTATCCAAGATTTACTTTGTAATAATGTCCCTGTGAAGACGCGCCTGATCATTGCGGGTGATTTTAAGCTACCGGGTATACAATGGAACAAACTTGAAATAAGCAGCGTGGCTACCAAACATTAGGAAGTTTTGATGGGTGTTGCGTTTAGTAATGAACTTACCCAATTAGTAATTGAACTAACAAGGATTCGACCAATCTCAGAATCTTTGTTAGACCTGGTTTTCATAAGTAGTAAGATCACTGATTACGACATTTCTGTTCACGCTAGGCTGAGTGACCACAAGATCATTTTGCTAAGTGTGAAGGAGGCACTGCCTCCGAAGAAAACGAAGAGACAAACTCTCCTTATAAATCACTTCTCTAGAGCTGATGATGTGAGCATTTTAGATTATTTAGAAATGTCGTTGTACAGTTTTGATGGGGCAACTGACGTAAACACACAGTGGAACCGGTTTAAAACTATTATACACTTCATTGTGAAACATTTTGTTCCTAAACAATCAACAACTGCCAAGAAACGGAATCTCTGGATAAATCAAGAAATTATTCAGTTAAAGCGACAACTAAAACACAACAGAAAGAAAGAGAAACGAAACCAAGTTGAAATCTCCCATCTTTCACGAATGTTAAAGGAGAAAATCGAGGTCTCGAAAGAAAAATATTATTCACAGACTCTTCCTGGGTTCATGAAGGACCCCCCGCAGCGATTTTGGCATCATCTTGCTCCATCATATGAATAGACCAACTACATTGTTGACTGTGGAAATGTTATTACAAACCATTTAGAGCCTGCTGATAAGTACAACCTCTTTTTTCACTCTGTGTTTGCTCCACCAGAGCTAATGGCTGAAGACTTGAGTATGCCAGACGATTGTGCACCTTCTGCCATGCGAGATATTTGTTTTTCACAAGAAGGAGTCTTTTCCCTACTGCTCAACATAAATTCGCAAAATATCCGTTGGCCCAGATCATATACCTAATGAACTTTCGAGACGCTATGCAGAATGGTTCTCAAAATATCTGCTGCTCTTATTTAAAGCATTTCTAGATCAGCGTAGTCTGCATTATGATTGGTTGATTGCAAGAGTTGTGCCAGTTCATAAATCCGGTGACAAACGCCATGTTCAAAACTATAGACACATATCGATCACCTGCACATGTTGTAAAGTTTTACAGCACATTTAAAAGGTTGTTCGGTTCTTATGAAAGCTCTAATATTTTGAACCCAAATCAGAATGTTCTTAGAAGGCGTTCAGATATCTACAGTCACACAGCCGTTTGAGCAATACATGGCTTTACAATAGCGGTAGACAAAGGAAGCCAAATAAACTCCATATGTTTAGACCTGTCAAAAGCCTTTGGCCGCGTTCCACACCCGCAACTAGTTACAAAATTGCGAAATTCTGGTGTTCATACCAATATCGCCAGATGGATAAAATCATATCTTACTAACAGAAAACAATTTGTCCGCGCGCACGCAGCAGGACGCACAGCAGTACCACAACCGGTCATTTAAGCCGGTGTTCCTCACAAACTGCAGTAGCGCACGACTAGCTTTCTTCGCCAACGAGGGCTGTGGCCGGGTTCCAGACGTTTCGTTTCAGAAAATGTTCTGCTAGGGTCGAGTCGGCTTAGTGCAGTCTGTAGAGATCTGCGTTGGGCGTTGTCGTGATGCGAAGTGCACAACAGGTGTTCGATGGTTTCTTCTGAACCAAGACGGATAGAAATCGCGTTCGCAAGTACCACACAAGCCATAGGCAGTAAAGCATTGCTACATCTCCGCGGAAGGAGTCACTTGGCAGTTGTAGGCGTAAGAAAGGTACAGGGTATATAGGCGGCTATCAGATAGTTATCTAGCAGCATCAGTCTTTGCCAGAGAAATTGAAATAGTATATGTTCTTCCATGAGCAAACAGGGCAACTTTGTCAGTGAGGTTAATTGTTACGAACAACGCCGCAGTGACCCGGAAGCCACTGAAAGATGGGATCGTGCCCTTTATCCTGAGCGTAACGATTACTCTCCCTTATTTCAGATGTGATCTGCTTATACGTACCGTGACTTTTGAGCCATAATAGTCGGCTTTTAATGCCTATTTATCTGCTTGTTGGTTCGTTACATTGTTTACAGCCCCAAAATTTGGCCCCGAGGCCGTGTTCACGAAGCTTTTCCTTCGTAAGTGCTTTTTGCTGTTGGCTGGCCGCCTTTGCTAATAATATATCCAGCATCAGGATTCACGGAAATTCGATTTTACGAGAAATTCTAGTATGAGCTTTTTATGAATACGAGCAATGGTGTTTAACGTAAAGTCAACGAAGTAAACGTGTCAGCGTTTGAACCCCTTCTAACATCCATACTGCTGCACAAAGCTGAAGCAGACAAGCGCTTCAACTTCATTTTACCGGAGGAGTCGAGTGTTTCTACGAATGCATTTATGAAAATGCCTAGTGTTCACTATGCGACACTCTGTCCTGTGGGTTTTGTGAACACCAGAACATTTCAGTTGGTGCGTCACTTATACAACAACATTCGCCAATTAGAGCAACCGAAAGCTGTGCGGTCGACTAAACCTTGACAATCTGCTTTGAGCGGAGATCGAAGGGAAGACGGAGGGGTCAACCATATACAGAGGCGCAGCGGGAGCGTTCAAAGAATCGTCGAACACTACCGGTATCTATTGGGGCACCCCTATTCTAGAGCTCCCACTCATGTTTGTATTAATGTATCAAGGATACTGCTTTTCGTCCCGTCAGTGCAAACAAAAGGAGGAAAGGAAACTAAGATTGCTCTTGGACAAAAAAGGTTATTAGTCGATGAGAATGGGCGCAAGTCTGACAGAAAAGAAAAACCCTTCAAACGTGGAAAGACGTCGGCCAGCCAGCAGCACTATTATTGCACCCTTCGATAACAGTTTGCTTCCTTCTGCTCTTTTGCTGCAGCGGAAATAGATTTTGGGAAATGGGAGAAGCGCAGACAAGGCAAACAGGCCCTGGCTCTTCCACGTTTGCTTCAGACAACTTGCACTGCGTAGCAGGACGCACATGTTAGAACGTCACAGAATTCTTTTCAATAAATCATTATATATATTTATTCAAATCAAGGCTTCTGTGCCTGAAATGGTATCTTAGTGGCCAAGGCCTTACTCGTGGGCACGGGTAGAATCTCGACCGCGGCCGCCGCGTTTTGACAGGATCCATATGCACACTTATAACACACAGACACACACACACACACACAGACACACACACACACACACACACATATATATATATATATATATATATATATATATATATATATATATATATATATATATATACATAAACATAGTGAAGTATACGCGCGTTGGAAGCGGTTTATTGACGTTTCGGCCGGGGTCCGGCCTTCATCAGAAACCTTCATCACTTCATCATTTCTGATGAAACCTTCACCATTTTCTGACGAAGGCCGGACCCCGGCCGAAACGTCAATAAACCGCTTCATACGCGCGTCTACTTCACTGTGAATATTCACCCGGACCCAGAACTGCTTTTTTTTCTGGTATATATATATATATATATATATATATATATATATATATATATATATATATATATATATGGTAACGTGCAGTGATCGTAGGTTAGTGAGGGCTAGGAGTGACCTCAATTTAAAGAGAGAAAGAGTTACATTTGTCGAGAAGAAACAGGTCACCCTAGAAGCAGTAAGGGTAAAAGCAGACAAATTCAGGCTGGTACTTGGCAACAAATATGCAGCCTTAGAATAGAGAGCTGAAGATGACATAGAGGGCAATGAATGAAACCGTAACCAGGCTGGCTTCAGAGGCAGCCATTGAAGTGGGAAGCACGGCTCCAGGGCAAGCAGTAGGCAAGCTCTCCCAAGTAAAAAGGACCTAATAAAGAAACCATAAGCAATGAGCCTGGCGAACTCAAAAGATGAGATAGAATTCGCGGAACTGCAAAACTCGTCAAAAAGGCGAAAATAAATGGTATTCAAAACTACAACGTGATACTGAAGAAGTCGTGAAAAATAAACGCAGCCTGAAATCAGTGAGAAAGAAACTTGGCATAGCACAAACGAAGATGTATGCACTGAAATATAAGCAGGGTAATGCCATCAGCAATCTCGAAGATATAGTAAAAGCAGCGGAAGAATTCTATACTGACCTGTGCAGTACCCAGAGGAGTCAGGATACCTCAATTTGAAACAGTAATGAACAGGATACAGAAACATCGCCTATAACTAGCGATGACATCAGAAGGGCCTCGCAAGACATGAGCCGAGGAAGAGGGGCAGGAGAAGATGGAAAAACAGTCTACTTAATCAAAGATGCAGGAGACATAATCTTGGAAAACTGGCGGCTCCCTATACGAAGTGTCTATCGACCGCAAGGATCCCAGAAAACCGGAAGAATGCAATCAATATACTAATCCACAAAAAGGGAGACGGTAAGGAATTGAGAAATTATAGACCCATGAGCTTACTACGTGTATTATATATAATATTTACCAAAATAATCTCCAATAGAATAAGGTCAACACTGGAATTTAGTCAACCAAGGGAACAAGCTGGCTTCAGGAAGGGATACTCTACAATGGACCACATCCATGTCATTATTCAGGTTATCGAGAAATTCGCAGACTACAATAACCCTCTATATATGCATGGCTTTCATAGATTACGAAAAGCATTTGATTCAGCAGAGATACCAGCAGTCATAGAGGCATCACGTAATCAAGGAGTACAGAACGCTTACGTTAATTCCTTGGAAAATATCTACAGAGGTTCCACAGCTACCTTAATTCTACACAAGAAAACCAGGACGATACCTATAAAGAAAGGGGTCAGACAGGGAGGCACAAGCTCTCCGATGTTATTCACTGCGTGCTTGAAAGAAGTATTCAAGCTATTAAACTAGGAAGGCTTAGGAGAAAGGATCGACCGCGAATATCTCAGTAACCTTCCATTTGCCGATAATATTGTTCTATTCAGCAACAATACAGACGAGTTACAACAAATGATTGAGGACCTAAAGAGAGAGAGTGTAAGAGTGGGGTTGAAGATTAATATGCAGAAGACAAAGATAATGATGAATAACGGGGGGGGGGGGGGGGGCAAGGGAACAAGAGTTCAAGATAGCCAGTCAGCCTTTAGAGCCTCGTGAAGGCGTACGTTTACCTTTGTCAACTAATCACAGGGAACCCCGATCATGAGAAGAAAATTCATGGAAGAATAAAAATGGGTTGGATCGCATAGGGCAGGCATTGTCAGCTTTTCACTGGAAGCTTACCATTATCACTAAAAATGAAGGTGTACAATCAGTGCATTTTACCAGTGCTGACATATGGGGCAGAGACTTGGAGACTGACAAAGAAGCTTGACAACAAGTTAAGGACCTTACAAAGAGCGACGAAACAAAGACTGCTAGGCATAACACTAAGAGACAGAAATGGAGCGGTTTGGATCAGAGAGCAAACAGGTATAGATTATATTCTGATTGACATAAAGAGAAAGAAATGGAGCTGGGCAGGTCATGTAATGCGCCGGTTAGATTACCGTTGGACCATTAGGGTTACAGAATGAATACCAAGAGAACGGAAACGGAGTCGAGGGTGGTAGAAGGCTAGGTGGAGCAATGACATTAGGAAATTCGCGGGCGGTAGTTGGAATCGGTTGACGCAGGACAGGGGTAATTGGAGATAGCAGGGAGAGGCCTTCGTCGTGCAGTGGACATAAAACAGGCTGATAATATATATATATATATATATATATATATATATATATATATATATATATATATATATATATATATATATATATATATATATATATATATATATATTGTTATGAAAAAAAAGAACAGGGAGCAAGCAACTATATGGCACCCCTTTTGTGCCATTCGAAAAGTGAAAAATAGCAGCTGGGAAACAATCAAGTAAACTAGGAGTCCTTTTACTTATGAGCGCTAAGGTGATGTATTTAGAAGGTAACCAACGTTTTCTCTCACAAATAAATTTACACGACGTTCACGTTATTTACATCGTTCTGCCACCAAATTATGCTGTGCAGAGTTTGCTAATTCCCTGACATTTCTGCTGAAGAGCGTGTAAGGTTGACTGGTCTATGTTTACAGTGATTGGTTTATGCATACAAATATTGTCCGTTCAAATATGTCGCGAGGGATTGGTATTATATGTAAATTGCGAAGCTTGATTCCAGTGTGGTTAAAAAAACAGCTGTACTGCACTTTGATGCACTTACGCATTCATTACTGTCTACTTGTGTGGGGTACCACGACAAAAACTAACATGGAAAGTATACTTGTGCTCCAAAAAGGAGTATTGCGTATTATCGAAGGGGAACCATACCATTGCCACACAGCTCCAATAGATAAAAAGCAACAAATCCTGATTATGGGTAATATACTCAATAAGAAAATAGCTACACTAATATATAACCAAAGAGTATCTGATCCATCTGGTTTCGTAAATAAATACCTTCGGAGAGAACACTGCCACGACTTGCGACATACGTTTTATAAAAGGGAAAAGCTGCGCGCAAACTACGGCACCCAGAAGCTTGATTACCTAATACCAGATTTCTTACACAAACACCCTAATTCATTGTCCATTATAGAAAGAAGCACTTCTGTCCACGTGGTGAAAAAAACTATGCATACCTACCGATTATCTTTTCAGTAGGGACGGCCTATGTAGGGAAATGATCACTTTTGTTCTACGGCATTATTGTTGTCATGTATTCAATGTTGTTCATTATATCGTTGAGTGTTTGTATAATTACTCTTGAAGTCATCATATTTTACACATATTGCGTATCCTTCCAGTTATATGTGGTTTCCGCAACTTTGTTAACTTTCTTAAACTATGAATTGCTGTTTTTTACTGTTCTCCTTTTTTATTCTCAGTGAGTGTTTGTGCTTATCGGTAGCTGACGCTTTGTCAGGCATTTATTTGCCTTTTCGCCGGCGTCCACGGAAAATCTGTACATGATTGTCCGAAATAAACTTCATGATGATGATGATTATGTATCATAAGGATATTCTTGCTTCGCACAGAAAGAACTCTGCTTTTTTGTACTCCCGCATGTCATTTAAGTAAGGACGACTGAACAGGCGCGAACTGCACACAAGCATAGAAATACACATACACGCACACAGCGCTAATTCCAACAGTTTATTTTTGTGACTCAGTTACTACTTTATACCGCACAGTTATCAACTTAATCCAAGAATATCGGTGCGCAGTATCATAAAAACGAAAAGGATTACCTACCCATAATATAAGGTAACCCTTGGTGGCCAGCACTCCAAAAAGAAAAGAAAACGATGTTCTTTTGCTCTTAACGCAATGTATGGCATGCTTAAACACATTTCATCAAGTATGTCTATCGCATCCGCTTCAGCGATCTTTTTGTAGCACGCTTGCTTCGGCCAGCAATTCTGCAGGTACCAAAAAACAGATGATGGCCGCATGTCTTACAGTAAAAATCACCAGCAAGGTTGTTTTCTTTTTAAATTTCAGCAGTGGTCTTTCAACCGATCAGTCAGACATCGGCCGGTATGCCCCATATAAGTGCGGCCGCATGACAGGGGTATGCGATAAACCACACCCTCAGCACAATCTACAAACTGGTAGTCCTTCTGCAGTCATGATTTGAATGTTGGGTTGGGGGTTTGTAGCTAATTTCGTACTGGTGGTGATGGTGGTGGTAATGGTGGCGGTAATTGTGGAAGGAATGATGGGAAGAATGGTGGTGGTGGTTTGTGTAGGTGGTAACTACCGATGGTCTCAGCGCGGCAGTCAATGCCGGCAGTTTGTCCACCTTACGTCTCCTCAAATGCCACTAAAGCATGTCTCCTGACATGCAAGGAGGAGACGTGCAGCTTCGTTGTGGCTGCTGTGGGTCCTTGTGTGAACCCCAGGGGCCGCTTCCACGAAGCGTCTTACCTCTGGTAAATTCAGCGAGCAGTACAAAGGTATTCCAAGCCCCTAAGTTGGGTACGCGTGGCGTCTAGCAACGTCCAAAGCAAGACCGCGTCGGTCACTCAATGGCAGCATGTACTTCTCGTTCGTTTTTTTTTTTTTTTTGCATGGGAACAAAATGAAACCATTCATCTGTGTCCAGTGAGCGAAAATTTTCCGAAGGGAAATTGTCAGAAAAACAAAACTTTTTTACTTTGTACCCACAAACCGAAGACACATTGTTTGTCCATACATTACCCTGTCTGGTTCTAAATAATGAGGAACAAGCATGCGATGTGCTCTTTGAGAAAGTCCCTCATTGTATGGAAAAATTGCCCCAAAAAAGAAAACGTTAAAGAACTTTCTGCAGCCTATTGTTTAAAACGCAGAACCATCACCTCCCAACCAGTGCCCGTTCTGGTGCACCAACAGATCATTTTTCGATATAGCTTGAAGCAGTAGCAAATTGTATCACGCAACAAATGGAGGTCATTATCAGAAAAGGAAACCCCGGTAAGGTAAATCGATTTTGCATAAATCGGCAAATGTGGAGGAAGTTTCATGAACGTGGAAGTTATCATCCACCCGAGAGGAAGTAGCACGAACCTACAAAGAAAACCGACAAGATTTGCTTTGATGGTTTCCTTCTTTCAAACCCGTGTGGGTTGCCATCGTAGTTTCATGCGCTATACTCTCGGGTGGAAGTCAGTTTTCTTTTTCATAAGACTGTGGTAATTGTCTAACTCGTTGGCGGCGACCTGAGCGCAGTTGTTGGGGGAAGAAAGTCCGTAAAAAGAAAAGAACTGAAGGGAGAGTGGTGAATAGAGTCGAACACATGGCGAGCTTGACGGCGGCGTGAAAGAAGAGACGGGAGGAGCGAATGTTCGTCCAGCATCTTCTCTCTGTGTGGGTCCACGTGGGCCTGGTGCTCCCACTGGCTGCCCGCATGCATTGAAATTTTCGCCATTGAAACTGCTCACGATCTGGAAAAAGGCGCACACGACGATGTTGGAACATCGCTGGCATTATAGCAATATTATTAGCCCGTCTCGCCAAACAACATATCTTAACACAAAGAGAAGCGCAAATGCCAAGAGCACACATTGAATGCTCATGAGCTAAAGCCCTAGAGGGCTGACTTGTTTTAAGTGATAACTTTCTTTTGCGTTTGCCTCAACTTTATGGTTTGCGCGCATGTGTGGTGATACACTATCGCCACAACTGCAGGCACTGCTTTTCTTTACGAGGCCTTCACCACATCATCGTTTCTTGCGGCGAGGCACAACTTCCGCGCCTGTGCACATCAGCAGCCTCGATAACAGCAACAGCTATACGTAGGATGCGCGCCACGGAAAAGCCACTACACATCACGCGTACCACTCGACCAAACTTGCTTCGCGGTTAAGGGATGACCGGACCGCAGCTGCGGCTGCTGCTCTTAAGGCTCTGCTCTAATGTGTTTTACGTTCGTTATTTTCTGAACGAACGAACGAGCCTGTGTTGATATTCTTTGTTAGAATCCGTCCCACATTGGTCAGCCGGACAGCGGACATATCGCACCACCATGGCCGACCAGGAAGCCCTCGTAGCTCTCAAACAGCAATTGCGAGAACTGCAGCAGAAGCTACAGGCCTCGCAAGAACTGATCCAAAATCAGCAACAGCTTGTGCCCCGTGAGAGCAGCACTCTGTGCGCTGCTCCGCCCGAAGTTAGCCCAGACGTTTGCTAGCATGGGGGCATGCATAGTGCATGGGCATGCATGGGCATGCATAGTGGGGCAAGCCGTGAAGCTTGCCCCACTATGGGCAGACTCGTCTGAAGTGTGGTTTGCGCAGGTCGGGGACAGTTCTCCCTCACACGTATCACGGACGATCGACTACATCGTCACCCACCTGGACTCCCACTAGGCTGCCGAGATCCAGGACTTCCTCGCCAGTCCACCAGCGGCCGACCCTTACTGGCACCTCAAGTCTGAACTAATCCGTCGGCTGTCAATCTATGAAGACCAGAAACGGCGTCAACTGCTCCAGTGCAAAGAATTCGGTGACCGCCAGCCGTCGCAAAGTTCTTTGTCACATACACACACATTCACGACCCCTTACTTTGACCAGTGTGGCTTCGGCGACTACCACCGCACGTCCAAGCCATTCTCCATCTACAGCTCACGATGCCGCTAAACGAACTTGCCAATATCTTCGACCGCATCATCGATGTCTGCCTATCATCACTATCCCCCGCCTTTAAGGCCGTCAACGCGCCTTCGGACGCCTTCGAGCTAGTTCGCCCCATTAACGACATCACCCGAAAGCTCAGTTCCGTCCTTGAGCATCTGGAGTGCGCGCCCGAAGACGAGTCCCCAAGACAGCCCTCAAAGCCGCGACCGCAAAATGGTCTCATCGCAGCCCGATGACGCCAGCCGATGCTACTACCATCTGCCCTTTGGAGACAGCCCGCAAATGTAAATCACCTTGGTCTGCTGGACATCAGGAAAGCCGGCGGCGGCTCGTAAACACGGCTGCGAGCTGTCAACTTGCTGGTCGCCGAGTCTTTGTCACCGGCCTAATAACAAAACAGCGGTTCTGCGTCCATTGGGGCCCCGGTATTTTCTGCTATCCACGAGCCCACTTTCACGATTACCGTCCATCTCCTTCGAGCTCAGTGCAGCGAACCCTTTCAGCATCAATACCTACAGCTCGCTACACCTGCAGAATAAAATAAAAAAAACATACACCGTCGATTTTGTTGAAATTTCGTCATGGCCGAAATCGCTGACCCACCTTCAAGCCCGACATTCAAGCGACACCTGTAGAGGTCGTATACCGAGGACCCCTGCATCTTCCCGGATAATTCATCTCGGTATCGCTTGAAGCAGCCACCTTTGGTGGCCCGGCTACGACGCGCCATGACCGCCGTTCGTCGGTCGCCAGAGGCGCACTATTCCAAGCCAACACCGTCAGTTTTGAAGGCGCTCGAAACATGTACGCATGCCTTTCTGTGCAATGGTGCCATCCGGGCTCTTTTCCAGCCACCTTACACCGGATCCTACAGTGTTGTCCATCGCGACGAGAAAAATTTCACCCTGCGCAAAAAAGAGAGGGACGTCCGCGTCTCCACCGACAGACTGAAGACAGCACGTATTCTTTTTGACGAACCACAATTACACCCAACGAGCTTCGAGTAGTCCGTCAACCCTCGATATCTCAGTCATCACCATACGCCACGCGTTCGGCACACCGCGTGCCATTCAACGGCTTCTATCGCCCCTGTTGCGACAGGGGGTCTGCAGTCGTGAGAAGTTCACGCACTGTGATAGAGTCGAGATCGTAGGCCTTCGTATGACATTCAGAACGTTTTAAAACACAACGTTTAAATTTATTCGTCAGGTACAAGAATAAAGGAATGGCGATAACAAGTTCAATTCGAGTTCAAGCTGCTGTCCCCAACAACGAGACCGTCTTGTCTTATATTCCTTCCGTCTTCCCGGTCGCGTCAGCTTCCTCCAATTCGACGTTAGCAGACAGGTGACATTATCTCCGGCCAATACGGAAGTTTGCAGCTCTTTTCCTCAGAGGAGAGCTCAGTCCAAACACGCGCACGTCACTGAGCACGAACAGGGAAAGAGGGAAACACACGGAGGACACAAAATGGCCCCGTCCCCGACGCGGGGGTGCCAGTTTGGGCCTGTTGGTATTCCACACCAATTTACAGTGGTTCCTGCGTCTAGCTCGCGCCTTTCTTAGTCAACCCAGAGATGGAATGGAAAGGACACAGGCGCGCCGGTCATCCACGGAGAGCCCGCACTTTTACTCGTTACGGGCTCTGCAATTAGCAGGCCCATGTTGAATTGGCTCGGGCAGACTGCAGCCGCTGTATTACCTCCCCGTGTCAATCCCCTTGCTAGGAGCTTCTGACCAGGCCATTGGGGTTCAACGGTGAAAGCATTCAATCATCCGAAGTATATTCGTGTCCCGTGATGTGGGTAAGTGACTGGTGGCGCGGGACCAACTCACGATTACAACGACTCTGAGGTCTCTCTACTCCACTAGGGGGAACTGCGCGCACAGCTCTTCCGAAGACTTCGCCGCGTTATCGCTCCTTCCGGCGAAGCAGAGCGTCCATATCTGCGCACATCACCGGCCTCGGCAACCGCTATAAGTAGGCTGCGTGTCACGAACTGCTAGCCATGAAGACGTGCTGGATGTACAAAGTTCTAATTATGTGGGTTAAATACGTTACAGGGTGTTACTTGTCAAAACCACAATCTGATTATGAGGCAGGCTGTAACGAGGGACTCCGAGTGATTTTGGCCACCTTGAGTGCTTTAATGTGCCCCTAAATTTAAGTGCGCGAGAGTTCTTGCATTTGGCCGCATCGAAATGCGGACGCGCTGGGCGGCATCGCACCCGCGACCTCGAGTTCAGCAGCGTCACACCATAGCCATTAATCTGCAGCGGAAGATTCAACTTATGAGAAATAATTGAATGCGCGTTTGGAGATTGGGAAAGTTAGAGGCATCTTTACGTTCCGAGGAAGTTCCGTGAAGTAATTGGACAGATCGAGTAGAGCCTACGCAAGAGTAAATTTACGGAGCTTAAGACGTCTGCTGCTGAAGGTTCAGAGCTGTAGGGTGACTGGCGTATTCACAAGGAACGGTCAAATTCAGTGTAAATGAGAGCTTGGCGGAGGTTACTTGTTATATTTAAATAAGTTATTTATGTTTATGGGGTGAGCAGGAGGAGTTGATAGAGCATTTGACTCTAAATAACTGTGCAGTAAAAAAAATTGTCACTGTTTCAGAATGGAATAAGCGTCCTGAACAACGCACTGGCGTTCTTTCAAAGTCGCAAGGCAATTACTGGAGGAGATGCCATGGAAGTCGCAAGAACACTTCCTTGTGTATCGAAACAAATGCTGAAAATTTCGCCTAGGAGCGGCAATAGCTATTGTCGACTGAAGCATTGTACACATTTGGAGACAAAAAAATTATGTACTAATAAGTGAATCGACAGTGTATAAGTAACTCTCGAATGATTTATTTGAGCTAGTTATTAGGAAGGAGTCCGTTTCTCAGAGCCGCCGACGTCAGCGAAATGGCTGCGCCGCACCAAGAAGAAGCCACGTGATATGCCCGCAGCTGGCGGTAGCACGGGTGGCGGAGAAAGTAAGGTTTGCGGGAGAGGAGAGCATGACAGATACGAAAGTCCGGAGCAGGAGCAGCTTCGCTGCAAATTGGTTTGAGACTCTGCAAGGTCGCTCACGTCAGCATTTTTTAAAATCTTTGTTCTCAGCCGCACTGAGTCGTATCGCAATTGTACGCCCCGCTATTGTTGAAATAACGCATTCGATTTTTTTTTCTTTTCCCTATCAGACATTTATTAACTCGCCTGCACAAAATATACCACCTCCCACTTTTTCATGAAGAATCCCCACTGTAGCGCAAATAAAAACTACGCAAAGAGCACAAGACCGGAGACCACGGGCGCTTATGTCTGATCTTGTGTTCCACGTGTTCGTTTTTATTTGCGCTACAATGACTTCATCAAGTATCAACCAGCTAGTCCAAGAACAAGTTATCCTCCTTTTTCATTACCTGTCGGCGTACACAACTCTTAAGGCACATAGCACTGCAGAGAGAGCTAAATAAAAAAAACATGCTCGTTATATATTATTATTCCTTTATTATTATTGAGCTGAAGATCAGTAGTGAAGTTGTGTCCGCCTTTTAGTGGTGATGGTTGCCTGTTCTCACTTAGTTGATAGGATATAAAAATTAAGACACATAAATTTTTGCATAAGGCAATAAATAACGAAATAAAACAAAACAATATGTATCCAGGCTGTCTCGTGAAACGTTATCGCTGGAAGAAAACCCGCGAATGCTTGATGTAATTGTGCCCAAACTTGTTTCGGACGCACGAGTGATGCATTATTACCCATGAAGAGTTGTAATATATGCCACCATCTTCAAAGAAGCGTTGGCGTGCTTTCCTTGCTTTGTGAAGTACTACCAGAGGAAACTATTGAAGAACTGTGGTACTGCTTTTGATAGTCATAGGACAAACACTGGCAGTTGAAAAAATTACATGTGAATAAAGTGATTGAATTTTTCGCTCGAGGTGCCGTCAAGCGTAATGTGCTGTGGACGCTCGAGTAAGTGGTGTACGTGCTCGTCGTCGTGGCCGTGCACGAACATGTCGGAGAGTACACACGCTTAAGCTGTCGTATCGGCGCCGCCGCTATCAGTGCGTGATCGACGAAAGACAGGAGACGACTGTAGTCCAAAACGCCAGCAAGGGGAAAGAGCCCCGTCTTTATTTCCACAGCGGTTTAAGTAGAACCAGCGTGACGTCAGTGACACGTGGTTCCATACATGCGTCAGGCGCAATGGCTCGGCGCGCCCTGCGGGAGCGTGCTTTCAGCCGCAGAGAAATACATTCCAGCACAAAGCTGAAATAAAAAGTGCATTGTGCCAGAAATTCCGAAGCTCAGACGATATATAAGAGTGTGTCAGTACGTCCTGGAAGCTGATAAAACAGCGGGTACTCAATATGTCGGTCAAGGGCATATAAGGTTGACTGCTTTGCGCTTTCTGTGAACCAGTTCAACGCACAACAGCTCTCTCTCTCACGAGGCCTCGTAAGATGGGCCGTGTCTGAGACTGGAATATGGGAATAAGGTAAATCTTCGAATTGCCGTGAGCAGCTTTTCCCAATCCATAAAGCATCTTCATTTTTTTATTATATGGTATTTAGGAGATGTTGTCGCCTTTAATCGCCCCTCCTTCGGTTCCGCAGTGACCTGGAACCCACTAGAATACTACATATTGTTTTAACCCTGCAAGCTTGAGTAAGTTCATTTAAGGGAGCGTAGGTCACACATGCGTCCTTTTTTTGTTCCGGATTGGTACTTTCTTCTTCATGGGGTTTTACGTGCCAAGACCATTTTCTGATTATGAGGGACGCTGTAGTGGAGGACTCCGGAAATTTCGACCACCATGGGTTCTTTAACGTGCACTTAAATCTAAGTACACGGGTGTTTTCGCACTTCGCCCCCATCGAAATGCGGCCGACGTCGCCGGATTCGATCCGCGACCTCGTGCTCAGCAGCCAAACACCATAGCCACTGAACAACCACGGCGGATTTTGGTACCTTCAATACACGCAAGAGCCGCCGAAGAATGTGCAATATCGCCACCATGTTCCCTTTCATCCCGCGTCGACCATAACTTCGAAGTTCAAGTGCTGTTCTGCCACACCAACGTGTACTTCCACTCCAACGAGCCGAAGCCATCATCAGGATGGAATCACCTCCCTGCCTCCATCGCCAGCAACCCTGAGCAGGCATCATTTAAGACCTTCATTTTGAACTTGTAACACGTACCGCTCCTCCCTGTAACGTCACAATAGCATTGAGAGTACTTAAATAAATAAATGAATAAAATTAATTAATTAGTTAATTCTCGTGGCGTCTTTGACAGTTTGATGAAGCTCATGGCCAGGAAAAGGGCTACAAGCTCTGATGTCGTTGAAGACGAACTCTGGAAAGACAAATGCTGTTGTTGAACTTTCTTTTGTAACGGAACCATCAGTGTACACATGAATGAAGTATTGGTATCTTTGAAACTTATGATGTGAAGCGAACTACGTAGCTGCAGCGGGCATGCGCTTCATTTGTACTGCGCGGACCTTCTATTAATTCTACAGTTCATGTTATGGATCATGTATAGATTACAGAATAATTTAAACGTCCCATGCGCATATATAATATATGCTTATGGCAAACACATTGCATACAGGAACTCTGTACAGCAAATATGAAGCGCTGCCAATCAACTGC
The DNA here is from genome assembly GCF_050947875.1 of Dermacentor variabilis. Classification (NCBI taxonomy): domain Eukaryota; kingdom Metazoa; phylum Arthropoda; class Arachnida; order Ixodida; family Ixodidae; genus Dermacentor; species Dermacentor variabilis. Next base: position 86,071,972 of record NC_134568.1, read on the forward strand.
ATGCAAGGCATTTTCCTTTTGTAAAATTTATTCATTGTGCTTGCGAGTTATGGTATCTGCTGAAAAAAATTGAAATTCACGTGTTCTATTTAGGCGCACTGAAAGAGCGAAGCTTTCCTCAAACGGCTCTCGAAACTTGGGGCGCACGGAGGTCCGAAACAATCCGCCCTTTTCATGGCGCGACTCCGCATGCGGCCGACCCTAGCGGAGATTTAGTGAAACAATGATAAAGCCTATTGGGGGCGAGCTCCACCACTGGAAAAGCTGGCGCCACCGTCGGCGTGACATGGCATGAGGGATTACGTGGACACAGCGGCTGCTTCGGAAGGGCCGAATCGAGCTTAAAACGAAAGTTGAAAGTCCCACCTGCGCTGCGGTTCCGATTAAGTGGTGAGGCTTTAGCGCCTTAGGTGTCTGCCTGACAACATTTGAAAGTGCTATCATAGGTAGTGGCTGCATTTGGAGGCGTGCAGCATGGTAGGCTACTGCTTAGTGCCGCAGTGCCGGACGTACGCAACGAAGCCCGATGTCAGCCTTATTCAGACGTAGCCGCAGGACAAGGAGCTGCGTGAATCTTGGCTCGTGAAACTTAGAACGGGCAGACAGCCATCGGCTACAACTCTGGTATGCAGCAAGCACAGACGAGAGGAAGATTTCTGATACGGCGCCGGGACTGCGATGTTCGGTGAGTCGCAGAAAATGCGCACTGAGACACTCGCCCGCGCCCGCTGCGTGGCTAATGTCATGACGGTTTGGTCTATGAACTTGTCGATGCTAGATACTGACAAGTTCACTGGAACGGGAAGGGAGCGCTAAGACGCACATTAAAAATAAGGCATGCCATATATGTTCATATTTGTGTTATGAATTAATGCACTGGATTACGAAAAAGAAGCAGATGGAAATCGCACACTGTGAAGACCCATAAACGTACAGTGCGACGCAACTTGAGAAATAATATTGAAATGTCCAAGAATTGAGAAGACAAAAAAAAAATTGAATCGTCGCGGCGGCACATCACAGTCGCCGTAGGCGTCGAAGTCTAAAGAAATTCTTTTTGAACAGTTCTGATAGCGTCCACGCAACAATGGTTGCTAGCGTGCTGTCAAATGCTCGTATGCTGCGACGCTGCGAAAACGCGCTCACAGCGAAAGCAGAACATAGTGCATGCGCGGACACGCATGCAGACGCGCACTCGGCCGCTGCGAATCCGTGCGATCGCTGCATTGAGGCTTCACTCTGTTATGCTCCATTTGGTTATACAGACAGCCCACTATAAGAACATATTTCACATAGTTTACTCTCAGCATTTGCCTACCTTTCAAGCAAGAAGCCGGTTCGGGAGACTCCACCACGGCGACCGCGCGCAGTGGCGTTCACTGTACATATTCGGTAAAGAGATAGCGTCTGCAAACGATTCTGTGCTTTCAGTTTGCCCAAGATGACTGCATCGACAGTCAGAAACTTCTTTCAGTTTGCCCAAGATGATTACATCGACAGTCAGAAACTTCCCTAGTGTTGAGACTACTTACATAAATATCCAGGAGGGCTGCCGCGTGGTGTTTTCATTGAGCACCGTAAGCAAAACCTACGAGGAGCGCGCCGCGTGATTCCTCATACTACGCAAGTTATGCACTTCCAACAGATGGCGACTCCGTAACTTTTAGCCCCGAATATTCTGCTTTTCTGTACACGTACCAACTAGCGTCCCAAGCGGCCCCGACACGAAGCTAGCGCGTTTTCAATGGAACGAGCGGGTTTTTCGCGAATAACAAAAGTTGCAGGTCTATTAATTGAATAAGGCAGGCGACAGACATGCGCTGGAAGACAATCCACACAAGCCAAATGGAGTGATCACGCTGTGGCTAGCACGAATTTTGTCCCCAGAGCGGTTAAAGATACACAAATGGGCGCCTATGGAAACTACGAAAGCTTTTATTCGGCTTTCGAAAGAAAAACTGTAGCTGTGATAAAACTACGGTGTCTATTGTAAAAGCCGCCGCAGAGTATAGTCCGCAGACTCAGCTTTCGATTGATGACTATCTCGACTCTCTACACAGGGCGTAAAACTGTTCCCCAAAGCGATTTTTGAAAGACAGTCATGCAAGTTCACGTGGTATCTATAAAAACCAGGGCGTATCGCTTGCGGAGACGTTGGAATCTGTGGCCGAGTCGTTTAATCGCTCGTACCGATCGTTCCGCGTCATGCTGCATTATACCTCTTTTTTTTTTCTTAAGGCCACGTAGAACTGAGTTCGACAGTCTCCCATCAGATGGCCGAAACACAAAACTCAAGATTTGGTTTGAGTTTAAGTTTATTGAGGAGGGCTCTTCAAATAATATATGTCTGTTTTTATTTCCTAAAATGTAGCAATGGTACAGCTAGCAAACGTAGCAATGGGTTGCTTATTTGTTAAGTCATCGTTCTTATTACCAGATTTTATTCCTTGGACAACGTAACAACAAGCACGTGCATGACTTTGTGTTAGGTTAAAAACATACTACCCTGCCTTTGTAGCATGAAGTAGCAATGGTACAGCTAACAAACGTAGCAATGGGTTGCTTATTTGTTAAGTCATCGTTCTTATTACCAGATTTTATTCCTCGGACAACGTAATAACAAGCACGTGCATGATTTTGTGTTAGGTTAAAAACATACTACCCTGCCTTTGTAGCATGAACGTATTCAAGAATTCTGGACATTCCACCTTCACCATTGGAACTTCATGGCAATGCCACGCATAACTGAATGGGCAAAATTTTTAACAATTTTATTTCTATATAAAAGCCGTGTAACAACAGGTTTCAACTGTCTGCCCCAAGAGGGTAGTCCTTTGTAACAACATTGCATTTATGGCCCTTAGTCGGAACATTGGTGGTGCAATAAAGCAGTGTATTGGTCTGCGATGAGCGGTTATGTCACACGACAGGATAAAAACGTTTTACACCCTCTCAGCAGAGTGCACAGTGACTTGAAGAAGAGCCAAACTTAAACCGTAAAGCGATTTATTAGAGTTGGAGTTTGAACGGTAATTGCAGAGCGAGTGCCATTCAGTCTATTTGCCCGCGCATGTTTTTGTGAGGCAACAGCGGAGGAGAGGGAGTGTATATGGGTACTTTGAGCGTACGTGTGTGTGTACTTGTATTCACGTGAGCGCGTGTACTTGTATTTGCGTGAGCCTGGTAGGTCTGCAGTAAACCGGATAAACCGTCCGGCTCTTGGCAACAGGATAAGGTTGCTCCTGAAGGCAGAAAGTCTAATTGGCAGTTAAGTCGGCCAGTTGGCTCTCGCCGCTTAAAAATAACGCAAAGGACGCGTTGCCGCCACGACCCCACGCCACTGTACGCCAACAAAGAACAGAGAGATGAAAATGACATACACTCTAAGAAAACAAAGGACTAAAAGGAGCAGAGAGGTTAGTCCTTTTGGGGACCAACTGACATGCGATGAACTGTTACTCCCCATGCGCTTACTTCTTCGAGGACTAACAGTCGACCTTTCCTGATGCTCCTCAAAGGACTAACGGTAATTCTTTCCGATGCTCCGCAAAGGTGGAATTAATGAAATTGGACATTTATACCCTAAAAAAATTATAGCTAAAAATAAAACACGTGCCCGAAAGTATGATTCGAACTCAAGCCTTCTCGCTCACAAGTCAGGTACTCTAACCACTTCACCGCGGTGGTCGCTTGACAGGACCGGGCATTGAGACAAGGTTAAGCGTTGGAACACAAGTGCGGCAATATAAAAGCGATTAGGCAATTTGTGCATGCTATGCCGTGAGAATATAACGTTGACTGTACTTGCAACCATAAGCGACTTCGAAAAGAAATCAGCCCGAGTATTCTTAGGGTGATTTAAACTGAGGCACTGCGTGATGTATACGTGTAGCGAGTTCAAACCGGGCACCCAAGACGACAGACAAGGCCAATTTCTGTGTCGCTTAGCGTATCGTGTTTGAGCTTCCAAGTTCGCTTCAGTTAGGTTCGCAACCTCCTTGGAACGGAAGGAACTTAGGTACTATTGACCAAGAAAATCTAGTTGTCTATCAATGAATTGCGTGCTTAATGTGTATCGCTCACTTATGGTATGCGCACGAAGGGCATAGCTCTTCACATTCCAGCTTTTAAGTTTCATGCAATGTTTTCACGAAAAGGCAAGGCGCTGCTTTGCACGTAGTTCAATAGACAGTGCACGAACTTCGAACTATTCACGATTTATAGACAATATCGTTTTCGCCGCATCGCTCCATGACACGGACGAAAAGTGCGAAGTGCATGGGGAGTAACTGTTGTCGTTCGTCCTCCCGTTGCTCTCTTTCACATCAGGGACTAAACACTTACTCTCTGAAATTTGCACACGGCACGCACATTCTTGCAGTTAGTCCTTCGAGGGACGAAAGCGCCCGTTTTAGGACTATCGGCCCAGTTACTCCCGTTTTCCCCGGGATTTTGTTAGAGTGTAGAGGTAATGAAAGAAACCGTGACTAGGCTGGCTTCAGAGGCAGAAATTGAAGTGGGAGGCAAAGCACCGAGGCAACCAGTAGGCAAGCTCTCCCAAGAAACTAAGGACCTAATAAAGAAACGACAAAGAATGAAAGTGTCCAACTCAAGAGATAAGATAGAATTCGCGAAACTCTCAAAACTGATCAACAAGGCGAAAATAAGTGATATTCGAAACTATAATGTGAGAAAAACTGAAGAACCCGTAAAAAATGGACGCAGCCTGAACTGAGTCAGAAGGAAACTTAGCATAGGACAAACGAAGATGTATGCACTGAAAGGTAAGCTGGGTAATATCATCAGCAATCTCGAAGATATAGTAAAAGCAGCGGAAGAATTCTATACTCACCTGTACAGTACCCAGAGGAGTCGCGGCACCTCAATTAGAAACTGTAATGAACAGGATACAGAAAGCCGTCCTATACCTAGCGATGAGGCCAGAAGGGCCTTGCAAGATATGAAACCATGAAGAGCTGCAGGAGAAGATGGAATAACAGTTTATTTAATCAAAGGTGGAGGAGACATAATGTTTAGAGAACTGGCGGCTGTTGTGTCTATCGACTGCAAGGGTCCCAGGAAACTGGAAGAATGCAAACATTATACAAATTCACAAAAAGGGAGACGTTAAAGAACTGAAAAATTATAGGCCCATTACCTTATTCCCAGTATTATATAACATATTTACCAAAATAATCTCCAATAGAACAAGGGCAACACTGGACTTCAGTCAACCAAGGGAACAGGCTGGCTTCAGGAAAGAATACCTTAGAATGGATCACATCCATGTCATTAATCAGGTTATCAAGAAATCCGCAGAGTACAATAAGCCTCTCTATATGGCTTTCATAGATTGCGAAAAGCATTTGATTAAGTAGAGATGCCAGCAGTCATAGAGGCATTACGTAATCAAGGAGTACAGACCACTTACATAAATACCTCGGAAAATCTCTACAGAGGCT